>NW_024070190.1:18689643-19013366 GCF_014754425.2 Oryx dammah | reverse complement strand
TCCTTGCGGCACGCGAAAGATTGGTTGCAGCATGTGGCAGTGCAGAGCCATACATAGCCATTGGACCACCAGGGAAGGCCTTGGTTTTGTTTTTATTAAATAAATGACTTCACCACTAGGTGAGGAGCATAGAAGACTATACGTACCTTGAAATTATGAGCTAGCTATTAATTCCTTATGGAAGGAAAGCAGTGGGCAGAAGGTTCAAGGGAAATTTAATGTGGCTGTTCTCCCTAGATCTATTTGCCCTGAACCTCTTATAATATTTTTAACTGGCTTTGATTTTCCAGGTGTCACCAATTTCTTCTCAATTTTTTTCATATTTTTCCAAATCCTTTTCTCTGTATATATATTTAAAGGAATAGAATCTTTGTAAATAAAGGGTTTTTATCCTAACATCAAAAAAAAATTATGACAATTTATTTCCTTTAACCTTGGAAAGGAAACCTCTGAGATTTCCTTTAACAATCTCAGAATTACTTTATTTTCCCCAGAATTATTTAAGAGTCAGTTGCTGTCATGATCATCCTATAATACTAAAGTGCAGCGTTTTCCAACCAGCATTCCTCAACTGAATGACAGACGAGGAAAAAATGATTCGAGAGACTATTTATTCCAGCTCTCCCAAGGATGGCACATAATTGGTATTATTATGTTTCAGTTTAGTTCAGTCACTCAGTCATGTCCGACTCTTTGCGACCCCATGAATTGCAGCATGCCAGGCCTCCCTGTCCATCACCAACTCCTGGAGTCTACCCAAACTCATGTCCTTTGAGTCGGTGATGCCATCCAACCATCTCATCCTCTGTTGCCCCTTCTCCTCTCGCCCTCAATCTTTCCCAGCACCAAGGTCTTTTCAAATGAGTCAGTTCTTCCCATCAGGTGGCCAAAGTATTGGAGTTTCAGCTTCAACATCCATCCTTCCAATGAACACCCAGGACTGATCTCCTTTAGGATGGACTGGCTGGATCTCCTTGCAGTCCAAGGGACTCTCAAGAGTCTTCTCCAACACCACAGTTCAAAAGCATCAATTCTTCAGCACTCAGCTTTCTTTATAGTTCAACTCTCACATCCATAGATGACTACCGGAAAACCATAGCCTTGACTAGATGGACCTTTGTTGACAAAGTAATGTCTCTGCTTTTGAATATACTATCTAGGTTGGTCATAACTTTCCTTCCAAGGAGTAAGAAAGGCTTACTTCAACTTCATGCCTGCAGTCACCATCTGCTGTGATTTTGGAGCCCCCAAAATAAAGTCAGCCACTGTTTCCACTGTTTTCTCATCTATTTGCCATGAAGTGATGGAACCAGATGCCATGATCTTAGTTTCCTGAATGTTGAGCTTTAAGCCAGCTTTTTCACTCTCCTCTTTCACTTTCATCAAGAGGCTCTTTAGTTCTTCGCTTTCTGCCATAAGGGTGTTGTCATCTGCATATCTGAGGTTATTGATATGTCTCCTGGCAATCTTGATTCCAGCTTGTGCTTCTTCCAGCCCAGTGTTTCTCATGATGTACTCTGCGTATAAGTTAAATAAGCAGGGTGACAATATACAGCCTTGATGTACTCCTCTTCCTATTTGAAACCAGTCTGTTGTTCCATGTCCAGTTCTAACTGTTGCTTCCTGACTTCATACAGATTTCTCAAGAGGCAGGTCAGGTGGTCTGGTATTCCCATCTCTTTCAGAATTTTCCACAGTTTATTGTGATCCAAACAGTTAAAGGCTTTGGCATGGTCAATAAAGCAGAAGTAGATGTTTTTCTGGAACTCAGTTGCTTTTTTGATGATCCAGCGGATGTTGGCAATTTGATCTCTGGTTCCTCTCCCTTTTCTAAAACCAGCTTGAACATCTGGAAGTTCACGGTTCATGTATTGCTAAAGCCTGGCTTGGAGAATTCTGAACATTACTTTACTAGCGTGTGAGATGAGTGCAATTGTGCAGCAGTTTGAGCATTCTTTGGCATTGCCATTGGCATCATTATGTTTAATTCATCTATATTAATGTTAATTCATACTATATTATGGGTGCATGCTTAGGATGTTAGAGCTTACTGCTTTGAAAGAACACTAAGTTAGGATCTAGTTCCTATGATAAGGCAACCTTTATCAAAGTCGGGAAATTAACATCACTACCATCTAATCCTCAGACCCCGTTTAAGTTTTGCCAGATGTCTTAGTAAAATCGTTTAGAACAAAGGATCCAGTGAAAATTGGCACATTGCTTTCAGTTTTCATGTCATTTTAATCTCCTTCACTCTGAAACAGTTCTTCAGTCTTTCCCTCACTTTTATACCCTTGACATCTTGGGAGATTATAACTCAGTTATTTTTCTGTAGCTCCCAGTTTGGGTCTGCTATTTCATCATGATTAGGTTTTGGGTTATCACCAAAGTGATACTGTTTCCTTCCACGTGTGTCCAATCAGATGGTGCATTATTTTGATGTCACATTGCTGATGCTGCCTGCTTTCCCCTCTTAAGTAAGATAGCGTCTGCCAGGCCTCATCACTATAAAGTCACCTTTTTCTCCTTGAAATTAACAAATATTTTGTGGATACTTTGACACTGTGAATATCGCATTCCTAATTAATTTATTAATACATACAAACTCATGCTTTCCTATTTTAATTAGTTGTACATTCTTAATGTCATTTCTTTTGACTGGCTCAAACTGTCCCAGATTTGGCCAGCAGGAACCCATTCGTGCTGGCTCACAGGTCCTTTTGACATGTCTCCAACATTCTTTGAGCAAATCCTTGCCTTCTGGTGCAAAAAGATGTTTTGAGCTCTTCTTGTATATTTCCTGCTCTAAGCCTGGAATCTGCCATTTCTGTAAGGAACGCTGGTCCTTTTTTAGGGGAAATGGTATTTCTGGGTGCTAGGAATGCTCACTGCTATTAGGATTCTCCTCGTCGAAGCCTCCTAGACAGCAAATAGGAAGCACGCACACCCCCACACACACACATCTACCTATCCATCTATCTATAAAACTATGAGTTAACACTCCTACATTCAATAACATAACATTTATGTTATTTTTTTCCCTTTCCATATTTGTAACTCACTCTTTTGACAGTGAGAAACTCCAATTGTCCTTAATATACTCACTTATATGATCAATCCCCTATATGTAAACTCTATTACACCACTCCACCCACCCCGCAAAGCACAGATGCCTTCCTCAAATCACGTCTCCTCTAACTCCCCACACCAGTCTGTCTCTCCACATGTCTTCTTCATCCTGCTTGGGCTCTGGAAACTCATGCCAGCTTCCCCTTCGTGTGCGCCCTTCTCACCCTGCTCAGACTGTGAGAACCCACTGGTATGGGTACAGCATAGAGGGTGTACCTCTAAGCCTTCTACAGTGGTTTCAAAATACATCTGTGAATTCTCTGATATGCTTCCCTTCAAAAAGCAGAAACAAATTCCTTCACTGTGGCCTGGATTTAGCGACTCACTTCTGTTGAATGAATGTGAAGGAAAGGATGCCACATGACTTTCTCAGCTAGATCATAAAAGGATCACTTCTTCCTGACTGGCTCTCTAGGATCACTGACTCTCGGGAAGCTAGTTGCCATATTGTGAGGACCCTTCAAGACCTGTGGAGAGGGTTGCATCTGGGTGGGCCCACATGGGAAGAAAAAAAAATTGTTAGCATTGGCTTTCCAAGTCTGAAATGAACCAGATCCCCCAGCCTTAGCTGAGACTTCAGATGATTTCAGCCTCTGCCCATTGAGTCTGCCAGCCAGGACTCCAAATGTCAAGGAACAGAGACAAGCCATTCCTACTGTGCCCTGTCTCAATTCTAGACCCGCGGAAATTGTGAGCTAGTAAAAGATCGTTGTTCTAATGCACCGAATTTGGGGGTGATTTCTTATGGAGCAAAAGACGACTTGTCAGTATCATGCTTAGGCTAGGATGCTCTCACTGCGTGACCTCTGCAGGGCTGTCCTTTCCACCCTTCTTGGGCTCTAACACCTATGCAAGGCCACCTTCCTGTGGTAACGCCCTCCTCAGCCAACTCAAGTTCTAACTCTCTATGCTGGGCAGCCCTCCTATACACGTGCTCTCCTTACCCAATTCACACATCAATATCCACTTTGAGCCCCCGTAGTTCCTTAAAATCCAGGCACAGGTGCCTTCCCTCCTCTGTCCTACCTAATGCCTTTAGGATTGAATTTTTCCGGAAGGTAAGGGAAAAGAAGAAAAAGAAAAAGCAAAAAGAAGTGGAAGAGAAATAAGAATTTATGATATTGTGCTTATCAATCTCTTTCCTTAAATTATCTAGCAGAGTTCAAAGCAATGGCATCACCCACAGTCCTTAAATTCCTTGTTTCCTATATGCTGGATTTTGGTATTAGCTGCTGGGTCTACCAGAGCCTTGCCTCAATGGCTACTTCATTACAGGCAACCCTAAGCAACAGTTAAATAACTTATTTCATCACTGCATGACATAGATTATAAGTTCCCATCCCTAAATAATTACTATTAGCTATCCATTGGTACATAACAAATTACTCTGCAATTTAGGGGCTTAAAACTACATGTACTTATTGTTTTACAGCATCTGTGGGTTAGGAATCTGGGCACAGTCTATATGCATCTTCTATGTCAAGGTCTCTCACAAGGTGGCAATCAAGGTATCGGCTGAGACTGTGATCCTGTCTTGATGGAGAAGGATCCATATTCAAACTCTCTCACATGGTTGTTGACAAGATTCAGTTCCTCATGAACTACTGGTCAGAAATACCCCTCATTTTCTTGCCATTTGGATCTCTCCAATATGTCCATTCACTTCATTATAAAGTGCAAATATATGGTGGAAATGAAAATTGGTACAACCACTACAGAAGTCTGAAGGTTCCTCAAAAAACTAAAAATAGAGTTATCATATGGTCCAGCGATCCCACTCCTGGGTATATATCTGGAAGAGATGAAAACTTAATTCGAAAAGATACATGCACCCCAACGTTTACAGCATCACTGTTCACAAAAGCCAAGACATGGAAGCAATGTAAATGTCCACTGACAGGTAATGGATAAACAGACGTGACACATAAACCATGGAAGAGAGCTCTGCCATAAGAACTCTGCCATAAGCTGTCTGGAAGGCAACTCTGGGGCCATTTTCAGCAACATGGGTGGACCTAGAGATGATCATACCAAGTGAAGTAAGTCAGACAAAGACAATTATGATATCACATGTTAATATGCAGAATCCTTAAAAATGATGCAACTGCACTTATTTGAAAAACAGCGAAAAACCTCACAGATATAGAAAACAAACTTACAGCTATAACCCAAAGAGGATAGTGGGGTGGGAGTGGAGAGATAAATTAAGAGTTTGTGCTTAACATATACCCTCTACTATATATAATATTAACAAGGATTACCACATATCACAGGGAACTATATTCAGTATCTTAACGTATAATGGGAAAGAATCTAAAAATAAATATATATATGTATCTATATGTATGACTCACTTTATTGTACACCTGAAACACTGTAAATCAACTATACTTTTTTTTTTTAAGTGCAAACATAGGAGGCAATGGAACAAGATGGAAATCATAGTCTTTTGTAACTTGATCATGGAAGTGATAACCCATCACTTTTGCCATATTCTATTTGTTAGAAGCAAGTCATTAAGTCCAGATTACAAAATAGCATGGATAGCAGGAGGCAGGGGTCTTTGGCAGCCGTCTTAAAGGCCTAACACCATTAGCTTAACCCCAACTGAGGGAAGATGACCAGTCTCAGATTCTCTCCATATCCCTGAGAGTCATACCTCATATGAACTGCTATTCTATTCTGGGTTCTCTGTGGCAAAATAAAAACCCAACTCTGGTTAACTTAAGTAAAAATGGCCTCTATAAAATTAGGCTTAGGCTTCTAAAAAGGTTCTTGATATTCTCAAAACTACCATTAGGTATGTAGTTTATGTTTTGTTGAATGAATGAGAAAATGAAGTTATAAATGAATAAATTAAAAATTCTTCAGTAGTAGGCAGATGTTATCTGGTGGCATATTCAGCTTGGGGAAAACTCTTCAGAAACTTAACATGAAGTTAGTTTCTAAAAAGCAGGATATCTATAATTACTCACTTGGGAAGTAATCTACATTACTTGAAAAAAGCAAGTCCTAGAACATGAACTTGTTCTAAATGAAATCTGGCTACATTAAAGCCCAAGCAGTGGTGGCTTAGTGGGAGAGAGTCTGCCTGCTGGTGCAGGAGACACGGGTTCCGTCCCTAATCGGAGAAAACCCCTCACGCCGCAGAGCAGCTGGGTCCATGTGCACAACTACTGAGCCTGTGCTCTGGTGCCCAGGAACCCCAACTGCTGAGCCCATGTGCTGCAGGCTGCTGTAGTCCCTGCACCCCAGAGCCTGTGCTCTGCATCTGGAGAAGCCACCGCAACGAGAGGCCCGGGCACCACAACCGAGAGTAGCCCCCGCTCCACACACAGCAACGAAGACCCAGAGCAGCCAGAAATAAATTTAAAAGGTTTAAAAAAGAAAACAGACTAACCCAAGAAGTCATCCAGAAGCAAAATCCAGGACAATCATGGTGAAACTAAAAATTGGAGATGTTGGAGATTTTTAAAGAGAATTAGAGAAGGGGAGCCTCCCAGAATACCCTGGACACTTCAGTCAATATTGGTGACTCCACAACGCCAATGCAGGAAGCAGTTTGTAAATTTTTTATTGCATTTCCCCATCATCGCAAAACTTAGTGACTTAAAACAATAGCAATCATCATTTCGTTTTTCTCGGTCACTGCCTAACTCAGCTCAGCAGTTCTTGATGGCATCTCTCACGTAGTTGTAGTCAGATCGTGGTGCGGACCTGAAAGCTTTCTCATGGTCAGAACCTCAGCTGGGGGTTCAACTGGATCACCTGCCTGTTGCCTCTCTGTGTGGCCTAGGTCTCCTCATAGCTGGATTCCATGAAGGAGTGTCCCAGGAGGACAGAGGCAGACAGAAGCTCGATCTGCTTTTATGACCTCGCCTTGAAAGTTCCATATCACTTCTTTTGTATTCTATTTACTAGAAGTAAATTACTAGGGACAACCCATATGTAAGGGAAGGGAAATAGACTCTACTCTTGTTGGAGAGAATCGCTAAGAATTTGTGGCCGTGTATTCAGAACCACCAGAGGAACCATTAGGGAGACTGCTCTGGGCTCTGCAAGCAACGGCTTCCTGGGCAAAAGCAGTGTTTGGATCATGAAAGGGGCACACATCAGCTTTAGGAAATACAGAGGGGGAATGGGCCCAGGATATGCAGCAGCCTAGGGTATGGAGCAGGAGAAGAGTCCATTCCCCGTGGCCAGTGCGGGACCCCACCCTGGGTGCCCAGCTTGCCCACTCCTTAAGTTGGCTCCTTCCTGGGCAGTGCAGTCTGACCTAGCAAAGGATGCAGAGAGACCTGTTTCCCAGCATGATTCTGCCGCCTGCGAACTCTTAACCTTGGGTGAGTTACTCCTTGTCTCTTTAGGGCTTTCATCAGTCAGGGCCCTGGCAGAAAACAGACGACACACTCGCCGGGGTAATTTGAGGAGAGTTTAATAAAGGGACTATTTACAAAGGTGTGAATAAGGCTTAGAATAACCACTAGGGATAGTGTGGTCCTCCGGGAACAGACCTGAGGCTAGGAACCAGAGGGTTGTCATCTCCCGTGGGCCTGATGGACAAAACCTGGAGACAGAGAGGCTGTGAGGAGGTCTGCCCTACGGGGGGTGGGGCCCTTCAGTAAAAAATGGGGAACAAACACCTCTCTCCTCCGTGGGTCACCTCCTGTTGTTGCTCCCCATTAGCCAAACCCAAGGGGAAGCTGGAGGAGGAAGGAGCTGGCTGATCCTGCCTCAACAGCTCAGCCTCTGGGGACACAGAGTGGGTGGAGAGGGGTGGAGAGTGGATCTGGATGGGGGTGGTGCAGAGATTACATGGAAAATGAATGAAGAGTACCTGGCCTAGAGAAGACAATCAGTAGACCTTAGTTCCAACTCACTGCTCAAAAGATGTAGAAAAGGTGAAGCTTCCAATTCACTGGGCTATACTTGGCATAAAAATGCATACAGGTATATCCTAACACAGAACATTTAAATGCACTTGTGTCCTTTCCCCACAGGAAGGAGAAAACAATGCCTCTCTGGGAAATATATCAAAGCTGATAGCAGCATCTAGTGGTTGCTTAATACATGGGGAAATGTGAGGATCAACATATACCCCTCAAACCAACTGTCATACACTTTAGTAATGGTTTCCATCCAAAGGTGACCAATTTGTCTAGGCCTCCTAGAGTCTGGAACCCATGTTTTTAATCACATCTTTTTTGGAACCCATCTAAAGATACAACTAGGCAAAAGGTGCCAGCAGAGGATTCGGAACAAATTTCAAAATCATAATGAGATGGGCTGCCTAACAAAAATGAAAACTGATACTAAAGAGATATAGGCACGCCCATGTTCATTGCAACACTCTTCACAATAGCTAAGATATGGAAACAAAATGTCAACAGGTGAGTGGGTAAAGAATATAATATATATAATAATATATAATATGCATAATTCTATCATATATAGAATGTGATTCTATTTTATTCCATGTGGGTTCAATCCCTGGATCCAGGAAGATGCCCTGGAGAAGGAAATGGCAACCCACTCCCGTATTCTTACCTGGAAAATCCCATGGATGGAGGAGGCTGGAGGGCTACAGTCCCTGGGGTTGCAAAAGAGTCAGATACAACTTAGTAACTAAACAACAATTCTAATATACATAAATATATACATATATGTATATATATGTATTAATATTATATATATATATATATATTCACATACACATGAGCGACTTCACTTTCACTTTTCACTTTCATGCATTGGAGAAGGAAATGGCAACACACTCCAGTGTTCTTGCCTGGAGAATCCCAGGGACAGGGGAGCCTGGTGGGCTGCCGTCTATGGGGTTGCACAGAGTTGGACACGACTGAAGTGACTTAGCAGCAGCAGCAGCAGCACATATAAATACATATTAGAATACTATTCAGCCATAGGATAAAAGGAAATCCTCCTATTTGCCTCAACATGGATGGACCTTGAGGATATTATACTAGGTCAGACAGAGAAAGACAAATACTTTATGATGTCTCTTATGGGTGGAATCTAAAAAACCAAATTTGAAGAAACAGAGTTGAATGTGGTTACCAGCGGCTCAGGGGTGGAGGAATCAGGAGAGACGTTACATAAGGGTACGTACAACTGGTAGATAACCAAGTCCTGAAGGCTCCCTTGTACAGGGATTATAGGCAACATTATCATATAGTATCCATGTACACAGTAAAGTGATTACAGACAAACATAATCAGTGATTATAAAGTCAAACTTGCTGATACTAAATCTTTAATATTTCCCATCACTTTGAAGAAATTGTACTTATGTGATGTGCGAGTGTGTTAGTGCTACACTGGAAACTGTATTGCAATGTAAATGTATCAAATCAAGACATTGTACACCTTAAACTCACACAATGTCTTATGTCAACTGTATCTCAATTTTAAAAAGGGAGAACTGATACTTGGTTGCCACTCATCAGCCAACACAGTGAAGTGTCCAGTTCACTTTGTCGTCCCTTTTCTTACTAGAAATACAATAAAAAGACATGAGTGATTTTTTTTAAAAAAGAAAATCACCTACAATCCCGCCCCCTATCATAGCAATTTTCTTTTGAAGTGTGTTTTCTGGTCTTTGTTCATGTAAAGTCATATTATTTTACTACACCTATAGACCATTTTCTCCACTTAAGTGTTTTTCAGTGGTGCAATGGTTCAACAAAGACGTCATAGTTGCCATTCTTTAATCACTGCATAATATCTAATTGAAAAGAAATGCTGTAGGTTATATGACATACACCTGTTGTGCATTTATGTTATTCTAGTTTTTTCTTTTTTTAAATAAGAGAATGCTATCACGGACACTTTTATACATCACAGTTGGTCCTTCTTGAGGCTTATTTTTCCCACAACTCTTGAAACAAGATTCCAAGGTGTAGGCTTAAAGATGGGATACAAAACGCCAAACATTGCGTGTTTAAGCTAAGTCCTACAATGTTGGGAAAGCTTCTGCTTTGTTAAAACAAATGTGCTTGGGCCTCAGAAGGGCCATGATGTGGACTGGAAATATCTGTCAGACAGGACTGGGTATACATCCCCGCCTTTGTGAGGTTATGCATTGAAAAACAATACACCATGCTGAGATACCACTTGGAAATGGCTATTTTTTTTTTTTTATGAAAAATAAGTGTTGCAAAGGATGTGAAGAACTTGGAACCCTCATACATGGCTGGTAGGAATATAAAACAATGCTGTCGCTATGGAAAATAGCTTGGCAGTTCCTCAAAAAGTGAAATAGAGAATTAGCATATGATCCAGACATCCCACTTCAGGGCATATGCAAAAAGAACTGAGAGAACTGAAGGCAGGAACTTGAACACATATCTGTACACTAATGTTCTCCATAGCATTATTCAAAACAGCCCAAAGAGGGAAACATCTAGGTGTCCACCAGTGAATGATGAATGAGTAAACAAAAGGTGGCATGTCTATACAAAGGAATATTACTTGGCCTTAAAAAAGGAAGGTGATTGACACATGCTGCAGCATGGTTGAACCCTGAAAACATTATGCTAAGTGAAACGAGCCAGACGTAAAAGGACAAATACTGTATGATGCCATTTTATGAGGTGCAAAGAATAGGCAAATTCATAGAGATGGAAAATAGAATAGAAACACCAGGGCTGGATGAGGAAAGGACACGGCGTTACTGTGCAATGGGTGCGGAGTGTTCGTTTGGAATGATGAACTGGATACTCATGACAGCTGAACAACATTGGAAATGTGCTTGACGCCACCGAACTGCACGCTTACGATGGTTAAAATCATGAATTTATATTCTGGACATTCTCAGTCCAGTTCAGTCCTCAGTCGTGTCCGGCTCTTTGCGACCCCATGAATCGCAGCATGCCAGGCCTCCCTGTCCATCACCAACTCCCGGAGTCCACTCAGACTCACGGCCATCGAGTCCGTGATGCCATCCAGCCATCTCATCCTCGGTCGTCCCCTTCTCCTCCTGCCCCCAATCCCTCCCAGCATCAGAGTCTTTTCCAATGAGTCAACTCTTTGCATGAGGGGGCCAAAGTACTGGCATTTCAGCTTTAGCATCATTCCTTCCAAAGAAATCCCAGGGCTGATCTCCTTTAGGATGGACTGGTTGGATCTCCTTGCAGTCCAAGGGACTCTCAAGAGTCTTCTCCAACTCCACAGTTCACAGTCCAACTCTCACATCCTACATGATCACTGGAAAAACCATAGCCTTGACTAGACGGACCTTAGTCGGCAAAGTGATGTCTCTGCTTTTGAATATGCTATCTAGGTTTGTCATAACTTTTCTTCCAAGCAGTAAGCGTCTTTTAATGTCATGGCTGCAATCACCATCTGCGGTGATTTTGGAGCCCCAAAAAATAAAGTCTGACACTGTTTCCACTGTTTCCCCATCTATTTCCATGAAGCGATGGGACTGGATGCCATGATCTTCGTTTTCTGAATGTTGAGCTTTAAGCCAACTTTTTCACTCTCCACTTTCACTTTCATCAAGAGGCTCTTTAGGTCCTCTTCACTTTCTGCCATAAGGGTAGTGTCATCCACATATCTGAGGTTATTGATATTTCTCCCAGCAATCTTGATTCCAGCTTGTGTTTCTTCCAGTCCAGCGTTTCTCATGATGTACTCTGCATATAAGTTAAATAAGCAGGGTGACAATATACAGCTTTGATGTACTCTTTTTCCAATTTGAAACCAGTCTGTTGTTCCATGTCCAGTTCTAACTGTTGCTTCCTGACCTGCATACAGATTTCTCAGGAGGCAGGTCAGGTGGTCTGGTATTCCCATCTCTTTCAGAATTGTCCACAGTTTCTTGTGATCCACACAGTCAAAGGCTTTGGCATAGTCAATAAAGCAGAAATAGATGTATATTTTACCACAATAAAAAAGATATGTAAATCCAAATGAAGAGTGATTATAAATTCCATTATTGTAGTTTTATCAAAGTTTCCAGAGTAATGAAATTAGATGCACATGTTTAATGCACCTTTTTATCTGCTTAATGAATATGTATTACATGAATAAATGAATCAGATCTAATGGAAGTGTTATTGGATATATACAGAGGAGCAGTCACACAAACCTTCATGGCTGAATTCCTTTTTTCCCATCTGTCTTTTAAATTTCAAAAGGAACATATGAACTCACGGTTGTTATTAAAAATTATACATGCCCCAACTGCAACAATGCGACAGTTCAGTTTCATAGATTCTCTGTCGTAATCCCACTCTCAAGCTTTTGCTTCTAATGATAACTGGCTGAAACTGTCAGCTGTGTGAACCTGCCAATGCTTCTCTCCCAACATAGGCCGGGATCCTGGTCCAGCACCCTCTTCTTAGGAAAGCCTCTTACATTCTCACGTCTGCCTCTGACTCCTACTCCTGTTCTGTGAGACACACAGACACACATACACACAATTTTACGATTTATGGGACTTCTGTAGCCTCTTTTTCTTTTCCACCAGCAGTGCAGGCTTGAAGAGCCCTACTAGGTTGTGGGTTCCCTTATTTGCTCTGATTTCTATCTAGATTCTCTAGATAGATAAGATTCCTGATAAAATGTTTATTCCCTGGTCAAATCCAGATGCCTGAGTCAGGATTATTAGTTGCAAGCAACTGAAGCCAATTCTGAAAGATTAAAGGAAAATGGAAGGTACAGAGTGAATATGGTGAGACTTGGAGACGGAGGCCTGGGCAATAGGTCCAGGGGAAGCTATGCAGCCAGAGCCACAGCAAATATTATGCTGAAGAATGAAACCAGTGATATAAAAGGAGGCCACTGCAGCATCCACTTGGTCTGTCCACATGGAATCTGGGACATCACCACTGGACCCACCGTCAGCCCTGGACTCTCTACCTCCACAGTTTCTGGGATACCTGCACTGCCCCAGGACCTGGGTGGTATCCTTGTTGCAGCTGATGATCCGAAGGGAGGGTTCTCCACGCCACTGGCTCTCACCGCAGGTTCTAGGGAGGATGCAGCTGACTAACTAAGCCTGTGTTGTATATACATAAGCATGTGCCCTCCTTGCAAAGGAAACTGGAAAAGTGGGTGTCCAGTCTCTATGACTTTCACTGTGGAAAATGATGGTCTCTGCCTCTGACCGACAGACATAGATATGTTCATGCTTGGCAGCTTTAAAAAAAAAGTCAAAGCTACATTACTACCCATCTTCAGCTAGATTCTTCTGGCTTCCTGTGTCACTGCGCTAATTACTGCCCAGAACTTAGGATCCTGCCCTAAGCTGGGAGGGAAGCGTTGGCAGGTTCACACAGCTGACAGTTTCAGCCAGTTATCATTAGAAGCAAAAGCTTGAGCGTGGGATTAGGAGAGAGAATCTGTGAAAGTGAACTGTCACTTAGTTGCAGTTGGAGCGTGTATAATTTTTAATAACAACCATGAGTTCATATGTTCCACAATACTCCGTAGTCCATACGGGCGATACTGAAGATTCAAAGAAAAATAGAGAATTCCCTAGCAGTTCAGTGGTTAAGATTTTGCACTTTTACTGCCAAGGGCCTGGTTGGATCCTTGGTCAGGGAACTAAGACCCTACAAGCCACATGACATGGTCAGAAAAAAAATAAATCAAGTGAAAATTGATCTCTGATGCTGGCAATGAATGACATTTGTTAGGATGCAGATGGGGCTCGTGTGTGTGCAGATGTATGACATGTGAAATCATTTTATTACATTCTTATTAGATTTGATGATATCTTTTCGTTGGGCTTGTCTCAAATTTTTAAAAATATAGGTAATACATTTTCCTGGTTCAAATATAAAGAGTATAAAAATATCCATGCTTACAAGTGTTGCTGGCACTCACATCCCCATCTGCCCATTACCTGCCTATCTGCTCTCTGGAGAGAACCATATTTATTCATTTATTGTGGATTTTTCCAGTGTTTATTTATTGCCAATAAAAGAAAATATAGATGTGTCTACTACTCATGAAGTTGTTTTATTGATTATGTACAGCTTTTTGTATGTCAATCACACCTCAATAAAGCGGTTTATTTTATATATTTTTTACCTCCTTCTTACAAAAACAGGTAGTATGTTAAGGGCAGTGTTTTGTGCCTTACCTTTTCATTTAACAATATTTTCTAGAGAAATTTCCATATCAATATATAAAAAGGTTTCTTAATCTTTTTTGACAATACCTGCCACTATATGGATAAACTATGGTTTATTTAATTAAAAACCCACAAATGGACATAGGAGTTTTCAATATTTACTGTTAAAAACCATCTTAGAGTAAATAAAATTGTAAACACAGCATTTTAATTTTTAATTTCAATTTTAATTTTAATGAAATTTTAATGAATCTTAATGAAATTAAAAGACGCTTGCTCCTCGGAAGAAAAGCCATGACCAACCTAGAGAGCATACTAAAAAGCAGAGACATTGCTTTGCCGACAAAGGTCCATCTAGTCAAAGCTTTGGCTTTTCTAATAGTCATGTATGGATGCTTTCAAACTGTGGTGTTGGAGAAGACTCTTGAGAGTCCCTTGGACTACAAGGAGATCAAATCAGTCAGTCCTAAAGGAGATCAGTCCTGATGTTCATTGGAAGCTGAAGCTCCAATACTCTGGCTACCTAGTTGTTTGCGAAGAACTGACTCACTGGAAAAGACGCTGATGCTGGATAAGATTGAAGGCAGGAGGAGAAGGGGAAGACAGAGGATGAGATGGTTGGATGGCATTACTGACTCAATGGACATGAGTTTGAGCAAGCTCCGGGAGGTGGTGATGGACCGGGAAGCCTGGTGTGCTGCAGTCCATGGGTGGCAAAGAGTCGGACACGACTGAGCGACTGAACTGAACAGAGCATTTTGTCTATATGTAGAAATATCTGTCAGATACGTTTTCAAAAGTGAGACTGCTGGGTCAAAATGTGTGGGCGTCTATAATTTGGCAGATATTGCCAGATTCCCTTCTTCGGGAAAGGTGCCATTTTGCATCTGATCCAGCTATGCTTGAGCTGCATATATATGTGACTCTCCTACACGACTGCTTTCCCACGGCCTCAGCAAGTATGTTATCAGTCTTTTGAATCTTTGCCAATCTGATTGGTGAGAAATGCAACCTCAGTGTGGTTTAGGTTTGCATTCTCTTTTTATAAGTGAAGTTGAACATTTTTTCATATGTTTAAGGGCAATTTGTATTGCTTTTTCTGAAAGTTATATGCATGCCTTTCAACATTTTTCTGCAGAAATTTTCTGCATAAATTGTTGGTTCTTGACTTCTTAATTTTCAGAAGTTCCTTATTATTAACAAATGAGAGATTGGCCTTGTGATCTGAATTTGCTGTCCCTTGAGGCTTGTGGGATGTTAGGTCTTAGTTCTCCAATCAGGGAGCAAACCTGGGCCCCCAGCAGTGAAAGTGCCGAGTCCTATCTAACCACTGGACTGCCAGGAAATTCCCTGAATTGCAAATATTTCAAATAAGCTCAATTGACACATAATTTACATACAATAAAATGTTCCTATTTTAAGTACAATCTGATGAATTTAGAAAAACATACACACGACATGTAACCAGTACTGCAATCAAGATACAGAACAATTTTATCATACTGAAACATTTCCCTTGTCCATCCCCAGGAGATCTCCAGCCACTACTCTCAGATCCAAGAAATCCCATCTCTTCTTCCTCTAGCTATAGATTTGTTTTTCTTAAATTTTATATAAATAGAATGTACAGTATGTACCTTTTTGTCTGGCTGCTTTGCTTAGCAGATTGTTTCTGATACTTAACCATATTGCAAATCAATAGTTCATTTTTTTTCTTTTTTCCCCCTTTCCCTGCATAATATACCACTGTATGGATACACAATCATATTTATCCATTTACCTGTTGAGGGATATTTATATTGTTTCCATATTCTGACTATTATGAAAAAGAATGACATGAATGGCTTCCCTGGTGGCTTAGAGGGTAAAGAATCTGCCTGCAACGCAGGGTCTGGAAGATCCCCTGGAGGAGGAAATGGCAACCCAATCTAGTGTTCTTGCCTGGAGAATCCCATGGACAGAGGAGCCTGGCAGGCTACAGTCCAAGGGGTCACCAAGAGTTGGACACGACTGAGCGACTAACACTTATACTTTCATAACATGAATATTCATGTATAAGCCTTTGTGTAAATATACATATTTTTTCTCTTTGGAGTACAATTGCTGTATCTTATGGTAAGAATATGTTTCATTTTGTATTTGTTTAAAAACTGCCAAAATGTTTTCCTATTGGTTTTAGCATTTCATACTCCTACCAGAAACAGATGAGAGTTCTAGTTTATCTTTATAACCATAAATACTTGGCAGTCTTTGTGGTTCTAGTTGACCTACTGGGTATGTAGTGATATACCCAGTGTATCTGATCATTGTTTTACTTTGTATTTCTCTGATGATTACAGATGGTGAGCATCTTTTCCTCTGTTTCGTGACCGTTCATATGTCTTCTTTGGTGAGGTTTTTGTCCATATTTCACCAAGCTTTTCTCTTTTTCCTTAATGAAAGAGTTATTTATATATGTTGAAAAGAAGTCCTTGGTCAGGTTTGTGTATTACAGATATTTTCCCAGGTCTGTGACTTGTTTTTTCATTTTCTTAATGATGTCTTTCAAACAGCAGTTTTACATTTTTTTTTGAAATTTACTTTACCATTTTTTCCTTTATGATTTGTGCTTTTTGTGTCCTATCTAAACTGTATTTGTCTACCCCAAGGTTGCAAAGGTTTTCTCTTATGTTTACCTCCAAATGTTTTATAATTTTAGCTTTATCGTTTAGTCTATGATCCATTTTTTAATTATAGCTTTATCAAGATATGTCACATATCATAAATGTCACCATTTTAAAATGTACAATTCAATAATTTTACTATATTCAAAGAGCATACTATAAATTTTTTGAGCATTCTTATCATCCCTCAAAATAAACTTCATATGGGGTCAGAGGGAAGATATATGCTATCTTTAGCAGGCACTGAGCACATTTGTTGAAAGTGTGCGTGTTGCGTTCGTTGCTCAGTCGTATTCGACTCTTTGTGATCCCAGAGACTGTATGTAGCCTGCCAGGTTCCACTGTCCATGGGATTCTCCAGGCAAGATTACCGGAGTGGGTAGCCATTCCCTTCCCAACCCAGGGACTGAACCTAGGTCTCCTGCACTGCAGACGGATTCCGTACCAACTTGTGGACCAGGGAAGCCCAAAGCAGTCGTATTAATTCACTTTCCTGCCAGCAATGAGAGTTCCAATTGCTCTACATCCCTACCAATGCTTGGCACACGCATGCTCCTTTGCTTCAGTCGTGTCTGACTCTTTGCAGCCCTGTGGACTGCAGCCTGCCAGGCTCCTCTGTCCATGGGGTTCTCTAGGTAAGAATACTGGAGTGAGATGCTATGCCTTCTTCCAGGAGATGCTCCTGACCCAGGGATCAAACCCACATCTTCTGCACTGCAGGTGGATTCTTTACTGCTGAGCCACCCAGGGAAGTCCCAGTACTGGGTGTTGCTAGTCTTTTTTATATTAGCAACTGTAGGGGTATAGTAATATCTCATTGTAGGTTTAATTAGCATTTTCTTGATGAGAAATGATGTAGAAAATTTTTGTTTGTTTTTTTTGCCCATTTGGTATCTCCTTTTTATGAAGTAATTGTTTAAATCTTTGGCTTAAAAAATTGGGTTATCTTTCTTAAAAAAAAAAAAAAAAGAAGAAGCTCCATATGTAATTACTAGCAGTAACTACCAGTTACTCCCAATTCCCACCTCCTCGGGTCCTGCCATCACTAACCTACTTTGGACTTGCCTATTCCAGAAAAGTCATATAAGTGGAATCATACAATTTATGGCTTTTTGCAACTGGCTTTTAAAACCTAGTGTAATGTTTTTGCTGTTTATTCATGTTGTAACATGTATGAGTACATCACTCCTTTTTATTCCTGAATAATCCGTTGTAGGAGTTCCCTCATGGCCTAGTTGTTAGGATTCCAGCTTTCACTGCTAGGCCCGGGTTCATTCCTGGCTACAGAACTGAGATCCCGCAAGCTGCTCGACAACAGCCAAAAGTAAAAGTCCATTGTGGGTATGTACAACATGTTGCTTATCCATTCATCAGTTGATGGACATTTGAGTTGTTTGAACAGTCGTGTTTAAGTTTTTGTGTGAACGTGCTTTCAGTTCTTTTGGGTATATACTTAGGAGCAGAAATGCTAGGTCAATTGATAACTCTGTGTTCACCTT
This sequence comes from Oryx dammah, assembly GCF_014754425.2. Lineage (NCBI taxonomy): Eukaryota > Metazoa > Chordata > Mammalia > Artiodactyla > Bovidae > Oryx > Oryx dammah. The sequence continues at coordinate 18,994,975 of NW_024070190.1, read as the reverse complement.
TTATAGGAATTGCCAAACTGTTTTTCACAGTGGCTGCGCCATTTACATTCCTATCAGTAATGTATGAGGGTTCTCCACACTCTTGCTAACATTTGTCATTTTCCATTTTTAGTTTTTTTAAAACTTCATTGGCTCTACCGTGCGGCACGTGGCATCTTAGTTCCCTGACCAGGGACTGAAACTGCACTCCCGGCGCTGGAAGCATGGAGTCTTCCCTGGACCACCAGGGAAATCCTCTCATTAAAAAAAAAAAAAATTAAAGCCATTACAATAGATATGACGTGGTAATTTATTGTGGCTTTGATTTGCATTTCCCTACTGGCTAATGATGTTGAGCATCTTTGCTTATCGGTCATTTGTACATTTGTTTTTTGGAGAAATGTGTATTCCAATATTTTGTTCAATTTTAAATTGGATTTTTTAAATTGTTAGGTTGTAAGAAACTCCAGTACTTTGGCCACCTCATGCGAAGAGCTGACTCACTGGAAAAGACCCTGATGCTGGGAGGGATTGGGGGCAGGAGGAGAAGGGGTCGACCGAGGATGAGATGGCTGGATGGCATCACGGACTTGATGGACGTGAGTCTGAGTGAACTCCGGGAGTTGGTGATGGACAGGGAGGCCTGGCGTGCTGCGATTCATGGGGTTGCAAAGAGTCGGACACGACTGAGCGACTGAGCTGAACTGAACTGAAGAGTTCTTTCTATGTTCTGGATATGATCAGTCCTTTATCAGACATATAATTTACAATCATCTACCCCATTCTATGGTTGTCTTCACATTCTTGATGGTGTTCTTTGAAACTTCAGTGTTTAATTTTAATGATGTCTAATTTGTCTATCCCAACTTTGTTTTCTTGTGTTTGGGGGCTTATACCAGCTTAAGGTCATGAAGACTTTTTTGTTCGGTGTTTTCTTCTAAATGTTTATAGTTTTAGCACCAACAGTTAGGTATTTGATCCATCTTGCGTTAGTTTCTCTCCATATGATGTGAGCTAGTTCACTTGCATGTTGATATCCGGTTGTCCCAGCACCATTTGTTGAAAATACTATTTTTTCTCTTTGAACTCCCTTGGCATCTTGTCTAAATCAATTGACCATAAATGTAAAGGCTGATTATTCTTGGACTCTCAATTCTGCCTTATGATCTAGCTATACTTATGCCAGCACTACACTATAGCTTTATGGTGAATTTTAAAATTGAGAAGTATAAGTCCGCCAAATTTGTTCTTTTTTTTATCAAGATTATTTTTGGCTATTCTGAGTCTCATTCATTTCCATATGAATTTTAGAATCATCTTCTAAATTACTGCAAAAAAAGTGAGACTTTGCTAGAGATTGTGTTGAATCTTTAGAACAATTTGGACAGTACTGACATCTTCATACTGTCTTCTAATCCATGAGAGCGGAACGTCTTTCCATTTATTCAGATCTTCATAATTACCTTAAACAATGATTTTGCAATTCTCCATGTACAAACCCTACATTTCTTCTGTGAAATTTATTCTAGATATTTTATTCTTATTGCTGATATTGTAAATGGGATTATTTTAATTTCACTTTCAGATTATTCATTAGCAGCATACAGAAATAAAACTGATTTTTGCATATTGAGCTTATAACATGCAACTTTGCTGAACTTTACTAGTTACCAGTTTTTTAGTGTAATTTCTAAGACTTTCTATATGAAAGATCATCTCAACTACATATAAAGATAGCTTAATTACTTCTTTTGCAATCTGAATTTCTTTATGTTACCTAACTATGCTGGCTAGAACCTTCAGCCTTTAATGTTGTTGCTGCTGTTTAGTCATTAAGTCGTGTCCAACTCTTTAAGACCCATGGACTGTAACCTGCCAGGCTCCTCTGTCCACAGGATTTCCCAGGCAAGAGTACTAGAGTGGGTTGCCATTTTCTTCTCTATGGGATCTCCCCACCCAGGAATCGAACCCAGCTCTCCTGCATTAGCAGGTGGGTTCTTTATCACTGAACCACCAGGGAAACCCAGAATCTCCCATACAATATTAAATATACGTGGGGAGAGAGAACAATCTTACTTCTGATCTTGGAGGGAAATCGTCTTTCACCATTAAGTATCTTTGTTACCTGTGGGGTTTTCAAAAAAGCCGTTTATAGCCCGAGGAAATTTCCTTCCATTCCTAATTTGTTGAGTGCTTTTGTCATGAAAGTTGTTCAATCTTCTCAACTGTTTTTCCACACCTGTTCAGGTGAGCATGTATTTTTGTTCTTTATTCTATTAAATATGATGTATTAGGGAATTCCCTGGCTGTCCTGTGGCTAGGACTCTGAGCTTTCACTTTTGAGAGACTGGGTTCAATCTCTGGTTGGCAGAACCAAGATCCTGCAAGCTGCATGGTGTAGTCAAAAAAGAAAAAACTGTACTACTAGTGTTTGAGACTTTCCTGGTGGCTCAGATGGTAAAGCGTCTGTCTACAATGCGGGAGACCTGGGTTCTATCCATGGGTCGGGAAGATTCCCTGGAGAAGGAAATGGCAATCCACTCTAGTACTCTTGCCTGGAAAATCCCATGGATGGAGGAGCTTGGTGCAGGCTACTGTCCATGGGTCGCAAAGAGTCAGGCACGACTGAGCGACTTCACTAGTGTTTTGTAAGGTTAGTTTTGATGTCTCTTCCTTCATTCCTGATCTTATTAATTTAAGTCCTCTCAATTTCTTGTTCATTCTACCTAAAGATTTGTCAATTTTGATAATATTTTCAAAGGAAAAAGTTTTGGTTTTGTTGTCCCTATAAAAATTCTCTATCTCAGTAGTTTCTGCTTTGATCTATATTATATCTTCCCTCCCTTCTGCTTGCCCTGGGATTAGTCTGCTCTTCTTTTCCTATTTTCTTTTCTTCCCCCCAGCTGTATTATGATATAATTGACATATAACATTGTACAATGTGTTGATTGATACACTTATATCTGAATGCAGAGTTCCAAAGAATAGCAAGAAGAGATAAGAAAGCCTTCTTAAGTAATCAATGCAAAGAAATAGAGGAAAATAATAGAATGGGAAAGACTAGAGATCTCTTCAAGAAAATTAGGTATTCCAAGGGAACATTTCTTGCAAAGATGGGCACAATTAAGGACAGAAATGGTATGGACCTAACAGAAGCAAAAGATGTTAAGAAGAGGTGGCGAGAATACACAGAAGAAATATACAAAAAAGCTCTTCATGACCCAGATAACCACCATGGTGTGATCACTCACCTAGAGCCAGACAAACTGGAATGCAAAGTCAAGTGGACCTTAGGAAGCACCACTACGAACAAAGCTAGTGGAGGTGATGAAATTCCAGTTGAGCTATTTCAAATCCTAAAAGCTGATGCTGTGAAAGTACTGCACTCAATATGCCAGCAAATTTGGAAAATAGCAGTGACCACAGGACTGGGAAAGGTCAGTTTTCATTCCAATCTCAAAGAAAGGCAATGCCAAAGAATGCTCAAACTACTGCACGATTGCACTCATTTCATATATTAACAAAGTAATGCTCCAAATTCTCCCAGCTAGGCTTCAACAGTATGTGAACCAAGAGCTTCCAAATGTTCAAGTTGGATTTAGAAAAGGCAGAGGAACCCATGAGATCAAATTTCAATATCCATAGGATCATAAAAAAAGCAAGAGAATTCCAGAAAAACATCTACTTATGCTTCATTGACTACACTAAAGACTTTGACTGTTTGGATCACAACAAACTGCAGAATTCTGAAAGAGATGGGAATACCAGACCACCTGACCTGCCTCCTGAGAAATCTGTATGCAGGTCAAGTAGCAACAGTTAGAACCAGACATGGAACAACAGATTAGTTCCAAATCGGGAAAGGAGTATGTCAAGGCTGCATATTGTCACTCTGCTTATTTAACTTAAATGTGAAATGCCAGGCTGGATGAAGCACAAGTTGGAATGAAGATTCCCAGGAGAAATATCGATAACCTCAGATATGCAGATGACATTACCCTTATGGCACAAAGTGAAGAGGAACTAAAGAGCCTCTTGATGAAAGTGAAAGAGGAGAGTGAAAAAGCTGGCTTAAAGTTCAACTTTCAAAAAATGAAGACCATGGCATCCAGTCCCATTTCTTCATCATGAATATACAGGAAACAATGGAAACAGTGACAGACTTTATTTTCTTGGGCTTGAAAATCACTGCAGATGGTAACTGCAGCCATAAAATTAAAAGACACTTGCTCCTTAGAAGAAAAGCTATGACACACCTAGACAGAGTATTAAAAAGCAGAGATGTTATTTTGCCAATGAAGGTCCATATAGTCAAAGCTATGATTTTCCCAGTAGTCATGTATGGATGTGAGAGTTGGACCATAAAGAAGATCGAGTGCTGAAGAACTGATGCTTCTGAACTGTGGTGTTGGAGAAGACTCTTGAGAGTCCCTTGGACTGCAAGGACATCCAGTCAATTCTAAAGGAAATTAATTCTAAAAATTCATTGGAAGGACTGATGCGGAAGCTCCAATACTTTGGCCACCTGATGCAAAGAGCTGACACAATGGAAAAGACGCTGATGCTGGGAAAGACTGAAGGCAGGAGGAGAAGGGGACGACAGAGGATGAGATGGTTGGATGACATCACTGACTCAATAGACATGAGTTTGAGGAAGCTCCAGGAGTTGTTGATGGACAGGGAAGCCTGGCGTGCTGCAGTCCATGGGGTCGCAAAGAGTCAGACACGACTGAGCAACTGAACAACACAGTAGATTTAGAGAGGCCTATATTTTAGGGAAAGTTTAGTGTTTTTACCAAGGCATGGCCCACTTAGGACACCAAGGGATTGATGAGACCTCTCTGTTATGGCTAATCAGAACTCAAGTGTGTTCCAGTGTTTTTGTGAGTTTGAGGAACCATTCAGCTCATAGATTTCTGGCTGGTCTTTATTCATCCTCTTGAAGTTTTATCCCATACATTCACATGCTAGTACTTAGCAGAGATTCACGGAGGTACCTGGAGATTTCTGGAATTCTTTTCTTGCAAAATCCACTCCTCTCTAAACTCTGCCCTGCAGTTTCTAGCCACCTCAGATATCCTGAACTCTGATTCTGGATCCGTCTCCCTTACTCCATAGCTTGAAATGCACCTCCAGGCAGAAAGCTGTGGTGATCACAGGGCTCAACTCATTTGTCTCCTTTCTCTCAGGTATCACAATGGCGTGTTGCCTGTGAGTTGAGGTCTGAGATCAGTCTCACAGATTCTGTCTAGTGTTTTGCTTATCTGTCTTTTGGTGGAATGCCAAATCTGGCCCTTTTTATTGCATGACAGCTGGAAGTCTGTCATTTGTTTTGACAATTTGCTTCTAGAGATTTTGTTTTGTTCTTAACTTTTTTCCACACAGGAATGTCTAGATTTTATGTAAGCAAATTTATTGACTATGTAGTCTGTGACTTCTGGATTTCACAGAACTTTAACATTAAAAGAGATGCCCGCACTCCAAGTTTAGGAGGGCGTTCTAGGCCATTTCTTCATGCTGATTCTAATCTTGCTTCCCATGCAATTCAGGACCATGTAATCTTGACTTGAACCCTTCTAATCTCTTTGCCAGGTAATATTTGACCTGCTTGTCCCCAGGGAACTGGAACTTTATCTCAAATGTGTGAGGTGGGATTAATTTGGTATTTTACACATAATTCCCCCAAACAGTTATTTTATGACATAAGTTAGATATCCTGAGTTCTTTGGGGCTTTATTTTTGACATCCAAGGCAACAGAAAGCTTTGGGAATCCTAAAACCCCTTCTATCGAAGTGGAATCTTTGTCACAAATTTTAAAAGCCTATTTTAGAATTCAAAGAGTGCTTTGATATCTGTACCAGTTTGAAGTAATTGATCTGTCTTGACCCAGGATTGGGAGATGGGCCCGGATGACTGACCACAGGCCTGGATGATGATTCCCCAGGATTGGGGAAGGGCCACAAGGTACTAGGAACTGAAAAGGGAAAAGCACAAAAATTCATATTTTAAAATATATTTCTACCACACCCTCTGTCTTCTGCACTTTCTGACACACCAGCAGAGTAACCACCATCAAAAGAGCAAATAAAGTTAGCCTGTCACTGTCTCTCCTTCATTCTGGGATTCACTGCCTTTTTGGGTCCGTTCACAAACCAGCCTCTCCAAAAACATGGTCTGCAACATGACCTTGGGTCTGCATGAAGTTCACTACAGAGAAATCTTCTTTGGAAACTGGAAGGAGTAACAAACTAGTTGCGTGAGTTTATCTGTAAGTTTTCCAGAATGCAAGTCACCAGATCAAGAAACATGTATTACAATATTTAGAACCATTTTCTTCTTAATGTGTTACTCATCTTTGGATCAGCTTCCTTTTGATGAACTTGGTTCTGTACTTTTCACTCCATAAACAAAGTCTCTCTTGCAGTCATTTATCAATATTACATCTTCAGTTTACAACAAAAAACTCCATTTCTTGCTCCAAAAATTATTTACAATCAAGTTTGGTATTACCTGTCTTATTTGAAACATCAGTTGAATATACCATTTTATATGCCTTTTAAAATATTAAGGTGCTTTTCCTTCCAGGGGCTAGATTTTTTTTTCCACTAGTGGGCAGACCTCTTCCCATTAGGAAAAGTGACCTATTAGTATAAAACTGAAGTAGAAAACTTGTCCTGAGCTTGAAAGCTAAGATACCGAGTGCCCCACTGTTGGCAGAGCTATCAGAGGCTTTCCTGATTTGGCAGCACAGCCATAGGAGTCTCAGGCAGAGAGCCCTGCTGCTGGATTCATAGAGTCTACGGCAGCAACGGGCCTCACCTCCCACCCAGCACCCCATTCTGGCCAGCTAACTGCCTAGCCTCTCTTTGTTGTCCCCGAGCAAGGGTCAGGAAACCCAGCCTGTGGTCAAAGCTGGCCTGCTACCTTTTTACAAATAAAGTGTTGCTGGAATACAGCCACACCCGTTCCTTGCCACACTATCTATGACTTCTTGCATGTCACAATGACAGCGCTAGGCAACCACAACAGAGACCATACGGTCCAAAAAGACGAAAATACTTAACCTACTTTGCAGAAGAAGCTTGCCAAACCCTGTCCTAGCACACTGGAATTGTGGGGGAATTTTGGTATTCTCCTTTTTTTTTAGGTTATTCCTAATTTGACATTAAGATGTGATTATTGCCCTCAAGCAACAGTTAGAACTGGACATGGAACAACAGACTGGTTCCAAATAGGAAAAGGATTACATCAGGCTGTATATCATCACCCTGCATATTTAACTTATACACAGAGTACATCATGAGAAACACTGGCCTGGAAGAAGCACACACTGGAATCAAGATTGCCGGGAGAAATATCAATAACCTCAGATATACAGATGACAACACTCTTATGGCAGAAAGTGAAGAGGAACTAAAGAGCTTCTTGATAAAGTGAAAGAGGAGAGTGAAAATGTTGGCTTAAAGCTCCACATTCAGAAAACGAAGATCATGGGATCTGGTCCCAACACTTCATGGGAAATAGATGGGGAAACAGTGGAAACAGTGGCAGATGTTATTTTTTAGGTCTCCAAAATCACTGCAGATGGTGATTGCAGCCATGAAATTAAAAGACGTTTACTCCTTAGATGCTACCAACCTAGGTAGCATATTAAAAAGCAGAGACATTACTTTGCCAACAAAGGTCTATCTAATCAAGGCTATGGTTTTTCCAATAGTCATGTATGAATGTGAGAATTGGACTATAAAGAAAGCTGAATGCTAAAGAATTGACACTTTTGAAGTGTGGTGTTGGAGAAAACTCTTGAGAGTCCCTTGGACTGCAAGGAGATCCAAACAGTCCATCCTAAAGGAAATCAGTCCTGAATATTCATTGGAAGGACGGATGTTGAAGCTGAAACTCCAATACTTTGGCCACCTGATGCAAAGAGCTGACTCATTTGAAAAGACCCTGATGCTGGGAAAGATTAAAGGCAGGAAGAGAAGGGGATGACAGAGGATGAGATGGTTGGATGGCATCACTGACTCAATGGACATGAGTTTGGGTAAACTCCGGGAAGTGGTGATGGACGGGGAGGCCTGGCACACTGTAGTCCATGGGGTCACAAAGAGTCAGACATGACTGAGTGACTGAACTGAGACTCCCATTTCCGACTTGCTAACAAAACATGGCATTTTAGTTTGAGTAGCCCTAGAAGCAGATTCTGACATAAGGATTTAAATGAACATAATTTATTTCAGAAAGGCTCCCTGAAAATCCCATTAAGGGTTTGGGAAAGTAAGACAGGGAAGAAGTCATATGTTATCAAGCAAGTTTCTAGAGATCAGTCCGCTAAGGAACTCTGGAAGCCAGTGTAGATAGAGCAGCTGGGTCAGTGTGCCGCCAGCTGGGGAGTGAGGGGGCTGGGGTGTTTATACACCCATTCTTGCATGTGATTAAGTAGAGGGCTGTGACTGTGAAAGATGAACTCTCTGTCACTTCTGGACTGTTTTTGAAGGCAATTAGATACAAGTGCTAGCATTCAGAAGTCAGGCCAGCAAATAATGAAATGATAAAGTTAAGAGTGTATAAGGTAAGGTATCGATAGCATCTGCTACAGGAAAATACAGAATACCAAGGTGACTAAAAGATCTTCAGGGTATAGGGGCTGGCTCCCATAAAAAAAGAAAAACAAAAAGTGCCTTGTGAAACATCTAGTTGAAGAGAAAGGAGCACACACTTCTGACTGTGTGATGCTGGTCAAGTTTCCTACAGTCCTGGGGGTTCAAGGTGCCCATCTGTAAAACTGAGGTGAATCTATTGGCCTCCTCTCCGACCTGGAGAGGGGCAGTGCTTTATATTACTTTACTCTGGCAAAATTAATGCTCACCAATTTATTTGACACAGTTTCACTTTGGGAAGCTCAAAGCTGAGTATACAGGGTAATGTCTCTTTCATAAGCCAAAAAAAAGAAATATCGTATTCCAAACCACTGATAGATTAATCACAGTTGTTCCAGGCAAGGGGAGAAGAAAGGAATAAAGTCCAAACTTGGCTTGTGATGTACCTTTATAAAAGCTGGGAGGGGACAGACACCTTAGCCAACTGCTAGCTATCATCCAACCGCCAGCACACAAGTCAAAGCTCCTTGTCGCTAGAGCACATTGCTAGGGAACGAAGGCACTGCTGTTGATGGGTGGGATGGTCTCCTTGGAGGAGCTGTGGACAGGCTTTCCCCACTGCCAGTAAAAGACTAGCCCTTACCTTGCAGAAGCTGATGTCTAATAGTTTCCCAGACTATTTAGATCAGCAAAGGGCTGCCTGCCCAGACACTCAGTATTTACGGGCATGCCTTGTTTTATTGCATTTCACTTTATTGTACTTGGCAAATATTTGCATTTTTAAAAAATAAATTGAAGGTTAGTGGCAACCTTTTGTCGTCAAATGATGATTAGCATTTTTTAGCAATAGAGTATTTTTAAAATATGTACGTTTTTTAGAGTGAAAGTTGCTCAGTCGCATCCGACTCTTTGCGACTCTATGGACTATACAGTTCATGGAACTCTCCAGGCCAGAATACTGGAGTGGGTAGCCTTTCCCTTCTCCAGGGGATCTTCCCAACCCATGGATCGAACTCAGGTCTCCCAACACTGCAGGCAGATTCTTTACCAGCTGAGTCACAAGGGAAGCCCATTGCACTCAATAGACTACAGTATAGTGTAAACATAACTTTCATAGGTACTGGGAAACAAACAACAAAAAAGTATCACTTGCTTTATTGTGGTGGTCTGGAACCCAGCTGGCAATATCTCTGAGGTATGCCTGTTCTGCACATTTCTTATCAGTGAGCTTCCAGTTAGGCCCCTCAGCAGCCGAGCCACTGAGTGCTCACCAGTGACAAGGAACCAGATGATGACCTCTGGACATGACTTACTTTGTATCTATATCAAAACAATTTTACCTCTAAAAGCAATTAAAAAAAATCTTTGCCATAAATATGCACATTAAAACAACTTTACTCATAAACAAGTGGCTTTGAAAGCATATCACACCAATACACAGCAGGCAGATAACTCATGAAACATCCAAAGATAGAGGGATTAAAATGTTGGAATATTTGCTTTTTTTCCCCAGATAGAAACTCTATTGTTTTTACTGATGCTATGAAATACTAAGTATATTTCTAAGAAATATTATAAAATACAGAGAAATATTACGAAAAAAATTTTTTTAATCCAGAAAAGTAGAAATAGGACATTTGAAACCCTTCCCAAAGCTAGCCACTTGTAAAGTTTAATGTGTTGTATAACTTTCCAGATTTCCTATGTATACATAGGTTTCTATTTTTACATAGACGAACTCACAGGAAACATACTGATTTTTAATCTGCTTTAACTTGACAATATATTGAGGATATATTGATATATTGGCATACATTAAGAAATACAGATCTACCGTATCCTTTTTAAGTTATATGGTGTTCCATTGTGTGTTTATAACACAGTTTAACCAATCTACTCCTTTTTTTGAACCATTCTACTCTTGATGTAAAATGATTTTTCCAATTTGCCTACACAGTAAATAGAACTACAAGGAAAATCCTTGTGCATCTGTCTCTGCTTAGTTGGGCAGAAGTTTCTACAGCATAAATTTCTAGAAGTGGAATCGCTTAATCAAAGAGTATTCACATTCAATCATTTTGAAACTTTTCTCAACTGATAGATTGTATAAAATGATATGCCTAATCACAGAAGGTGAAGCCCGGTTTCAGCTAACACTGGGTGTTTTAACCTTTGGTGAAGTGTATTTTTCATGCCTTTTGCCCATGTTTCAATTGTGGTAGTCATTTTTTATTTAATCTATATGAGTTCTTCATGTTCCAAGGATAATACGTCACCAAGATATTGTTGACAAAGTCAAGAGTAAGCTCTTTCTGATGGAATGACCAGACATAGCATCACTTGCATAAATTTACATATCTAAAAGTTACAAGGGCTTCCCTTGTGACTCAGTTGGTAAAGAATCTGCCTGCAATGCAGGAGACCTGGGTTCAATCCCTGGGTTGGGAAGATCCCCTGGAGAAGGGAAAGGCTACTCACTCCAGTATTCTGGCCTGGAGAATTCCTATGGGATCACAAAGCGTTGGACTTGACAGAGACTTTCACTTTCACAAGTTACAAAAGGAACTCGGTGGTGTCAGGATACAACATAAAGAGATTAGAAGCATTCTGCAGAACAGATGAGGCGTAGATAAATTCCCAGTTCTCCCCAAATCATTTCCTAGAACACACAGTTGCAGAAAATAAATCTGTGCCTGGGAGTTGCATCATGCCCCGGAAAACTCAATTACCCTTCCTCCAAGACCAGCTTCAGTGCTGAAGCATTTTTGCATCTAATCTGGTCTGAGCTGAAAGCTCCTTATCAATTTCGGGACGAGAAATTACATATAATCTCACTACAGGGTGTGGTACCCCAAATACCTGGGCCAAGTGTATTCCTTAGCCTTTTTGCTACATGACTGCCTAATCTGTAACTTTAAAAAGTAATTGCTTAGGAGCAAAAGGGCTAGGGCAGAGGAGAAGTCAGGACCGGAGGGCTTTATCTCCCTTAATCCCCATCAGCTCTCCTCAGGCCATCTTCCTCCTCTCCCCTCATCATTACTCAGATAGTTACAGAAATTTTCTGTTGTTTTACAATGAAATGTATAGTTAAAAGCAACTTTGGAAAACTGCAGTTTGAATGAATCTGTAATACACTATTTAAGTGAAAAGATGGGTAGCACTCTGCACGTGTTGCTTACAGCAAAGCCTCTTGTGGCCTCTTCTGGGGTCTCTGAAAGGTGACCTGGGTTCCCCAGCTCAAGTGGGCAAGTCTGGCTCTGGGGTTGGAAACTGGTGCAGGGGAGTGTGAGGAGGAGTCTTCTCCTTGGCAAACTCTGGGCGTCTCCAAGCCCCCTTATCATCTCTCACCAGTCACTTGTAAATGACTAATGAAGGGGCAGAATATCTGCTCTAAAAGATACACTGGGTCCTGCCCTGCAGCCCCACCTCCAGGCTGTCCTGCCCGTGCCTGTGGCAGGATTGGGGGTAAAAAACAGGCAGCCCCTTCAAGTGATGGGTGTGAGGGATAAGAGCCCCCTGACCCTGATGCTGACCACCTGCAATGTGCTGGGCCAGTCCATCTTCACTTGAGTTTCGCTTTAGGCAGTTGATTTTAGTTCAGCCATTTGAACGTGGCTTTCAACATCATGATGGGTTAGTTTCTGAATAGAAAATTTGAAAACAGAAAGTCTTTGTTCTACCTTTTAAAAGTTAATGAAAATATATCTAACAGATATGAATCCATTTATTTTCCTGCTGCAAAGCTCAGCCTATCAAATTTTACAGACTCTGTGGAGATAAACATTCTTCAAGGACAAAGACATACTCTGGTTTTCGAACGGGCCCTGGCCAGGCTTGAAGTGAGCACAGGGAGTCTGCCTCCTGCAGCTGCCACACCTCCCAACAGAAGACCGGGGCACGACTTCAGATCAGCAGGAAACCACATGGGTTGCTATCTGACTGATTTTCCCCCACTCTGTGGCTTCTGACCTTTTTCATTTTCAACCTAGTTTTGCACAAGAGCCCTTTTACAGATGCAGTCATTGAGCCCCAAGGGCTGGAGGGTCTAGGCCCAGGTCCTGTAGCAAGGTGGCACCATAGCTGGGACTGAAGGCCAGGAAGCAAGAGGACAGGAAGCTGTTCTTTCATCCTTGCCAGGGGTTTCCAGCATTTTCCAGTTGTCCTAAGACCAGGGGCGTCTCCAGGTCCCTGAGTCAAGTGCTTCATGGAGATAAACAGCATCCCAAGATGGGAGAGGGCGTAGGGAGTGGCACTGACGCTCCAGCGCACAGAGGCCCACCCTTCCTTCCGCCCCCGGGGCAGACTGCTGACCGAGGCCTCAGCCCCTGCCTCCTGCGCTCCTAGGGATTCTGCAAAACCCTCTCCCTCCACCCCGTGTCTGTGCCGCGGGGCCCAGCACCACCACAGCCATCTTATCCCAGAATAGCCTGTCCCAGAATCCGATGTCAAAGCTCAAATTCCTCCTCCTCCCTTGGGCCCTTCCGTTGGAACCATTTGTCAGAACAATTAATTAGTTATCCACGTGTCTGTCTGTCTCACCAGGGACTCTCGGAAGGCGGGAGCTATTTATCGTCCCTCTTGTAACCCCAGCAGCACTCGCACTCCGTATTGTGGCCAGTTCCCTTTCTTGAGGAGCCTCAGCGCCACCCAGTGGCGGGCTGGCTGTATGTCCTAAGCCTACTCGCCGAGGGCTCGTCCGCTCTGTCCCCTGCGGTTGGAGACCAGTTACTGCGGGAGGGGAAGGTCATCAATGGGTCACCTTCTTGGAGGGGGCCCTCTTGCACTTTTCAGCCAAGGTTAAAACGGTGCGGGAATGTCAGAGAAGCAGGCTCAATGCCTTTGGAATCCTTGGGCACAGAGACTTGGCTCTAGGTCGCTGTATCTGCCTGAGACTCAGGTTGTTCTTCCTTCCTACTGTCCTTTCTCCCCCCACTCTGAATCAGCTCAGACATCACTTTTTTTTTTAATTGAAGGGTAATTGCTTTACAGAATTTTGTTGTTGTCTGTCAAACTTCAACACGAATCAGCCATAGGTATACATATATTCCCTCCCTTTTGAACCTCTCTCCCATCTCCCTCCCCACCCACCCCTCTAGGTTGATCTAGAGCCCCTGTTTGAGTTTCCTGAGCCACACAGCAAATTCCCATTGGCCATCTATTTTACATATGGTAAGGTAAGTTTCCATGTTACTCTTTGCATACATCTCACCCTCTCCTCTCCCCGTGTCCGTAGATCTATTCTCTATGTCTGTTTCTCCACTGCTGCCCTGTAAATAAATTCTTCAGTACTATTTTTCTAGATTCTGTATATATGCTTTAGAATGTGATATTTACCTTTCTCTTTCTGACTTCACTCTATAATAGGTTCTAGGTTCATCCACCTCATTAGAACTGACTGAAATGCATTCCTTTTTATGGCTGAGTAATATTCCATTGTGTATATATATATATATATATATATATATATGTAACACAACTTCTTTATCTGTTCATCTGTCAATGGACATCTAGGTTGCTTCCATGTTTTTTATTGTAAATAGCACTGCAGTGAACAATGGGCTACATGTGTCTTTTTAAATTTTGGTTTCCTCAGGGTATATGCCTAGGAGTGAGATTACAGGGTCATATGGTGGTTTTATTCCTAGTTTTTTAAGGAACCTCCATACTGTCTTCCATAGTGGCTATACCAATTTACATTCCCACCAACAGTGCAAGAACGTTCCCTTCTCTCCACGCCCTCTCCAGCATTTATTGTTTGTAGACTTTTTGATGATGGCCATTCTGACCACTGTGAGGTGATATTTCATTGTAGTTTTGATTTGCATTTCCCTAATAATGAGTGATGTTGAGAATCTTTTAATTTGCTTGTTAGCCATCTGTATGTCTTCTTTGGAGAAATGTCTGTTTAGGTCTTTTTCCCACTTTTTGATTGGATTGCTTGTTTTTCTGGTATTGAGTTATATGAGCTGTTTGTATATTTTGGAAATTAATCCTTTGTCAGTTGTTTCATTTGCTATTATTTTCTCCCATTCTGAGAGTTGTCTTTTCACCTTGCTTACAGTTTCCTTTGCTGTGCAAAAGCTTTTAAGTCTAATCAAGTCCCACTTGTTTACTTTTGTTTTTATTTCCATGACTCTATGAGGTGGGTCACAGAGGATCTTGCTTTGATTTATATCATCAAGTGTTCTGCCTGTTTTTCTCATAGATGCAAAAATTTTCAACAAAATTTTAGCAAACAGTTTAGCAACACATCAAAAAGCTCATAAACCATGGTCAAGTTGGGTTTATTCCAGGGATGCAAGGATTCTTCAATAAATGCAAATCAATCAATGTGAAACACCATATTAACAAACTGAAAGATAAAAACCACATGATAATCTCAAGAGATGAAGGAAAAGCCTTTGACAAAATCCAGCATCCATTTATGATTAAAACTCTTAAAAAAAATGGGCATAAAGGAACTTACCTCAACATAGTAAAGGCCATAGATGATAAGCCCACAGCAAACATTATTCTCTGTGGTGAAAAACTGAAAGCATTCCCCCTAAGATCAGGCGTAAGACAAGGGTGTCCACTTTCACCACTATTATTCAACATAGTCCTGGAAGTCCTAGCTATAGCAATCAGAGAAGGAAAAGAAATAAAAGGAATCCAGATTGGAAAATAAGAAGTAAAGCTCTCACTGTTTGCAGATGACATGATACTGTACATAGAAAACCCTAAAGACAGTATCAGAAAATTATTAGAGCTAATCAGTGAATTTGGCAAAGTTGTAGGATACAAAATCAATACACAGAAATCACTTGCGTTTCTATACACAAACAATGAAAAATCAGAAAGAGAAATTAAGGAATCAATCCCATTCACCATGCAACAAAAAGAATTAAATATCTAGGAAGAAACTTACCTAAGGAGACAAGATTACTGGGAGAAATATCAATAACCTCAGATATGCAGATGACACCACCCTTATGGCAGAAAGTGAAGAGGAACTAAAAAGCCTCTTAATGAAAGTGAAAGTGGAGAGTGAAAAAGTTGGCTTAAAGCTTAACATTAAGAAAACGAAGATCATGGCATCTGGTCCCATCACTTCATGGGAAATAGATGGGGAAACAGTGTCAAACTTTATTTTTGGGGGCTCCAAAATCACTGCAGATGGTGATTGCAGCCATGAAATTAAAAGACACTTACTCCTTGGAAGAAAAGTTATGACCAGCCTAGATAGCATATTCAAAAGTAGAGACATTACTTTGCTAACAAAGGTCCATCTAGTCAAGGCTATGGTTTTCCAGTAGTCATGTATGGATGTGAGAGTTGGACTGTGAAGAAAACTGAGTACTGAAGAACTGATGCTTTTGAACTGTGGTGTTGGAGAAGACTCTTGAGAGTCTCTTGGACTGCAAGGAGATCCAACCCATCCATTCTGAAGGAGATCAGCCCTGGGATTTCTTTGGAAGGAATGATGCTAAAGCTGAAACTCCAGTACTTTGGCCACCTCATGCGAAGAGCTGACTCATTGGAAAAGACTCTGATGCTGGGAGGGATTGGGGGCAGGAGGAGAAGGGGATGACAGAGGATGAGATGGCTGGATGGCATCACTGACTCGATGGACGTGAGTCTGAATGAACTCCAGGAGTTGGTAATGGACAGGGAGTCCTGGCGTGCTGCGATTCATGGGGTCTCAAAGAGTCAGACATGACTGAGTGACTGAACTGAATTGAAGGAGACAAAAGAACTGTACACAGAAAATTATAAGACACTAGTGAAAGAAATCAAAGATGACATAAACAGATGGAGAGATATTCCATGTTGCTAGGTTGGAGGAATCAATATTGTGAAAATGACTATACTACCAAATGCAATCTACAGATTCAATGATGATCCCTATCAAATTACCAATGGCATTTTTCACAGAACTAGAAGAAAAATTTCACAATTCATATGGAAACACAAAAGACCCTGAATAGCCAAAGCAGTCTTGAAAAAGAAGAATGGAGCTGGAAGAATCAACCTTCCAGACTTCAGATTATACTACAAAGCTACAGTCATAAAGACAGTACGGTATTGGCACAGAAATAGAAACATAGACCAATGGAACAAGATAGAACGTCCAGAAATAAACCAATGCACCTATGAGTACCTTATTTTTGACAAAGGAGGCAAGAATATACAATGGGGCAAAGAGAGCCTCTTCAATAAATGGTGCTGGGAAAACTGGACAGCCACATAGGAAAAGGAGTATGTCAAGGCTGTATATTGTCACCCTGCTTACTTAACTTATATGCAGAGTCCATCATGAGAAACGCTGGGCTGGAAGAAGCACAGGCTGGAATCAAGATCCCCGGAAGAAATATCAATGACCTCAGATATGCAGATGACAACACCCTTATGGCAGAAAGTGAAGAGGAACTAAAAAGCCTCTTGTTGAAAGTGAAAGAGGAGAGTGAAAAAGTTGGCTTAAAGCTCAACATTCAGAAAATGAAGATCATGGCATCCGGTCCCATCACTTCATGGGAAATAGATGGGGAAACAGTGGAAGCAGTGTCAGACTTTATTTTGGGGGGCTCCAAAATCACTGCAGATGGTGATTGCAGCCATGAAGTTAAAAGATGCTTACTCCTTGGAAGGAAAGTTATGACCAACCTAGATAGCATATTAAAAAGCAAAGAGATTACTTTGCCAACAA
The DNA here is from genome assembly GCF_014754425.2 of Oryx dammah. NCBI lineage: Eukaryota > Metazoa > Chordata > Mammalia > Artiodactyla > Bovidae > Oryx > Oryx dammah. Next base: position 18,977,709 of record NW_024070190.1, on the reverse strand, counting down.
AGGTCTGTCTAGTCAAGGCTATGGTTTTTCCAGGGGTCATGTATGGATATGAGAGTTGGACTGTGAAGAAAGCTGAGTGCCGAAGAATTGATGCTTTTGAACTGTGGTGTTGGAGAAGACTCTTGAGAGTCTCTTGGACTGCAAGGAGATCCAACCAGTCCATCCTAAAGGAGATCAGCCCTGGGTGTTCATTGGAAGGAATGATGCTAAAGCTGAAAATCCGATACTTTGGCTACCTCATGCAAAGAGTTGACTCATTGGAAAAGACCCTGATGCTGGGAGGGATTGGTGGCAGGAGGAGAAGGGGATGACAGAGGATGAGATGGCTGGATGGCATCACTGACTCGATGGATGTGAGTCTGAGTGAACTCCGGTTGAGGGTGATGGACAGCGAGGCCTGGTGTGCTACAATTCATGGGGTCGCAAAGAGTTGGACATGACTGAGCAACTGAACTGAACTGAACTGAACATGTAAAAGAATGAAATTAGAACACTTCCTAACACCATACACAAAGATAAACTCAAAATAGATTAAAGACCTAAATGTAAGACACCACTTTCTCCTATCTAGCTTATTCAGCCTAGACTCATATTCCAGTTTTGCCCATTATCTGTTGTTGAGACAACAAAGCAAGTTTACTTAATTTCACTGGCCTCTGTTTTCTTACACGATGGAGAATAATAATAATATTTGTTTCTTACAACCTGCCCTGCTGGGTTGTAAGAAATAAATGAGTCCATGGAGATAAAAGTGTGTGCAAATGTTGTGCCCTGCTTAGTTGGCACTATTATTCCTCAGTCAGTTGTACCACTGGTGGGCAAGGGCTGGGTCTGATTCGTGGCATCCTCACAAAGCTGGTGTATGGCTGGAATTCGAACGGCGCTGTGCCTGCCACGTGCATGAAGACAGTCAGTCTTCGAATTCGGTCATGGGGAGCAGTGGGCACAGGGGAGGCCCTCGTCGGTCCTGCTGCAGCACTTCTTCACTGCATGTCCTCAGGTGTGCCACACCCCTCCCTGGGCCTCAGTTGCCTTATGAGTGAGTTACAGGCCCTTTCTGATCAGGGACCCCAAGACTCCTGATCTCAGACGAGGATGCAGTTTTCCCTTCCTGAACTCCCCCGACCCTCAAGCCTTTTTCTTTTTTTTAAGCCTTTTTCTTAGATTGGCATGACTTGTAGTTTCAGGATAAGGCTTCCCTGCCCAGGGAAACAGATAAGAGTTCTATTCCAGAGAAGGACTAAGGCTTGAGAAAGGGAGGAGCAGGTCTGAGGTGAGGGGCTGTGCTTCCCCAAGAAGGATGGATCACAGGGAGATACCAGGGAGCAGACCCCTCCAACCTGAGTCCAGATGGAGGGGTGAAAAGTAAACCCCTCATCTGTGCAAAAAGGGAATGGGGCTACCCTGGCACCCCAGAGGAGAGTAGAGGTGGGGGGAGGGCAGCAGAAACACCAAATCCACTTTCAAGCTCTTGCATCCTGTGTCTGCCCAACAACTCTGTAGCTTTGCTCCTGACAGCTGGGGCCTGGCAACAAAGTCAAGCAAATGGAGTGGTTCTTCGCATAGCAGTGGGAGGTCCTGTTCTCTCGGAAAAATGCCAGAATATTACAGGTGGGAAGCCCTCAAAGGTTAAAAACATATTCGATAAATCTAGAACTTTAATCAAATAAACATCCAAAGGCAAAACTTAACCAGTTTTCTTGGAGATGCATAAAAGCTAGAGTGAGAAAGCGTGTGGTTAGAAGCTTGGTTAAGATCCTGAAAAGGGATGCTGTAAATCTTAAGAGCTCTGGTCATGTTCCCGAAGATTGTTGCCAGCAGGCAGGCCAAGCGTGCAGGTCAGTAAACCACATAGGGGCCAAACTCCCAACTCCCTTTGAGGAATCAGTTAACCCTTAATAACATGACCCTTTACAATTATACTTGTGTTTTGTCTTAAAAATTCTAAGAATCTCTTCTAAAGAAATAATGGTAGATGTGCACTGAAATTTGTCTTTAAGGGGATTTACCAGAACATTCTTAGCAACAGTCAACAACTGTTAAGTAATCAAACAAGTTAGCCATGGGAGATAGAAATGAATCCATAAAATGGTACATTGGACAGCTATTAAAATGGAGATGGGAGGGAACTGCATGGGAGTTTGCAATATGGTTGGGCACAGTGACTGGTGATTTTTTTTTTTTTTTTTTTGCTTATTTGTTCTTTTCTGCCCTCCCACATTTGGTACATGTTTTTGTAATCAAGCAAATAATTATTAAAAGCAATTTATTTGTGGTTGAGGTCAGCCATCTGAAAGGCTCATCAGTAAATTATCCATAATCCAGAGGTGGCTATTATCTAGCGAACTTTCAGTGCCAGCTTCTTTTCCACCCACCCTCTCCTTTCACCATCACAATACTCCTGGGGAGTTGGTATTATCCCATTTTACTGATGAGGTCTTAGACTCAGTGGGAGAGTGATTTGACCAAGATGACAAGACAAATTTAAGAGAAGGAGGTATTGAAAACCTTGACCTGAAATTTGGAGCAGCAGAAATGTTTGTTAGAAGAGCTTAAAATGCATCTTTTTGTTCCAGGAGCAAAAAAAAGAACTCGCAGCCATGTGGGAGAGTAATGGAGCTGAGACCCTGGAGAGTTTTACTGTGGCATCCGGGTCTGGTATTCGTGCATATTTGAACATCATGAAGCCGTTTTTCTAGCTCAAAAGCAACAGAATCTGTCACTCCTGTCCTCTGTTCTGTCTCCCCTTTCTCCTATCACAGGCTACATTTATGAATCCAAAGGGGGCTCAGCTTGATATCAGATACAAATGTTGAAAATTGCTGGTCATCTGCTGGAAAACTGAAGATGGAGGAGCTTGGACAAGGTAAAAGGAGAGAGAGAAATGACCTCACAACTAAAAACCAGCCTGAGTAACCACCCCTGGGGAACCATCTCAAGCCCCACTCCCTAGAAGACTGCAGCTTTCAGTAGAATTAAGTGTGTGAGAGAGGATGTCAGGAATATTGGTTTAAATGAGAGAAAGAGGAGAAAGACCTACAAAAAGAATAATGATGCAGCTGCCTCCCAGAAAACTTCCAGTCACTGCAGAAGGTAGATGACAGGGAATTCTGAGCTTCTCTTGGAAACCAAAGTTCATAGAAATAAAGTAGCTTTTCTGATCACTTCATTTAAATTTTAAAATATATTTCAAGGTTACCAAAACAATATAAGCATATTGTCCAAAAGTTGGAAAATAGAGAAGGGAAAAATAAGGTTTCTACCCAATGTCTAATGTAATAACTCTGTTTATATGTTATGAATTATCACCCAAATATATCCATCAGTTTCCCTGTAGTTATACCTGGTTTGAATCTAGACTTTGCCACGTGTGGGCTGAGTGACCTTGGATATTTACTTCACGTCTCAGTTCCGGCAACTCAAACTGTCTATGGGGGATGCAGTGAAGGTATGAGGCTGGAGGGGACCCGCGCTGGATACAACACTAATGGAAAACCACAGCTTTGACTATACGGTGAAAGCTTTAACCATAGCTTTAAAAACCATAGCTTTGACTCTAGGCTTGTCATAGGTTTTTTCTCCAAGGAGCAAACGTCTTTCTATTTCACAGCTGCAGTCACTGTCTGCAGTGATTTTGGAACCCGGGAAGATAAAGTCTGTCACTGTTTCCATTGTTTCCCCATCTATTTGCCATGAAGTGATGGAACCGGATGCCACAATCTTTAGCTTTTTGAATGTACTTTGCTGACAAAGGTCTGTATAGTCAAAGCTACAGTTTTTCCAGTACTCATGTATGGATGTGAGAGTTGGATCATAAAGAAGGCTGAACCCTGAGGAACTGATGCCTATTATTGACATTTGGGGCCGGATAATTCTCTCTTGTGGGAGCTGGCCTGCAAATTGTAGGATGTTTAGCAATATCTACCCACCAGGTGCCCAAAGTACCTCCTTCCCTCAATTCTGACAACCAGAACCATCTCCAGTCACAGCCAGGTGTCCCGTGGTTGAGAATCGTTGGTCCAGGGGCAAGATTCTGAGATCTCTTTTCAAGTGGCCATACAAGAGAGGAAACAGCACTGTGACTGTGATCATTTTCAAGACAAGCAGCCTAAGGCACAGTTCCAGCCAGGGCATTAGTGACGGACAGGAGCCCAGATGGCTGGGTCCCTCCTTTCTTCCATCTCCCTGGGGACCTTACCAGTCTTTGCCAAGAGGGCTTTTCCGGTGGTCTAGTGATAACAAATCTGGGCAGGAAGAATTTAGGGACGTGTTCCTCCCTGTGGACTGGGAGCAAGCCGGTGAACTAATGCGAAACTCATGGGCCTCTGAAGAGGACTCTGGAAGTCTGGGTGACACCACCCTGTTCCCCAGATGCCCTTTCTCTTCCCTGAGGCCCTGTCCTCATGCTGAATGGGAAGAAAGGAGCAAGCCTGGTAGTCACTCAACACCCTGCTCTGGGAGGGAGGGAGGGGATATTTCCCTAGGCCATTTCTATTGCCAGGTCTGTGGGTTGAAGCATAAGTCCCCTGATACTTTCACCTACAGATAGGCACACACAGACCTCTTACCTGATGTCAACCTAGCCAGCCCTGGGGCTTTTTTCAAATGAGTCTTTCTCAAGATGAGGAACAGGGAGGGACCATTCTCTGAGTTCCTGCTACAGGTAGACCCTGGGTTGGGCATGTAACCCACACACTCTCTGATCCCTACAGCTGCTCTGGCAAGACTGGCACACCCTCTGGCTCCAACTCTACCTCCATGGGATGCCGGGAACTTGGCCTCCTCTGCTGGTTTTTGCTGGGTGCCTGGGCCCAGGCTTTATGGCACCTCCAGGCCACCTACAGCAGAGTCCATCTTCCCAGTGATATCTCCACCTCAAACCAACCTCTTTCCCTAAGGGGCATGATTTGAGAGAAAGTCTGAATTTTACTCAAGGACAGACACCAAAGGTGGAAGTAGTACCTGTATCAGAAACCAGAAGAGTGGGAGAGTGTCAAGGGACCCTGCAGCCCACAGGACCTCACTGCCCTTGTCAGTGGTTTGCTGGAGGAAAGAAAGTCAGCTACAGGGGATATTTCAAATTCATGAACTGCAACCACTTCCCAAACCCATGAGGGGCAGCAGTTGAGAGGCAATGCTGAGAGGGTGGCTGGGATCAGACGCGGCTGAGGCTGGAGCCGTGGGGTACAGATCGGTGTCCTCAGGGACCTTTTCTGTCAGCTCTGGCTCCTCCGCAGTGTGAAGGGAGAGCGTGAGAAGCAGTCAGGGCCTGAGAAACGATGGGGACAGAGATGGGGGTGGTGGTGCTGGGCAACAGCAACCAAGCCAAGGAGTTTCCTCTGGGGGTGGGAGTCTTGGAGGGTGGGGTTGAGAGTCCAGCCGGGAAGGTGTGGGGTCACCAGGGGCATCTCTGGAAAGGTATTAGTCCTGGTATTAATGGGAAGGAGAAGCCAATTCTGGTCTTGACAGGAAAAGGAAGTTTGTTCATCGGAACATTTTCTAGAGATAATCTTATAAAGGAGTGGAGAAGATTCAGGAAAATGAATGAGGGATGGTAAAGCACCAACTCACATATCAACATCCCAGTGACCAGGGGGTTTAAGCAGCAGGAATTAATTTTCTCATGGAGCTGAAGGATAGCAATCCAAGGGCTAAGGGTCAGCAGGGCTGTTTCTTCCCCTTGGCCTGGAGGTGACTCTGTTCTCCTGTGTCTTTGGGTAGTGGCATTGTGATTTCCCCCAATGTGTCTATGTCCCAATCCCTATAAGGACACCAGTCCTGTTGGACACAGTTCAGTTCAGTCGCTCAGTCGTGTCCGAGTCTTTGCAACCCCATGGACTGCAGCACGCCAGGCCTCCCTGTCCATCACCAACTCCCGGAGCTGACTCAGACTCATGTCCATTGAGTCAGTGATGTCATCCAGCCATCGCATCCTCTGTCGTCCCCTTCTCCTCCCACCTTCAATCTTTCCCAGCATCAGGGTCTTTTCAAATGAGTCAGCTTTTTACATCAGGTGGCCAAAGTATTGGAGTTTCAACTTTAGCATCAGTCCTTCCAATGAACAACCAGGACTAATCTCCTTTAGGATGGACTGGTTGGATATCCTTGCAGTCCAAGGGACTCTCAGGAGTCTTCTCCAACACCACGGTTTAAAGGCATCAATTCTCCGGTGCTCAGTTTTCTTTATAGTACAACTCTCACATCCATACATGACCACTGGAAAAACCACAGCTTTGACTAGATGAACCTTTGGTGGCGAAGTAATGTCTCTGCTTTTTAATATGCTATCTAGGTTGGTCATAACTTTTCTTCCAAGGAACAAGAGTCTTTTAATTTCATGGCTGTAGTCACCATCTGCAGTGATTTTGGAGCCCCCCAAAATAAAGTCTGTGACTGTTTCCACTGTTTCCCTATCTATTTGCCATGAAGTGAGGGGACCAGATGCCATGATCTTAGCTTTCTGAATGTTGACCTTTCAGCCAACTTTTTCACTCTCCTCTTTTACTTTCAGCATGAGGCTCTTTAGTTCTTCTTCACTTTCTGCCACAAGGGTGGTGTCATCTGCATATCTGAGGTGATTGATATTTCTCCCGGCAATCTTGATTCCAGCTTGTGCTTCCTCCAGCCCAGTGTTTCTCATGATGTACTCTGCATATAAGTTAAATAAGCAGGGTGACAATATGCAGCCTTGACGTACTCCTTTTCCTATTTGAAACCAGTCTGTTGTTCCATGTCCAGTTCTAACTGTTGCTTCCTGACCTGCATACAGATTTCTCAAGAGGCAGGTCAGGTGGTCTGATATTCCCATCTTTTTAAGAATGTTCTACAGTTTATTGTGATCCACACAGTCAAAGGCTTTGGCATAGTCAATAAAGCAGAAATAGATGTTTGTCTGGAACTCTTTTGCTTTTCCGATGATCCAGAAGATGTTGGCAATTTGATCTCTGGTTCCTCTGCCTTTTCCAAAACCAGCTTGAACATCTGGAAGTTCATGGTTCACACATTGCTGAAGCCTGGCTTGGAGAATTTTGAGCATTACCTTACTAGCGTGTGAGATGAGTGCAATTGTGCGGTAGTTTGAGCATTCTTTGGCAATGCCTTTCTTTGGGATTGGAATGAAAACTGACCTTTTCCAGTCCTGTGGCCACTGCTGCGTTTTCCAAATTTGCTGACATATTGAGTGCAGCACTTTCACAGCATCACAGCCCCTGGCATTAAGATGTTTAATTCTGGCCAAGAAAATGTGGGTAGATGTGACTTGTGCCTTTTCCAGGGCTGGCCCTCAAACTTATAATGTAACTCTCCACATTCCTGCATTGCACATCAGTGGCCAGATTCAGAATTCAAGAGCCCTGGGGACTCTGGAGTCACTGGATACAGACAGTCTGACTCCCTAAATGCTTTTGAGAAAGCCACCGAACCAGGCACCTCTGGGTTGGACTTGGTATGAACCAGAAAGTGACCTTTGCTGGGTTGAGACTGAGTTTTGGAGGTTTTTTTTTTTTTTTTTTTAACAATAGCTAGCATATCCAGATGTCTTCAAGAAAATTAGAGAAACCAAGGGAACATTTCATGCAAAAATAGTCATAATAAAGGACAGAAACAGTATGGACTTAACAGAAGAAGATATTTAGAAGAGGTGGCAAGAATACACAGAAGAATTATACAAAAAAGATTTTTATGACCCAGATAACCACAATGGTGTGATTACTCACCTAGAGCCAGACCTTCTGGAATACAAAGTCAGGTGGGCCTTAGGAAGCATCACTAAGAACAAAGCTAGTGGAGGTGATGGAATTCCAGCTGAGCTATTTCAAATCCTAAAAGATGATGCTGTGAAAGTGCTGCATTAATTATGCCAGCAAATTTGGAAAACTCAGCAGTGACCACAGGACTGGAAAAGGTCAGTTTTCATTACAATCCCAAAGAAAGGCAATGCCCAAGAATGCTCAAACTACCGCACAATTGCACTCATCTCACACACTAGCAAAGTAATGCCCAAAATTCTCCAAGGCAGACTTCAACAGTATGGGAACCGTGAACTTCCAGATATTCAAGATGGATTTGGAAAAGGCAGAGGAACCAGAGATCAAATTGCCAACATCCTATGGATCATGGAAAAAGCAAGAGAGTTCCAGAAAAACATCTATTTCTGCTTTATTGACTATGCCAAAGCCTTTGACTGTGTGGATCACAATAAGCTGTGGAAAATTCTGAGAGATGGGAATATCAGACCACCTGACCTGCCTCTTGAGAAATCTGTATGCAGGTCAGGAAACAACAGTTAGAACTGGACGTGGAACACAGACTGGTTCCAATAGGAAAAGGAGTACATCAAGGCTGTATATTGTCACCCTGCTTATTTAACTTATATGCAGAGTACATCATGAGAAACACTGGGCTGGAGGAAGCACAAGCTGGAATCAAGATTGCCGGGAGAAATATCAATAACCTCAGATACACAGATGACACCACCTTTATGCCAGAAAGTGAAGAGGAACTAAAGAGCCTCTTGATGAAAGTGAAAGAGCAGAGTTTAAAAGCTTGCTTAAAACTCAACATTCAAAAACTAAGATCATGGCATCTGGTCCCATCCCTTCATCGCGAATAAATAGGAAAACAATGGAAACAGTGACAGACTTTATTTTGGGGGGCTCCAAAATCACTGCAGATGGTGACTACAGCCATGAAATTAAAAGATGCTTGCTCCTTGGAAGAAAAGCTATGCCTAACCTAGACAGCATATTAAAAAGCAGAGACATTACTTTGCCAACGAAGGTTCACCTAGTCAAAGCTATGATTTTCCCAGTAGTCATGTATGGATGTGAGAGTTGTACTATAAAGAAACCTGAGCACCAAAGAATTGATGCTTTTGAACTGTGGTGTTGGAGAAGACTCCTGAGAGTCCCTTGGACTGCAAGGATATCCAACCAGTCCATCCTAAAGGAGATTAGTCCTGGTTGTTCATTGGAAGGACTGATGTTGAAGCTGAAACTCCAATACTTTGGCCACCTGATGTGAAGAGCTGACTCACTTGAAAAGACCCTGATGCTGGGAAAGATTGAAGGTGGGAGGAGAAGGGGACAACAGAGGATGAGATGGTCGAATGGCATCACCGACTCAATGGACATGAGTTTGAGTAAGCTCCGGGAGTTGGTGATGGACAGGGAGGCCTGGCGTGCTGCAGTCCATGGGGTCACAAAGAGTCGGACATGACTGAGCAACTGAACTGAACTGAGCATATAGAGACCATCACAGCCACCAGAGCTACACACAGTCAGGGGGAAGCAATTTTCCAAAAGCAAACCAGGAAGGCATATATGTTTTAAAAAAGAGAGAAATGAAATATTGGTCATGTCTTTTACCTTACAGCAGATAAAATAATATTTCTTTTGTGTCTTCTGGATTTATTAACATGCTTAGCTACTAATTATCAAAATACTTTTCTATATATTTTCAAGGATTTCGTGTGGTAATCAGCCTCCAGGACGACCTCTGTGATCCCTGCTCCTGGCCCTCACACCATGGCGTCGTCCCCTCCTTCATTGTGCAGGAGTTCACACAATGTGACCAAAAGCATATGAGAAGTGATGGTCTGTCACTTCCGATAGTAGGTGATACATGACTGTACCCTCCGTCTTTCTCTTAGGTCACTCGCTGTGGGGCAAGGCAGCTGCCATATTTTTAGGGCCTTCAGATAAACCATGGAGATGCCCCTGGCAAGGAACAAGGTTTCTGGGCAATAACCACTAAGAGATTGAGGCCTGCCAACAACTAGCTGAGTGATCTCGGAGTGGATCCGTCTCCAGTTGAACACTGAGATGACATCTTGACTACAAACTCATGAGGGACCCCGAGCCGGAACCATCCAGCTAAGTTACTCTCAGATTCCTGGCCCACAGAAGCTGAGATAGCAGATGATTGTCTATTGTTATGTAAATCTAGAGAACAAATCCATTTTGTTGTTTGTTTTGTAAAATGGATAAATCTTGGGTCCATTTGAAACCTATTTTCATTCATAGTATGAGGTGTAGCTCAAGCTGTCTTTTATTTCCAAATAGATAATCAATGGTCTTGACATCATTTATTGAATATTCTATCCTTCCCACTCTGACTTGAAATGCTGCATTTTAATTTATTAACTTACCATATTGTAATGAGGGTCTTGGTGTCTGGAGTCCTTTCACCAGGCTGGTACCCCCACCTTGTTGCTGCTGGAGTCCTTGACTGCTAACTGCTCACATTTGCATTGTTCTTGGGAGGACTGACCTCGACTGATAGGAGCTGCCTTGCCTAGCGACGCTTGGAAGGTCACACCCCACCCCATGCATGCCACTGACTGATGGATACAGGGGGTACTAGGTTACTGATGCCTGGGACAACCTCTGTGGTGCCAGTCATGTTCCCGAGTCCCTGAGGGATCAGGCTGAGTCTAGGCTTCTCCTGAGCCCACAGCTTTGCCTCTTCTCACCCACCTGGTCCTGCTTTTTCCTCACTCCCCAAGAGTTTTCCTAAGAGCTGTCCCTCAGCAAATTGCTACACAAGGATCCCAGAGTCAGGTTCTGCTACTAGGGAACCCCCCCTCACTCACATGTACCCAGGGCTCTATTTCTGGAGTGTTTGCTCTGATCCATTTACCACCTGGTCCCAGTATTTTGATTTGGTTTTTCTTTGGGGTGGTCTGATCCAATAATTATGTGGCCACTTATTATCGTTAATTAACTTTAGAAAACAATTGTCATGGGGACTTCCCGGTGGTTCAGTGGTTGAGACTTTGTGCTTTCACTGCTGAGGGCGCAGGTTCAATCCCCGCCTGGGGAGTGAAGATCCTGCATGCTATGCAGTGCAGCCAAAAATTAATACAAATTCTTTTAAAAATCACGGTAAAATGTACATAATATTCATCCTCTTAACCATTTGTAAGACAATTCAGTGATAGTGAAAACATTCACAATACTGTTTCCATGACCATTATCTATACCCAAAATGTTTCATCCTTCCCCACATAAATAATACCCATTAAATAATAATATCCACTTCCAGTCATCCTCCAGCCCCTGGTACCCTCTACTCTGCTTTCTGCCTCTCTGTGTGCCAATCCAGGTACCTTATATAAATGAAATCATACAATATTTGACTTTCTGTGTCTGGCTTATTTCATTAAGCATAATGCTTTCAAAGTCTACCATGTTGTACTATATATCAAAATTTCATTCCTTTTAATAGCTGAATAATATTCCACTGCATTTATATATCACATTTAATTTCTCAGTTTACCTGTCGATGGATACTTGGGTTGTTTCTGCTTTTTGGCCGTTGTGAACAGTGCTGCTATGGACACTGGTATGCAGATACACCAATACTCTGCTGGAGTCCCTGGAGGATGTCATGTAAAAGCAAAGAGAATAGTGTAATTATTGCCCAAGTACTCATCCACCAATTATTAGCTGTAGCTAATCTTGTTTCCTCTTTATTTTCCCCTTGAACATATACACACACACATTTCCTCTACCTCCTCCCCAACCTCTGCTGCTGGATTATTTTAAAGTAAATTCTAGACATTATATATCTTTAAGAAAAGGATTCCTTTAACAAAAACACCATACCATTACTTCATCTTTAAAAAAATAATCATTTCTTTGAAACATCTAATATCTAATCAGGGGCAAATTTCCTTGATTATCTCCAAATGTTGGTTTGAGTCACACATTGCATTCTGATGACATGGCTTATATTTCCTTTAACCTATTAAAGTTTCTCCTTTTTGTTTTAACCTAAGAAATTTTTTTAGATGCTTTGTTCATAACCTAACCTTCTGTGACCATGTCACACGTCCCAGGGTCACTGCTTTTCCCACCCTTCGGTAGACAGTGCTTTGGGTGTCCCCTGGCGTTACACCCGTCTCACACCTCCACGGAGTAGTCAAGTGGCTCCCCATTTCCACCTTTAGTAAGTGTACCATCGGAAAACTTATTTCCTTGAGACCTTTTTGATGGTAAGTGGGGAATTGGAATTCTCAAGGCCTTTTTGGTTTTCTGCTCTTAAGAAATGACCTTTTTCAAGAAACCTGTTGGATGACTCAACAGGAGGCCCTAGGACTAACAAAGATACCAAGTTGTTTCACAAAATGCGTAATGGAAGAAAGAAACATTTATAGATTGAAACATCAATTTAAACTATGGTTTAAAATATGAGTAAATTATTAAACTAGATGGACACAGATATAACTATTCCCTTTATATCTCAAAAGTTATATATATATATATATATTCATGATGAACAGAAGTTGGAAAAATAGATATTTTGATGAAGATATTTTGAGATATTTGGATGAAGAGTTATCATGCATTGCAATGTATAAGGTATTGCAATGTATAAGGTGATTTTCCAGTTACAGAAGGACAGACTCATTTCCTAAGAAGTCTCTGCCTCCCCTTGTCTTTATTTTTTTATTTTGTGAAGTTTCTCCTTCCACTGCCCTTGATCAGGTGTCTCACCTCCTCCACAGAAGGAACTCTCTGAATATGCTCTGGCTTTTGTCCCTGGTTATTGGCCATCTTTGGGTACCACCAGCTCTGCCCCTAGTCTCTGCTGGGTTCTTGCAGATTTGTTTCCCCTAGCTGCAGGCACTCTTCATGCTAGCTGGCAGCAATCACTCAGGCACAGGAGAGAAAATGCAACACAACAGCCTCCAACGGTAGGGAGCAAGGAGCGAACTTGTTTCCTCTTAGGCCAGAAGGGTGGAGAAGGCGATGGCAGCCCACTCCAGTCCTCTTGCCTGGAAAATCCCATGGAAGGAGGAGCCTGGTGGGCTATACAGTCCACGGGGTTGCAAAGAGTCAGACACGACTGAGCGACTTCCCTTTCACTCTTCACTTTCATGCATTGGAGAAGGAAATGGCAGCCCACTCCAGTGTTCTTGCCTGGAGAATCCCAGGGACGGGGGAGCCTGGTGGGCTGCCGTCTGTGGGGTTGCACAGAGTCGGACACGACTGAGTGACGGAACTGAACTGATTGCAATAGACTTACTCTTTAAGTCAGGGAGCGGTTCCACGGCAGTCAGGCCACCTGCTCCGTCTACACAATCAGAAACTGGGGAAATGACTGGAGATTGCTGCTTCACAGGGCCTGCTGTTGACAGTGGCCGAAGTTTCAGTAATCACCGAGGCTCTTAAAGTCCTGACTGGAGGACCAGGCTGGTGGTCTACATATCAAGGAAGCGGTTTTATTGACTCCAGGGTTTATTTTATTTTGGGGGGGGTTTATTGAGCCAGGGTCAATTGTACCTGAAAGTTTGGGAGGTTCTTCTTTACCTGGCAAAATCACCACAAGTTCTTTGGTGGAGAACTAGTAAAATGGTGCATAGTGTATACTTGTGCTGTTAAAACTGGCTAGCGGTGTCTTAAGTTTGGAAATGGGATTATGAGGGGCTGAAATTCTAGTAAAGCTAGGCCTCTATTCCCTAGATCCAGAGAGCATTCAATTATATAGTTCATAAGCAGTTGAATTGTGTTGTTGACCAAATATTTCCTGCTCTTTGCCTTCGGGACTCCTCGTTGTTTCATAGCCCCCTTGTGGTTGGATGGGGTACTACATGACTAGTTCCGGCCACTCTGTTATGAGCGAATGTATGTCACTTCAGGGCCAGAACATCTGTCTCATTGCTGATTTGTTACCCTCTAGATCAATACTTTTGCTTTTAAGTTTGGCAGTGTTCATGACTGTTCATGGCAGTGATCATGACTACTTCATTAGCCTATATCCTGGAGTGAGAAGGTGTAAAGTGAAGAGGACCCAGCAACCGGGAATAGATATATACGACATAAACAAGAAATAAATCTTTGTTACTTCATGTCATTCAACTTTTGTCATAACCTAGCATACTTTGATTGGTACAAAAATTGCTGCTGGGAGATGGAGGTTATCTTAACAATCTCACTTTTGTGGCATTGACTTATGGGGCAAGGAAGATGATTGTGGAAGCTGTTATACATGAATGTATTTGACAAAACCATCACCTAAACAAACCGGAAGGAAGACAATGAACCTAGTAAGCTTGTAGCTCCAGGAGAGGGAGACTAGAAAACAAAATGTTAATAGCAGGTGTTGGTCAGTGTTGGCTGCAGCCTGACACTCCCACATCCTTGAGGCACAGTGAGTATTTGGATCTTCATAGGAGGGAGTTGCTGAACTGGGCACAGCCCGTGGGTACAGGCCAGGTCTGCCTAGTGACCCTTGCCCAACCACCTGACGCTGGGGCACACCTGTGCATGCTCAGTCAGTCACGCCCGATTCCTTGCGACCCTAAGAACTGCAGCCCGCCAGACTCCTCTGTCCATGGAATTCTCCAGGCAAGAACCCCAGAGTGGGTTGCCATTTCATCCTCCAGGGGACCTTCCTGACGCAGGGACGGAACCCGTGTCTCTTGCGTCTCATGTATTGGCAGGCGGTTTCTTTATCACTGACCCACCTGGGAAGCCCCGTGGCACACCTGCCCCCACCCCCAGTTCATGCCGCATGTCTCTCCCTCCTATTGTGAAGCTTGTTCCCATGGAGACACAAAAAGCTGCAGGCCCGCCTGGCATCTCTGCTTGCTTGTTGGCCAACCCCGGGCAACCTGCAAAGTTGCGGGCTGCAGGAGAGCAGGTGGGGAGTGCCACTGGCTTCTGCTTATTGCCTGGCTTACCCTACAGGCTGCGGCCGTAGACCACCACTGCTGTAGACCACCATGGTCTTGAGACGCAGCTCTCCCAGTGCTTGCTGAGGCCACGGGGGCAGCATGCATAGTGAGGGCTAGCCAGCGCCCGGTAAGGCCACCCAGAAAACAGGCAGCTGGGAGGTGGGATCTGTGGATCTATTCTTCTCCCTCCCTCCCCTGAGGCAGACTTCTTGGCATCACAGTGGTCCCTATGGCGTCTCTGAAGATGTCTTACGCAGCTGAGCAATTGCTGTGCTTATCACAGTGCTGTGGCCAGCTCACTCCTGCCTTCCCTCCTTCTTTGCCTGTTTCACTCCAGCTACCCTGGGATTCACTCCCCCCAAAAAGTGTTAACATCTAAACTTTTGCCTCAGACTTTTCCAGGGAATCGAGGCTGAGGCAAAGCTCATTCTTCACACTTTGTTGTACAAAAATCGCCCTGTGACATCAGTTTTGCTCAACACATAGTCACTTAGCACCTCCTCCTGTTTGCTGGGCATCAGGAGAAACTTTGGGGATGCACTGCTGAACACAACAGGTACAGTCCTTCCCCCAGAGCCTTTGGGGTACAGGCACCAAGGGAGACGTGGGGAACAAATATCCCATTATCTAGAAAGCCAGAAAAGCAAATTCTAGAAGCGTTCATGTCTATGCAGGTCAATTCTAAAACCTGTCAACAAGGAGAAAGGGAACAGTGGCTGGATTTATACAAATTCTGCATGCCAGACAATCCCCTTCCTGAAAGTCGGCTAGAGTGGATGGGCAGGGGTGCTGGTGAGGTGAGTACTTGGGTCATCGTAGTTACGCGAGAAAATATTGGCCAAAGACTCTTCTAGCAGCCTATGGGTCAGTCAGCTCCGCAGACTGGAGGACAGGATGCGCTGGTGGACTCAAGAGAAGATGACAAATTTGGAAGGTTAAACCTGGAGGAAGGGATTCTCCCTCAGAGAGGGTGGACCAGAAGCTGGGAGTCTACTAATGACCTCTGACCTTCCTTCCCACTCAGAGATCCGGCCCCACTGAGCGCCTGTTGTTTTTTGGAGAATTTTATTCCAATTATTTGCTCAGTGTAGCAGGAGTTTGGGGTACTCTGCACAGGTCCTGTGGCCCCCATTCACCAGCTCTGTGCACTCACCCTCTTCTAAGGGCTGGCATCTGGGTTTCCTTGTTCCCTGGGCTCTGGAGTGAACTGGAAATGCCTATGCCTCTTCAGAGCAGCCTGTAGCCAAGAACTGCTAGTGGAGGAAAGCTAAACTTCCCTTCCTGGAGGTTGGGTCAACTCTCAATGGTAATTTACACACCACACTTCCCCCAGAATCAGGTGGAGGCCGGGACTTTGCCTAAGATGGTCCTTTTGACTGCCTTTCCCCTTTCCTACTCTGCTCACCTCTCTCCCAGCACCAGTTGAGTCCTTTCCACCCAGTGTTCTTGGATCTGAAGTACCAGAAATTTCTAATCAAAAGTGGCAAGAAAAAAAAAATGGCAAAGGGGTTGTCTGGGTGGGCCCTCAAGAACTGGATGGTCTGGTTAGGAGCATCTCTGAGCACAGGAGGGCTGAGATCAGGCCCAAGAGAAGGGTGGAGGGGGAGGCAGAAGGGTGGGGCAAGGAGCTGTTCTTCAGTGGGATATCCTGCTGATATGGCTCTCCGTGAGGCACATACATGCTCAGACGAGCACCTCCACCCTTCTCAGGGGCACAGGAGGTCTGATGTACGGGGAGGCTTTGTTATTGTGAGGCCAGCTTCCTCCTCAAGGCTTAACTCCTCCCCAACGTCCTGCAAACACCTGTTTTTGTGTGCTCAGCAGGTCTGGACCCAGGATGGAGATGTGCCTATGTCAGGGGGCTCAGGGGTACCAGAAACCTCACACCTTCTGGACTGCAGCCCCTCCGGGGACACTAACCAGAGGCAGGCACAGCAGAACCCATGATGGAGAGAGATGCAGCTTAGCTTTCTTCAGTGAGTTTGAAAAC
Source organism: Oryx dammah (assembly GCF_014754425.2). NCBI lineage: Eukaryota > Metazoa > Chordata > Mammalia > Artiodactyla > Bovidae > Oryx > Oryx dammah. Next base: position 18,961,039 of record NW_024070190.1, on the reverse strand, counting down.
AATGCTTAGGGATCCCCAAGCCTGCATTCTTTCTCGTGGGGAAACATCATTTTTGTGCAAGAAGTCTAAAGGTCAGAAACTTGAACCCGAGGAAACTAATTCAGGGCTTGGCTACTTGAGGGAGGGGTCTGAAGTTCTGATTGTGCTTTTTAATTAGACCTAGGATTAGAGGAGGAAATGGGGAGGGGTGGGGAGAGTGTGGACGTGCTTTAAAAACTTTCAGGCTTTTATGCTCGGGGTTCTGTAAAATCAAGTAATGTTTTTATTTCAAGTCCCCAGATTAAGGTCATTTGTTCTAATTTAGACTTTTCCAATTCAGAGTAGGATTCTGAGACACTTTTAGATGATTAGGGAAAGGCTGAGGCAGCCTCTGGGAGTGAAAAGAGCAGAGGGGCAGCCTGGCTGGAGGGTCTGAGCTACAGGGGCGTGAGTCTGGGCCTCCTTTGTGTCAAAGGGCAGGGGAGCAGGTACCCCCTTTCCCAACCCCTCCATGCTGGAAGTCAGTCTCGTACTCTTAGCCTGTCTCCACCTCCAGACTCCGTCTAGCCCTCCCTGGAAAGCCCAGCAGCTCCTGTATCTCCAGGGAGGCGTGGTCCCAAGCACAGCTCACCCGCTCAGAGTCCCCTGCTTGGGACCGCACCTCCCATGCTCAGACTCTGTCTTGGGGTAACTGCCACACCCTGGGGTCCTCTCATCTCTGGGTGGCCCAGGCCTCTCCCAGACTCTGCCCTCCCTGTGTCGGTCAGCTCTGCTGGCTGCCAAGATCTCAGTTTATCCGACGAACGGCAAGGCAAGACGTGCAGCCAGGTGTCGGGGCTCAGGGGTTGAGGTGGAGAGTGGGGCCTTGAGGTCAGGAAATTCCTTCCAGACTCTAGCAGTCTCAGGGGACCCAGGTAAACCTGAACAACCGGGCCTGGCACAGACCAAGTCTTCCAGCAGAATGGGTAGCTCTCAAGACTTCCAGGTAGCCCTTGGGGGAGACCCAAGGGAGGCTACCTCTAGTCCCTGGAATCATGGCTGCCATCTCCTGGCCTCATCTTCTACTCCATGTTTCTTAAGCCCTGTTGTGCCAGGGACCCCTTGAGGGTGCTGTGCAGCCTAAAATGAAGCCCTTTTCCAGAATGTTTTCATCGCATGAAATAAAATACACAGAATTACAAAGGGAACCGATTACAGTGAATCGGTTCCTATTAATTAATATTAAATAGTAAATTCACAATGGAGTAATATGTGCGTTTCTTAACAAATCAGAAATAAGACCTAGTGGAGGCTTTAAGCAGGCCCATGGGCTTCCCTGGTGGCTCAGAGGTAAAGAATCTGCCTGCAGTGCAGGAGACATGGGTTTAATTCCAGGGTCAGAAATATCCCCTGGAGGAGAGCAAGGTGGCCCACTCCAGTATGCCTGCCTGGAGAATCCTATGGACAGAGGAGCCTGGTGGGCTACAGTCCATAGGTTGCACAGAGCCAGACATGACTGAAGTGACTTAGCATGCGCACACAATTCTGAAGTAGTGACGAGCAAAACCACTGTCTGTCATATAGAAAAGGGGCAGTGATTTCCACCTGTAACAAAGTCACAGGTAATAGGACATGGGTTTTGTCCACATTTATAATGAATGTAATGCTAACTTTCAGCTAGAGGTTAGTGCAAACAACAGTATCCTTTTTTTCCTCACCCAAGTTCATGGATGCCTTAAACTCTACCTGCAAACTCCAGGCTAAGAACCCTGCCTCTTGCCTGGTCCCCTACCTCATAGTATCTGCTTTTCTCACTCCTTGCCACTAGGCCCCTCTCCTGTGTCCCTGTGGCCCTCAGCAGCAGGTACTGGACCTCCTTCACCACCCCTCTCCCCCACTTTTCAGGGGCTCGAACAGGCTGGTTGAGGTCTGAATCCAGACAGTGCGCTGAGCAAGTCGTGTGGGGCCACACCCCTCAGGAGTCAGCAATAGAGACATCCACAGGTTAATGGGTGGGAGGGGGATCTTACCTGTCTGAAGCTGGGTCCTGGAGGGACACACCATAGTGTGTGGCAGCCGGTGGATAAAACATGGCAGCAGTCTTTGCTCCTGGGGGGTTGGTGGAAGGAGAGATTACCAGTTACAGAAAAACTGACATCAGGTGGCTCATTAGTTACCAGGGAAACTAATAGGAGGGCACACCCCTCACCACCCTTGATGAGAACTGTCAACAGCTGGGGCCTGGAGCAAGTACATAGAAAGGTCAATCACATGCCTAAGACTTACGTGAAGTAGGCGCTGGTCTGGCAGGGAATGTACAGAGAGCAAGAGATCCACCATCTTGAGTGGCTTGACCATACAGAGAGTTTGCAAAGCAGTAGCAACAAACAAAGGAGATGGAGCAGAGAGCAGGTGGGAGGGCAGAGGTGTGTCCAGATGTGTGCGTGAATGGCACCGACATAAAGATGGGGGTCGGTGCCTACCACTTTGTGTTCAGCAGCATTTTTTAAAAATCCCAATGCCTAGGCCACACCCGGTTGGGCTCCAGGTATTTAATTCATTAAACTCCCAAGTGACTCCAGCGTGCCTTGGGGCCTGGGTGTGAAGGCAGAAGACAGAGAATTTGGTGGGGAGAGAGAGAAGAGAGGCCCTGAAGTCTCACAGAGGCACATCTGGGTGCTCAGCCCAGAGCCCGAACCCAACCAAGCAGGGAAGGAAAGACAGGACAGAGGCCTGGGGGACCCTGCAACTTTCTGCTGCGTTTGAGGACCCTAATGTGGAGGGCGCCAGCCAACACCAGCCCCTAACTCTGGCTGCCTGAAACTGCTAGCGTCTCCTGGGATTAGCTGGTTTTGCAAAAGGAGAGAATGAGCACCTTCCCCACCAACGCACTCACTGCCTGCAAAGAACTAACCCCCACGGGTCCCGAAGGTAGGGGAGCTGGGGCCCCTGGAGGATATGGGGCTGGCGTGCTTGGCTACAAGCTCCCGTGCCAGCTCCTGTGCCAGCTCCCGTGCCAGCTCCCTTCCCCACTCTGGGAAAAGGGCTGTGGCCCGCATACCTGCCTTTCCTCCTGTTGCTCCTATGCCCGCTTCCGGAGGGTCTGGCTAGGGACTCACTCTGCCACAAAATGGCCTGTGACAAGACCTGCCTGGGCCCCAGAGAGAGAAGGGAAGGCCGGGTAACCAGCCTCAGCCTCAGCAACCAGGTGCAAGACATGGGGGCTGGCACTGCCCAAGCCTGCTGGGCTCCAGGCACTGTGTCAGGTAATTTACCGTGTCACTCTTATCAATTTAATCATTGGAGCCAATGAGGCTGGCACTGCTGTCTCCATTTTATAGGTAAGAAGGGAGGCTCAGAGGAGAAGAGCTGCCCGAGGTCACAAAGTTCCACACGGTGGTGCAGGCCTAGATGACCCCACTGTTCTCTGGTGATGATGCAAATATTTGTGCTGTCCAAAATTTGCAGCTCCAGGCACGACAGCCCCTGTTAGCCTGGGGCCCCGACTCTGGGGGCAGCTTGCTAGTGTCCTCTATACACTTCCTTATGAATAGAGCAGTTTTAGTGCCTCCCCATTCCAGTGCTCTTGCCTGGAGAGCCCCAGGGACGGGGGAGCCTGGTGGGCTGCCGTCTATGGGGTCGCACAGAGTCGGACACGACTGAAGTGACTTAGCAGCAGCAGCAGCAGTGCCTCATTCTAGGGCTGAGGAAACTGAGTCTCAGAGATGTTGCTTGTTACTTCCCAGACCGTTATGGATAGGAGCAGCGCTGGGCAGACGTGAAAGGAAATTCAGTGTTTATAGTTTCAGGATTCTGCTCCCAAAGCTGACATGTCTACAGTCACATTAAAAGACAAATCCAGTTTCAATGCAGGATTTTCATTCAAAAGTCTTCCGGTGCCACTCATGCCATGCTCCGATAAAGGAGGGCTTGTGGGGTGGTCACTGGGAACAGACCCAGACACACCTTGTATCCAGAATCACTCTTCACTAAGAACATCTCTAGCTGATTGTAGATTTCCATCCTGTCGTCTACACCTGTGCACTCTGAGCAGTCAGAAATCTCTCCGGACTGTCCTAAGTCAAAGTGCGTACCTTCCTCCCTTCCTCTTGCCCTCAGAAAAATGCTTCATTCCATGGGAAACAGCTAAGGATTGTGGTTAAGATCAGCTAAAAAAAATGTTTTTTTAATAGTCTTTTTTTCCCTTTTATTTCCTTTTTTATCCCCATTCCCCACTCTCATGACCTTCTTCTCCACAGGAGGCTATTCTAATATATTTAATGTGTATAGCTTTATATGTACGCATTTTTGTAAACATGCACCGTTTAGAAGATTTTTCTTAAACAGATACAGAACAATTTTTAAAAAATATTTATTCAAAAAAATATATATACATTTATTCGGCTGCATTGAGTCTTAGTTGTGACATGAGGGACGTTTGCTGTGGCATGCACGCTCTTTACTGCGGTGTGCACACTTCTTTAGTTGTGGCACACAGGCTTGGTTGCCCTGCGGCACGTGGGATCTTAATTCTCCAACCAGGGATCGAACCCATGTCCCCTGCATTGGAAGGCAGATTCCTAACCAGTGGACCGCCAGGGAAGTCCCCAGCTAAAAATTTTGAAGAAGAAAATTGTTTTTCCTGCTGTTCCAGCAGATCACCAAAAGATCAGAAAAAGTGTATAATAATTCCTAGGGTAGATGGAGCCTTTCTGTGTGCCCAATGAGAGTGCTCAACTAGAAAATGTCAAAGGTGCCAAGGAATGAGTTTCATTTTTTTTTCTGATTGAGATACAACTGATATAACATTATTTTCATGACATAACATTATATTATACAACATAATGATTCAATATTTGTATATATTCCAAAATGATCACCACAATCAGTCTAGTTATCAGCCATTACTACTGCTGCTGCTGCTGCTCAGTCGCTTCAGTCGTGTCCGACTCTGTGCGACCCCATAGACGGCAGCCCACCAGGCTCCCCCATCCCTGGGATTTTCCAGGCAAGAACAGTGGAGTGGGTTTCCATTTCCTTCTCCAATGCGTGAAAGTGAAAAGTGAAAGTGAAGTCACTCAGTCGTGCCCGACTTTTAGCAACCCCATGGACTGTAGCCTACCAGGCTCCTCCGTCCATGGGATTTCCCAGGCAAGAGTACTGGAGTGGGGCGCCATTGCCTTCTCTGATCCATTACCACACATAGTTACAAATCTTCTTGTTTGTTTTTTTTTTTTTTACGTCATTCCTTTTTATTTTTTTAAGTTCTTTTTTTAAAGTATAAATTTATTTATTTTAATTTGAGGTTAATTACTTTACAATATTGTATTGCTTTTGCCACACATCAACATGAATCCGCCACAGGTATACATACACGTGTTCCCCATCCTGAACCCCCCTCCCTCCCTCCTCCCTCCCTGTACCATCCCTCTGGGTCATCCCAGTGCACCAGCCCCAAGCATCCAGTATCATGCATCGAACCTGGACTGGCGATTCGTTTCATATATGATATTATACATGTTTCAGTGACATTCTCCCAAATCATCCCACTCTCTCCCTCTCCCACAGATTTAGAAAGATGGTAACGATAACCCTGTATGAGAGACAGCAAAAAAATCTTTTTCTTGTGATGAGAACTTTTAAGATCTAGTTTCTTAGCAACTTTCAAATATACAATACAGTATTATTAACCATCTGATCCCTACGTCGCAGGTCTTAGCTCTTTTACAACTGGAAGTTTGTATTTTTTGACTACATTCACCCAGTTCACTCACTCTAAATTTCGTTGTAGCAAATTCTTGCTTTTGACGGGCTTCTGTGTGTGCCCAAAGTATGTGAAATACAGGACCACTCACTCGAAGGGTTTTTTTTTTTTTTTTTTTTTTTTTTTTAACAGCCGCATGCCCTTCTAGAGTATGTAATCAGTTCTCTAGCTAAAGGTTTGTTCTTTCCACCTTGCTTATGTTTTCCGTGGTGGCTCAGACGGTAAAGCATTTGCCTACAATGAGGGAGACCCGGGTTCAATCCCTGCATCAGGAAGATCTCCTGGAGAAGAAAACGGCATCCCACACCAGTATTATTGCGGGAAAAATCCCATGGATGGAGGAGCCTGGCTGGCTACTGTCCATGGGGTCGCAAAGAGTCGGACACGACTGAGAGACTTCACTATTCGCTATGTTTTCCGTGACTTTTTGTTTCCTGAGTCCTCCCTCACACCTATTAACTGGCCCCCAACTCCCTCAACAGAAGCCTCCCGCTAAAGCGGGGAAGGGACCGCCTTCTGAGGGCGGCCTTGCCCGGGGCAGCCGCGGTGAGTGGTGCCGGCTCAGGGCGGGGCGCGCCGCTGCAGTTGTTTGATGAAGGCATGGCCCCAGGATGGGGATGAAGCTGAAGACTCCTGGGCCGGACTCACTGAAATGACATGCACGGATCAGCAGAAATGGAACGTGGAGTCAGAGGGGACAGCCCTGAGCGCCTGGGCCAGCAGGACCATGAGGCGTCAGACCCAGGAAGCAGCCACAGAAGACAGCCCCGCAGTGCTGTGTAGACTCTGCCCTGCAGCTCTCCCCCTCCTGCCCTGCCCCGCCCCTCTTGGCTAGCACAGGCTGGGTAGAAGAGAACTCAGTGGGAGCGGCCAGAAGGGAAGTAAGGGTGGAGAGAGCACCAGAGACAGAGGTCGGCCACAGAGACATTAATAGGACCACCAGGTCAACTGACTATCTCCCAGTGGGCAGGTGCAGGCCAGGTTGGGGGGGGAATGGATGGCACTCTTAAGCCCAGGGCAGCTAGAAGGGCAGAGCGACACTCCTGCGATACGATGCAAGGCAACATACAAGCAAGGATTTTCTCAGCTTCTGCATTTACTGTCTCTCCCTCAGGCTAAGGGAAGGAAGGAGGGCCCTATCCTATCAGGGTTTGCCTGGAATCCAGCAGGTTCCTGGTGAGGGAGGGTCCAGGTGAGCGGTTGGCCAGGTGCCTGCAGGAACATGTTCACTGAGACTTCATATTCCCCTGGAAACAGCTGCAGGGAGTTTCCCAAGAGTCTCTGGGTAACCAGACAGCCCTGGCCAGCCCCAGGATGAGGAAACTGGTCCCCAGGAGTGGACAGGATGCGGATGGCATTACTGTGCTGTCTGCTACGCCAGGCTGGAGGGCAGGAAGGCCTGCTTCCCTCCCTGGGTGCTAGGTGCTGTGGCCAGAAGCACAGAAACGCGGGACCATGAGGCTTTTCCTCCAAGGACTTTTACAGCTTCTCTGCAGAGGACAGGAGTTCTGGAACTCGGGAGACCTGTATATGAAGTCGTCATCAGGGCCCTGTGGGCAGTGTCACGATGCTGGCTGGTCACCATCCCTCGACAAGTGCAGTTACATGTCTGCTGAGGGCCCACTGTTAGAGACGTTTCTGACTCCTGCGTGATCTAACATCAAACATCATACTCCTGCCTCCCTGGCCCCTGGCTGCGCAGATGCCCAAGCCTTCTTTGTCATCCCAGAGGAGCTCTCAGGCCTCCCTCTTCCTATGTCCCTGGTGCTCCCCCATGAGTGAGGGGCCTGGAAAGCTTTTCCCACCTCCAGCCACACCAGCCAAGTGTGAAGAGCAGAGAGCAAATCAGTGTAGAGCTGTGGGCGAGGGCGCACAACACCTTTGAATCCCCTGGCAGGGCAAGTGGGATGGTGGGGGGAATAGGTGTGATCGTCCATAAACTCCTAGGCCAGGTTAAACAGAAGGGTGGCTTGGGCTGGTCCAGGGGAAACATGGAGGCTGAATAGGTGGCTGGCACCACAGCTCACCCAGGGCACGGGCCGTGTCTCCATGAGCAGCCCCTGGGATGGGGGGAGAAGTTAAAGACCAACATCTACAGGCGAAGTGAGAGGGGTGATCTCGTGGCCGGTACTGGGGCTGGAGGGGACATACATTGTCCACTGGCTACTGTGGCCGCTGGGGGTGGCATGGAGGGATGACCCACGTGGGCTCCATAACCCTTCCCTGCTCTGATTTGTGGGAGAGAACCTCATCTCTCAGGCCACCCCCTACTTCTGGCTTCCAGGTAGGCTTGGCCGCTGCGAGACACCTGAGAAGGAGGGGAGATCAGAGAGGGGAGAGGTGGGCATTCGTACCATGTTCTGCTCACCGTGGCATCTCTGCCGGCAGCCATGTCCCCACGGAGGCTCCAGCTCCCCCGCCCTGCTGTGAGCCGGCTCTCCCTGGGGCACCCTGGGGGGCAGCTCCAGCCCCTGGAATCCCTGCTGTCCTCCCAGCCTCGGATGTGGTGCCCCCCTCCTGCTGCTAACCTCTGGATGCCTCGGATAGACTTCCGCTACCTGTCACCAGTCCCTATGTTGCTTGCAAAATCTAGATCAGCATCTTCCCCTTTAATGTGTAGGTGGATCGCCTGCCTGAGTAGGTCTGGAGCACTTCTAACAGGCTCCAGGTAACCCTGATGTGCTTGGTCCTTGGACCACACTTTGAGAATTGAGGACCAGGGAGGCTTTTGCATTACTGAAACAGCGTGCCAGCCACTCTGCTGGGCATTGGGTCACAACAGTGAAACAAATCACCTGTTTGTGGTCTAGAGAGGGGGACAGACACAATCAGATGAAATAAACACCACTGATAATGTGCTTCAAGAGATGGACAGGAGGCTATGAACAACTGGATTCCCAGGATGCCTTCCTTGACACCTTGAAGAGGTGGTGTTTGAGCTGAGACCCAGAGAAGGGGCAAGGAAGGTTCCAGAGCAGCGCGTGAGCAGGGGCTGGGTGACCGCAGGACTGTGTGTAGTCTGTGGTCTGAGAGGCCAGCCCAGTCAGAGTGCAGGGGTGGTGGGTGGGCCCAGAGGCTCAGGTCACCAGCCACCAAGCTGGCTCCCCCTCACCAGGAGGGGGGTCTGCACCTGAACTTGACCGCCTCCCGTGGTCAGAATTCCCCTTCCCCCAAGACCTGAATCTAACTTCCAGGAAAGTCTCCAGGTGCTGGCAGCTGGCGCTCTCAGACACTTCCCTGCTCGGCTGGCAGCCACACCCAGACTGCCTGGCGCCTCAGCTTGGCTGCTCTTTCTTGAAACAAGGTTGTTGTGGAGATTGCGTTCAAAAGGGACGGTAGCAGGGGAGGCAGGTCTTTTCCTGGGCATACAGTCCCCTGTGAGGACGGCCTGACCTGGGCACACAGACGCTGAGTGGCTGACGGCACACCTCTTCTTGCTGACTCTTGGTGCTTTAGTTTCCCCAATAAAACCCACTTCTTATCCCTATATCCTGGGTGACGTTTGTAGTATTTTCCTCACCGCCTTGCCACATTCAGTCTTTATCTATAACTTTAGAGCAACGGAAGCCATCGAAGAGTTAAGCATAAGATTACCTGAAGGAATCTGTGTTTCCAAACACCTTTAGGGTTGCACAGGAAGAATGGGTTGTAAGAAGATGGGCAGGAGAAAGGGGGAGGCCTTGGAGAGAGAGCTGTATGTGTGTGTCTGTTCTGTCAACTGGGGACCCCGGGGCCACAGAAGCACCAAGAGCCAGTGGGTGTTGCTGAGCCCTGAGTTCAGCCTCAGCACTGGGAGAGGAAGAACGTTAGGTCTGTCTCTGAGGGCATATGCACTAACCAGGGTGGGAACTGGTGGGACTGGTCCTCAGAGACCCCCACCCTGTTTGACCCTGCACTGAGCTTCTTCCTCCAGCCGCCCCCATCACCATGGTGAACCTGAAGTGAGGGGCCTGGGGAGGACACGCATCTAAGCCATGAGCTGGCACCTGTTGGTAGGCATTGCCCACCCTGGCCGCCCGAACCTGGGGCTCTCGGAGAGCTGTTTGTAAAGACTGGGGGGCAAGGAAGAGGACAGGGCATATCTCTCCACTCCAGGGCTCTTCAAGTCTTGGCACTGTGCCCCAGGACACAGTGACCACCTAGGACGTCCCTGGAAGCGGCGGAGATGCCCTGAAGGCAGAGTGCACAGCCCCCGTCCTCTCCAGCTCCACGGCTCTCACTGTGCTCCAGAGGTGAGTGTGGCCCTCTGCCTCTGACACTCACTCGCTTCAGGCCGGGCCTGCAGGCCTGCGGAAGCTCCCAGGTTTCTACCAGCTTTGTGGGGGGTTTGTTTCTTTTTCCCTATTTACACTTCAATAACAAGTTTATGATCAGAAAGCAACAAACAAAAATTGCCTTATGATCTGATCTCCCCCCCGTCGTGTTATATTCTGGCATATCCTCTTAGCTTCTGCGTCTGTGACCTCGGGTGGCCAGCCTTGGTCCTGTGCGGGATGGCTGTGAAGGGGTGATGGGTAATGTGGGCAGATGTGAGAGTAGGGTGCCCAGTGGAAAGGCTGAGTACAGGCTCCACAGACAACCGCGAGCTGGGGGGGTCTTAGGGGTGGCAGAAGCTGTACTTGATGAGCTTGGGGAAAAAGAAATTTGCCCAGAGGGAAGGACGAAGTCCAAGAGCCAGAGCCTGGCAATCTCTTCTGTAATATACACAGATGCACACATTCACACAGACACACACTCTCAAACTCCCTGCACACACACACACACACACAGACACACACACACACACACCCTCGCACACATTCACACATGCATACTGCCATCTTCAGGGACCTGTGTCTGAGGGAGCCGAGGCGCCGAGTGGATAGGCATGTGTACGCCCAGCTCCACTATTTAAAGGTGGGGACGGATCCTGTGACTGTCAGTCGCCATAACTGTGACACTCTCTCCTTTGTGCTTCACAGGACACAGGAGCAGACAGCCGGCAGACCAGGAAGGGGTGCTGAGGATGGGGAAAGTTGGAAGGCTGGGCACAGCTAACGTCCTGAGCTCCTGGTGCCCTTGATTTCTCTGTGGGCTTGAGAAAGGACCAGCCCACCCCAGGATGAACCCTCCTTCAGGGCCAAGAGCCCCGCTGGGCCCGGTGCAGGAATCCAGCTGCCTGGCCACCCCAGCCTCCTCCAGCAGGTGGGACAGCTCCCGGAGCAGTGCCTCCAGCCTGGGCCACCCTCCGTCTATCAGCCCCACGGTAAGCCTGGGGCGAGTGTGTGCATGCAAAGCCTCCCTCCCCTCCCCTGGTGCCCTTCCTAGGGACAACAGGGGCTTTGACAGGGAGATAGAAAGGTCTGAGCTCTGCTCTGGGATGGTGGGCATGTTACTGAACCTCTCCGAACCTGTCCTACGCAAAAAGACCAATAGAGGAGAGTGTGGCAAGTTTTACTTCACCATGGAGAGCATCCGAGGAACAGAAAGGCCAGCCTTATGGGACAAAGGGTTGGAATGGCCCATCCATTTCTTTCTGGAGGTGGTAGGATGCCCCCAGAGCCTTCCAGAGAGGAAGGCTTACTTTGGGCCTCAGGATTTGTCCCGGTCCAGAGTGAGGTGTTGATGCCTTCTCCTGCCTCCATCATCCTAGCCAGGCCCAGGGCCATCCCCTAACATCCTCACTGTTACCTGGGGAGTGATGAGCCTGCCCTCAGGGCTGTGGGATGCTGGCCTAGGTTCTGGACAGGAAGGGAAGGCTCCAGTAGCTATAGGAGCGAGGGCAGGACAGAAACGAAGCCACTCCCATCCCCGGAAAGCAGCTATGATGGGAGGTCTTTAAGGCCCTTTGTTCTGGCCTTCTAGGATGATGACCTCCCTGCAGTGACTTGGGAGGGCTGAATTTTCTTTTTATTTTTTTAACTTTATTTTTAACCACACAGCAGGCAAGATCCTAGTTCCTTGACCAAGAATTGAACCTGTGCCCCCTGCAGTGGAAACACAAAGTCCTTAACCATTGGACGGTCAGAGAATTCCCCATAAATTCTCTGTTTTAAAAAGCATTCTTATTTTTTCAATTCATTCATTAATCTGACTGCGCCTCCACACAGTACAAGGGGACTGGAATACATTTGCTAACTGTCTCAGGCGTTTGACGTGGGGCCCATACAGAGGGGAGGAACCCACCTAGGAGAGGGCTCTGCCTTCTCTAGGAAACATGGAGTCCCTCCAGCCATGTCCCTGCTTGCCAAACATGTGTCTGTCTGTCCTGCCAGCCTCCAACAGGTAATCTGAGCATACTCCTAGAAGACTTTTGCCTCTGGGCCATAGGAGCTTGGGCTCAACTTTAGGGAGACCCATGTTTCCATTCCAGCTCAGCTACCTGCAAGCTGTATGAGCAAATGGTTTTGCCACTCTAAGCCTTCCCCACTGGGGCAGTTTTTATCTGCCCCATTGGGAACCCTAACTCTTCTTCTCAGGACTATTTGGAGGTGATGAGGTCATCGGATGCCCTTATTTCTCTGTCTCTTCACAGGCAGTCAGGGCTCAGGCTGCTGCCTGGGTCCCCTTCCCCACGGTTGATGTTCCAGACCACGCCCACTACACCCTGGGCACGGTGATCCTGCTGGTGGGACTCACAGGGATGCTGGGAAATCTGACGGTCATCTATACCTTCTGCAGGTGCCCGGTTGGCAGGGTGGGAGCCTGGGCACTGAGGGGAGCCAGCCAGGAAGAGATGGGGCAGAACACGGGACTGAAATTCTGGTGCCAACTCTGCCAGGGCACTGTTGAGCCTAGCCTTCAAAGCCAGGAAAGGAGCCCCAAAGTAGTCCAGGGCAACCTGAGTGGCGTATCCAACTGGGCCCCAGGTGCACCCCCTACCCTCTGTGTAGGACACACACATCTCTGCCTATTCGCCTGGCTCTCGGTTCACCTCCACCATCACCTGCCCCAGTGGGCATCTTCTCTGGACTCAAAGAGCAGCCCTGGTCTAGGGATCCTGAGTTCTCCAGCCCTTCAGCAGCCAGGCCTGCCCACCACTCTTGGCTTCCTTCTCTACCTGCCCCACTCACGAGCTGAATGGCTGAGATGGGCATTTGGAGGCGTGAATAACCCTTAGCTGAAATGACTTTAAGCAGATTACTTATCTCCTTTGAGTCAACTTTTCTTATCTGCAAAATGGAGTTGTCACTTACTTCATGGAGTCAATGTGACGATTGAGTAAGTTTTTATATGTGTGGTGCCCAGCAAATGAGTGAATCCTGACTGTGCCACTCACTGAGTCTTGTGACCACAAGCTGCTTCACGGGTGGGAGCTTCAGTGTGCTTACTGGAAAATGAAGAGGGGGGATAGACACACAGATGGATGATTATAAGAGACAAGGTTCGTGGAAGTACCTGACCCGTGGACACCATCATCAGCTCCTCTCCCCTTTGCCAGCCCCGAGGGTGAGGACTGCAAAGATGCTGGGAGAGGAGGACGAGAGAGGCATGAGTTGCTGCCTTGTGGGGTCTCACTTCTCTGCCCGTGATGCCAGGCTCCAGAGCTGTTTGGCTGGTACTTGCTGGGCAGTGGGATGGTCTGTGGCCCAGCAGCTCATGCCTGAGGGCAAGCACACATGTGTGCATGGGTACGCATGCACGTGCACATGTGTTCGAGGGAAGCTCCCCAGCAGAAGCTCCTCCTGACAGCAGATGACCCCTCCCAGGAGCAGAGGCCTCAGGACGCCTGCCAACATGTTCATTATCAACCTTGCTGTCAGCGACTTCCTCATGTCCTTCACTCAGGCCCCCGTCTTCTTCGCCAGCAGCCTCTATAAGCAGTGGCTCTTTGGAGAAGCAGGTAGACACTTGGAGTTCCCTTCTGCTGGGAGGAGGAGGAGGGCTGGGGCAGAGGATGTCCACAGTGGAGGGTGGCCCAGATGAGACGGTGATATGCTCTTCCTGGGCCATGGGTGGGTAGCACCCGCCTCAGACTCACGAGTTGGCAAGAGGCTTCCACAAGCTGCTGTCAGATGCAAGCAGGCAGGGTGAGAGGAGCACAGGCCTGTTTTCCTCGAGAGGCCAGCGCTGGAGCTTTGGACACACCATCCACACACCCTCCTTGCCCTCGGGTATCTGATCGGCTCGCCGCCAAGCACTGAGGTCAGGGAGTTATGCCCACAGGCTGTGAATTCTATGCCTTCTGTGGGGCTCTCTTTGGCATCACCTCCATGATCACCCTGACGGCCATCGCCCTGGACCGCTACCTGGTGATCACGCGCCCACTGGCCACCGTCGGGATGGTGTCCAAGAGGCGGGCGGCGCTCGTCCTGCTGGGTGTCTGGCTCTACGCCCTAGCGTGGAGCCTGCCGCCCTTCTTTGGCTGGAGTAAGTGGGCTCAGGGAATCAGGGGACGGGAAGATAATTTGGGAGGGGCATGTTCAAGGGACAGGTAGGTGAACTTGGGTCCCCAAGCTGGCAGGAGGGGCCAGGGGACTGCTGAAGCCTCAGGTAATTGGACATTCAGGGGGCATGACTAGCAGCAGGGGGAGCTGAGGCTGCACCATCAGCGATCAGAGGCTAACGTGGGCTCCCTTCCCCAAATACAGAAGGGAAGACCACGTGGTTCCTGACTGGCAGGAAGTGACAGGTGCATCTGATGCTGAGTTTGCAATACATCAGACAGGCAAGGGTTGGGATGTGAGGCCTCAGCAGCTAGAAGGGTTAGCAGCAGGCACCTACCCTTCCCCGGCGGGACCAGGAAACTGGCTTAAGTCTGAGGGAGTAAGACCCTGGGGCTGTGATGAGGTCTATCTTCCAAACTGGTAAGACTGGGCAGCAGTGGGCTTCACCAGCTATCTTCTAATAGCACCAGCTTGGAAAACTCCCAACTGCGCCCAGTTTCTTTGCTCTGCTGCACAGGGCTGGGGCTGGGGCCGGGGCCGGGGCCAGGGCCAGTGTTTGAGAAGCTCAGACCCCACATCCGAAGCCCCTGCTGGATGAGGAACCTGGGTCAGCACTGCCCTGAAGGCTGAGCACCCTGCCCCTGCTTCCCAGGTGCCTATGTGCCAGAAGGTCTGCTGACCTCTTGCTCCTGGGACTACGTGAGCTTCACGCCGTCGGTCCGCGCCTACACCATGCTGCTCTTCTGCTTCGTGTTCTTCCTCCCCTTGCTTGTCATCATTTACTGCTATGTCTTCATCTTCAAGGCCATCCGGGAGACGGGCCAGTAAGAGCTGGGCAAGAAGGAGGGGTCTGATGGGAGGAGGACTGTGCCCCTTCACCATCCGTGGCTCAGTCTGTATCCAGCCCCCCAGGGCACTCCCAGGCTCAGATGGGCAAAGACCAGCTCAGCACAGGTGTTTATGGGGTGGGTTCCTACAGACTGGTGCAAACTCGGTGCTTCAAAAAGTCTCAGGAGATAGGGTCTTCTGAAGAGAGGGCTTCAGACGTGGCCAAGGGGTCTGGGGGAAAGAGAAAACACCACAGGTAGAAGCACAGGGAGGCAGCTTAGCCTGGATATTATGGGGGACTTTCCGGGGGTCAGGGCCGCCTGCATGGAAAGGATGACCAGGTCCAAGAGGGCTCCCTGATAGTAGCCATGGCCCTGGCACTCACTGCAAGCTGAGTGGGGTCAGACCCAGACTCTGCACGCTTCCTAGAGCTCTCCAGACTTTCGGGGCCTGCGAGGGTGGCAGTGAGTGTCCCCGGCAGCGGCAGCGGCTACAGAACGAGTGGAAAATGGCCAAGATCGAGTTGCTGGTCATCCTTCTCTTTGTGCTCTCCTGGGCCCCCTACTCCACCGTTGCCCTGATGGGCTTTGCTGGGTGAGCAGTGGTTAAGGGACTGGGCCGGGGGCTGGAAGGGTGGGAGAAGGGTCAAGGGACCCTGGGGCAGCCTCTCCCTCCCCAGTCCAAGCCCAAGCCAGCCATCCTCACACCTTAGGTCCAGCCTCGTAGCCTTACTCTCCCTGCTGCTGTGAGACGCCCCACCCGAGCTGGGCCTGCCTCATTCCTGGAGGCGCTAGGAGACACGCTCAGGAGTTCGGGGCCACAGTGGGTTTGGCCTGAGGGCCTACAAGGGCTGCCAGGTCCTTCCAGACCCCTGGGGAACATGCAGCTCTCCCAGAGCTTCTGGCTTCTTGTGGCTAGTGTCTGGAGACTTTGACACCTGCACGGCACGGACACTGGCCAGACTTTATGAGGACTGTGAGACAGTGAGAACTATGAATCCTTTCAGGTGTTTGGCTATGAGACCTTTCCTGTGCAGGAGTGCCCTGGTTCCCTGTCGGGTGGTCCTATGCAATAACTCCCGAAGAGCCAGGGGAGCAGCCGGCGTCAGGGTTTGATGGGGTGTGGGGAGGGCTGGTCAGAGGGCCAGAGTCACTGAGGGTGAGGGGAGGGGGTTACTGGCAGCAGCACGGTCTCCAAGGAACTGTGGGACCTGCTGAGACCCCCCCCAACTCTGGCACATCTTCTCAGCACCCCTCCCTCAACTGCTCCCTGGGTTCCCATTCACCTCAGATCAGAATTCTCCTTGGCATCACAGTGCATCCTCTGGGAATGACTTAGTTGTGCCGCTCTGGACCAGGCTGGGCTGTGCCCTGGCAAGGCTTGGTTGGCCTAAGAAGAAGAAAGTGCCTGAGAGGACGGGTGGGTTGTGGAGTCTCCAGGGAGGGTCAGCTGGCAAGGGGACCTCAGCTTCTCTGTCCTAGGTATGCACATATCCTGACGCCCTACATGAACTCAGTGCCAGCTGTCATTGCCAAGGCCTCTGCCATCTACAACCCCATCATTTACGCCATCACCCACCCCAAGTACAGGTGGGACCCTCCACCAGGACCCAGGCCCAGATCCCCAGGCCCACCCTCATGGGCATGGAGGGCCTGGGCCTATAAATGGGGGCGGAGGCTAGCCATCTTTCCTGTCCTTTGTATCTACACTGGGAATACAAACAGCTCATGACCCTGGGTGGGATCTGGAGCTGGTGTGACCCACTCTGCTGCCTCAGCTTCCTAGGGGGCTCAGCTTGGGGGACATCAGAGTTCCCTGGGCAGTGTCCAGTACTAACTGGGATTTTCAGAACTGAGGCCAAGAGGCGACCAGGATGGCTGATCGGCAGTGCTGCCTGCCGCAAAGAGAGGCTCCAGACAGTGACAGCCTGGAGAGATCGCAGCAGGGAGAGCTCTGTTCTGCTCTGAGGGCTGTGGTAGTGGCCTGGGACTGGTTCTGACCCAGAGCACTCTCTGCTGATAGAATCCCCGCAGGGCTGGCCTCTTCCACGAGGGGGCCTTCAGTGCTTCCTTTTGCCTGGTGGTGTCAATAACTCAGCGGCCCTGCAGAGGCCAGCTGCAGGCCTTAGTCCATAAGCTCAGAGGCAGCTCAGGGGTGTTCTTGGTCCCCATTTGCAGAGTTGTGGCTTAGGCCAGCCACTTGAGGGCTAAAACCAAGCCTCTGGCTGAACCTGCCGCCCTAAGGCTCTGCTTCCCTGTCCATGGACCCAGTGTCTGTCTGTCCATCTTCATAACCCCAATGTCTGAATGGCCCCGACTCCCCAGTGGCTCTTGGCCCACTTCCATTTGCCCAGTGTCAGTCTGTCCACCCACCCCATCTCCTCGAATCTGTCCATCCATCCCCCTAACCTGATGTGCTGTCCTTCCAGACTGGCCATCGCCCAGCACCTGCCCTGCCTGGGGGTGCTACTGGGCGTGTCGGGCCAGCGCACTGGCCTGTACACCAGCTACCACTCCACCCATCGCTCCACGCTGAGCAGCCAGGCCTCAGACCTCAGCTGGATCTCTGGACGGAGGCGCCAGGCATCCCTGGGCTCTGAGAGTGAGGTGGTAAGGAGTCTGGGCCCTCACTGGCTGGCATCGCACCCTCTTTCCTCAATTAGTCCAGCCTCAGGCCTCTAGGCAGGCCTGCCTCTGAGACTCAGGAACCCTCAGGAACCTGGGACGCTGGCAGGAAGAGCCCCTCACCACCTCCATATGGCCTTCCCTCATACAACCCTCCCTGCCAGGCAGGGGCACTAGAGTCAGGGAGGCAACATGTTGGCCCCAGGTCACTCAGCAGCAGGGCTGGGACTGAACATGGGTCTTCCCACTCCAGGCCAGCTCTCTTCCCTACCAGCACTGTCCCAGGGCCTTAGAGTCTCAGATCAAAAAGATGAGCATTTCTTCCCTAGATGGGCTTCTAGAGAGACAGGTAGGTGCAAGCTCAAGCCCATCATCCTCATTGTTAAGGCCGCTCCTCCTTGAGGAGGAAGACCTGAGGAGCTCAGAGGATGCAGCGGAAGGAACACTGTCCCTGGAGCCAGGTACCTGTGTTCAAGTTTCACTGTGTGAGCTTATGCAGCCCACTCACCTTCTCTGAGGCTCTGTGTCCTCTCCAAGAAGGAAAGCCATCATCTCTGCGTACTAGATGGGGTGCCCGTGAATGACCCTCCACGTTGTGGCCAGCCATAGGATCTACCAGTCTGCCAGCAGCTACTCGGGGCCTGGGACTGTGATGTCCCCCGAGGTCCCCAAGAGAGGTCCCTGTGCCGGGGGCTCCTGTCCCAGCTCCTCCATCATTGTGCCTCCCTCACCAAGAGCTTCTGCTGACCTCTTCCCACGGCCCCCATCCCTGGGGGTCTCAGTTGAAGGGGCTGAGGGAGGAGCTGTCAGAATCCTTGAACTGCTGTAGTGCACAGCACAGAGTGAATCTTATCCGTTCAGAGAGGCCTAGAGCCTCTTGAAGACATACTCAGCCCATGTGTTAAGAAATCACAAAAGCGTGTACACACACTCCACCCCCCTGCCCCCAGCACATGCACTCACAGTTTGCAAGGGTTTCGTGACCAGCAGCCCTGCAAACAGTGTCATGGTCTTCACCGCGGTGAACGATTGTAGGGAGAATGGAGAAAGGCCTGGCCAGGAAGGGGGCGGAGGCAATGCTGCAAATGCCTCTCTCACCTCACTGCGACTCTCCCCTTTCCCCAGGGCTGGACGGACACAGAAGCAACAGCTGCCTGGGGGGCTGGCCAGCAAGTGAGTGGATGGTCCCCCTGCAGTCAGGGCCTGGACGATGTGGAAGCCAAGGCCCTTCCCAGGCCCCAGGGACGGGACTCAGAGGCTCCCGGGAAGGTAACTGGGTCTGACACCTGCCAACCTGTAAAAAGGTGGGACAGGAGCAAGTACCCCAGGAAGTTGTCAGGAAAGGGGGGCAGGCCCAATGGCCTCTGGGAATCACCCCCTCCCTGCACCTCCCAGCTTTCCCTTGCCCATCTGGGGGTTTTGGGGGGGAATCTCTGTGACTCCAAGATGTTCTTAGCAAGCCTGAGTGTGACTGCACCTGAGTGCGTGTGTGTTTGCGTGACCTTGTCTGCACGTACACAGCAGGTGGTAGTGTCTATACTGCGATGAATGTATATCACATGTGTGTGAACGTGTGTGACCGCGTGCCCGGCACATGCTTTCTGTCCTTCTGACACCACAGGGCATGGGTTTGAGTGCTGCCCCAATGTGTCTGCTCTAAGCTGAGAATGTGACCAAGTGTGAGTGGCATGTACCTCTCTGCGACTGGAAACGGGATGTACCTGAGCGGGGGTGGGGCTGCGAGCTGTGTATGTGCTCGCTACGA
This sequence comes from Oryx dammah, assembly GCF_014754425.2. Classification (NCBI taxonomy): domain Eukaryota; kingdom Metazoa; phylum Chordata; class Mammalia; order Artiodactyla; family Bovidae; genus Oryx; species Oryx dammah. Next base: position 18,941,734 of record NW_024070190.1, on the reverse strand, counting down.
GTGCCCTGAGATTAGGATGTTGCCCAGAATACTTGTGGCTATTAAAAGAAGGCCAGCTGTCAGCCCAAGTGCCTATGGAACGGAATGTCGATGGCGATTAGAGAAGGCCGAATTCTGGAACGCTGGAAATGCCGTGTGCACAGGCCCCACGGCTGCTCTTCCCCCTCAGCTGACAGCTCCCACCCTGCCCCTCCACTCACACCCACACAACACCCCCCGTTCCTGGGCTCGCCAGGGCAGCAACACTAAGACCAGAGGCACTTTCCTGCCTTCCTTCCTCAAGGCTGCTCCCCTGCCTGTCCCAGAGAAGGGGAGCCCTGGGCAGCTCCCTACAGCTGGGGGGCTTCTGTCTCTTCCAGCGTTGCCACACCAGGGAACACCACTCCCCAGCGGCTCCAGCCTCAGAGAGGACTCTCTCCCCAGCCCTGAGGCCGGGCATTGTGTGCGACCACAGAGGCTGGGGCAAAGGCCGGCAGCATCCCCCAGGCTGGCCAGGCAAGGATGAAAGGCCCTGCACCTCTCCTGGAGGAAAACCTGGCCTGGGGTGGGGCACAGGGCAGAGAGGGACAGCACATCAGCAGTCACCTAACACGCGTGATAAGCACTGCCATCGAGATATCAGCACATAGGCACTGAAAGCAGAGGCCGAGGGATCCTGGGAACGGTGAAGGCAAACCGGGATCGCCAGGTGGGATGGGGCCGAGGAACAGGGACCGTGCAGTCCAGACTGAGGAAACAGCCGGTCCAAACGCAGGGGGGCACAGGGTGTCCTGAACAGACAGACACAGAATGTCTCTCTGTGACCCTAGGAGCCGCCAAGGGACTCTAGGAGCTGGAGGTGAGGATGGAGAGGGGGCAGGAGGTGGTAGGAGCCGTGGGGAGGCCTGACCAGGAGCTGGCGTGAGGGGTCTCCAGTCAGGACCCTGGAGGACAGGAAGCCCTTGGGGGACTTACCGGGGTGCTGAGGTGGGCTTGGCCAGCTTGGCAGAGCAGCCTGGGCCTCTCCACAGCAGCTGCAGAAGGACAGGTTGCCTGGAATGATCCAGCAGAGAGAAGATGGGAGGAAGTCGGTAGATGGGCAAGAAATGAGGCATGTAAGACGACAGGGAGAGAGGAGACACCCAAGCCTGGGAAAGTGGAGAATTGGATGGTGGGGGTGAGGAGAGCTCCTTCTGGACCCCAGGAGTCCAGACCCTAGGACAGGCCAGCCTGGGGGACCGCCTGGAGGCAACCTCGGCCGTTACCAGCTCCATTTTCTAGCCACATGGCCTGGAGAAGGCCCAACCCCCAGCCGGGACAAAACCTTCCCCCCTGCCCCGGCCCCCAAGCAAGCCCCCTTCATCATGAGGTGCCCCTAAACACAGAGGGTCCCTGAGCCACCACTTCCAGTGGGACACTCTTTGGGCTAAACTGACGTCTGCTGCTTGCTTTCAGGCCAAGGGGCTGCTCCCCAACCTGGACGCCAGGATGTAGGGTGACCATCATTCCTGCCTTCCTTCTGGGACACGCCCAGCTCCTTCACATCTCCCTCACGCACACAGACCCAGCATTACCCGTGGGCTTGCAGGCTCTGGAAGCGGCCCTGTCACCCATGCTGGTCTAGATTGATGGCCCCGTACCACGAAGCCCCTGCTCTGCAATGCGGCCTGCACCCACTTCTCAATCCAACAGCCTGCACCTCAGGCTCAGACGGAAGAGTGGACGCCCAGGCCCTCCCGCTGCCTGGAGTCGTCCGCCTCTCCTCGGATGCTGTGTGCTGTGATTGTCCAGGCGATGACAATAGCGATGGCTCTGTCAGACACCCCAGCTATTTATGAGCTGCCTCTGCACCTGGGCTGGGCATTTCACTGGCACAGAAAGGACAGCGCTGAGTCTCCCACGGCCCGCAGTCAAAGCCGCACACAGACCTTCGCTCGCCGGAAACTGTTACTCACCTCTGGCTCTCCCCGAAGAGTGCTGTTTCCACATGGCCCACCCTCTTGTGCTCATGCTCCCTTTCCAGCACACGCTCCTGTGTGGACGTATCTGCATGCCCACCAAGCACACACGTACGCACACCGCGCCTACAGTTGGTTTTCAATCAGTAGTCCAAGTTCACCCCAGGGCTGTGTGCGCCTGGAGGGATGTAGAAAAATAAAAACCAGAGAAGTTCTCTGACAAGCACAGTCTCTACCTACTGGTGCCGCCATGGGAGAGAGAGACCCAGGCCCCTGGCCCCTGAAGCCCGCAGCAGCTTCTCTCTTCCTGCTCTCCTTCTGTCCTCCACCTTGTGGTTTTCACGCCTAAAACCCCATCCCAAACTGCAGGGAGGAGCGTGGAGGAGGGGAAAGACCAGGCTTGCCCCCATCCCTACTCCCCAGTGAGCTGCTGTTATTGGAAAGCAGCTCACGCCCAGCGTGTGAGTACCAGCTGCTCTCTGGCTGGCTTCAGATCTCCCAGGGGAGGCAGATGCAGGGAGGCTGGCCTTCCCCTTTAAGAACATCCTTTTCCTTACACCTCCCTTTCCCCAGAGGCGGCATGGCGGGTGCCTGAGTCCAGAGAAAGAGCCTGCAACTCCAGGTACAGCCTAGCTCGGGGCTCCCTCTCCCTGCGCGGGTTCGGCTCCTTCCTTTCCCCACACTGGCCATGCCCTGCTGCTGGGTCCTCTCTGGCCTGACCAGACAGATGCACCTCCCCCCACTCAGGAAAGGAGATAAAGCTGGAATCAGGGATGGATGGGCTGGGGCCTGGGGGAGGGGCAAGGGATGGGCGTGCTGGCCATGAGCTGCTGGACTCCTGGGCCAGGCCTGGGCAGGGAGGACAGCCGGGCAGCATGACACGGAGCAGAAGAGGTGGTGAAATGGGGGAAAGAACACAGGTCCCTCACTGGCTTCTTCCACTAGATATTTCTGTGACCTTGGGCAAGTTACCAAATGCCCCTGTGAAGTGGGGACTCCTTCTTGCCATTCATATCATATGTGCTAGGCCCAGAGTGTGAGGCTGGCTGCGGGCAGCTGGGAAATTACCCACATCCAGCCCTCCTCTGAGTCCTCAGGGCCCAGCTCAGGCTAGAGCTCCCCAGGAGGGCAGAGAACAGCCAGACAGTTGCCTTCCCTGAGCTTTGGTTTCCAGAGCAGGGAACTAGCGGGGGGCCTTGATCTACCTCCAGACTATGTCGAGCCTGAGGGCTCTTCTGAGGAAGGGCTTCTAGAGGTATCTTGGCTCAAAGACCACACTGGCAGGAGTCCTGAGGGGTCTAGGCCCCCACCTAGAACACGCTGTCTCTGGGTTACGGGCTGACCACATCACATACATTTTCCCCTTCCTGCCCCTTCTGGCCCCTTGTCCCAGCAGCTGAGCACATGGCCTCTCCTCCCCTCCTCCCTGGCCCCTGCCACTCCGGCTCAAAGGGCACGGGGGCCTGGCGTGCGACACTGGCAGCTGGAGCTTTCCACGCTGCTGTCAACTTTTCCAGGGCACAAATGAGACAGGAGAGCCAAGAATAACTGTTGGGCCCCCAGAGGGCCTGGAGGGTGTGGGGCCTGTCCCAGACCTGCTTCCAGACCCCACGCTAAGGGTACCTTTCAGCAGGCAGGGCCTCCCCAGTTCCAGGCTTGAGCATCAAGAGGTACTGTCACTACTGGGCAGAACCTGTTATCTGGCACAAATCCCCATAGGGATGAGCTCAGGCTCCAGTATGGCCTGGGTCTACCTGTGTGACCTTGGGGAAGTTAGTTAACCTCTCTCTCAGCCTTGGTTCCTGCAGGACAAGTGGCAGCCTCTCAGGATCTGAGGGGATAATGGTGTGGAGGGCCCAGAGCTGAGCTTGGCTGTGCCCAGAGCTGCTGCTATTACTATTACTGTTTTGATGGGATTGGACAATTCTGGGCCCTGAAGTTGTCGTTTCTCTTGGGGATAAGAGGATAAGTGGACAACTTCAGGGTTTTCTCCAGGGATCACAGGGCTGCAAACACCCAAGTCACAAAGCCCTGGGCCAAGGGAGGTTAGCCATGGTCTTCTGGGCAAAAGAGTGGGTACAGCAGGTAGAGAGTGTGGCTGGGCAGACCAGGCTCTCCAGAGGGCAGTGGGAGCAAGGAGAGGAGAGCAGGGAGGCAGAGCATTATCACTAACCCCCCCACCCAGGCCCCTCTCCTGCCCCCTGGGGGGTACTGGGAGCTGGACAACCCTCCCCAGGGGCTATATTAGCCGCGTGAGTCACGGTGGACCCGCTGGGAGGCTGAGGGCGGGCGGGCACAGTATAGGGTTACAGTCCATTTATGGGCGCAGCGGAGGGCAGATATCAGTGTCGATGGCATTCGTTCCCAGCTATTCTTAGGAGCCTCTCGGGAGCTCCACACAGCCCGGCTGGGCAGCAAGGCACAGAGCAGGCAAGCCCGGGGGTCGGGGGCTGGGGCTGAGGTCTGGACTGGGGAGGCAGGGGGCATGAGGGTCCTCTCACTCCACTCTTCTCCCTTTGTCTGCAGGGGCCGCCGGTGTCAGCACCATGTCTTACAGCGTGACCCTGACGGGGCCTGGGCCCTGGGGCTTCCGCCTGCAGGGGGGCAAGGACTTCAACATGCCGCTCACCATCTCCCGGGTGAGTGTGCATGGCCCGCAGCCTACCGCCCGTGGGGGCGGGGCATGTTAGAAGGAGGGTGTGTGCGGCCATCCGTCCATCTGTCTGTCCTCCCTGAGGCTCTTGGAAAGCAGAGCAGACTTTCCTGGTCTGGGGGCTGGGACTGGACCTAGCCTGATCCTGCCCACCCCAGGCCTCTGGTCTCTGCCACAGCTGTTACCCACCTGGATTTGCTAGCCTATTAAGAGAATGAAATGTAGGCAAGCAGCTGGTCTTTTCAGTAGAGCAGGAAATGCTAAGTTTGCAAGCAGGCAGGTAAACAGAAAGTACAGGGCCTTCCTAAGCCCTTTTCCAGGTGGGCTGGGGTACACCCAAGCCTGGAGCATCTGCCTGGAAGGAGGCCGCTGCTTTGGGAGACAGCCCTCCTTGCGTAGAGAGGGCAGGTGACAGACTGCTGACCTTGCCTGTCCTGCAGTCAGAGCTAGGCTGGGCTGATAACTGGGCTCCCACACCCACCCCATCCCAGACCTGAGATAACAGCTCTCTTCCTCTGCCTCCCTGGGCCTGCTGGAGGAACTGGCACTGGTGGCTTCATGGAGCTGGGCCTTGCTCACCCACTGGAGCACCTAGCCATTCACTTACAGCTGCTCTCCCTGCTTGTCTCACGTCTGGTTCCCCATGCTCATCTGGGGAAATGGACTGTGTGTCCTGTGACCGGGGGAGAGCACTGCCTGATGGAGAAGTCAGAGATCTTTGGAGATTGTCTGAGAAATCTTATTGCCCAGCTGGAGACACTGAAGTCCAGAGAAGCAAGAAGCTAGATCTGCTTGAGACAAAGCTGTCTGTAAGACAGGACTTTGTTTTAACCACTGCTGTGTCCGTGGTACCTAGACCAGTACCTAGGTGCTCAGACAACACTTGTCAAGTAAAGGGAAGTCCAACAGAGCGGGGTTGAAGCAGAGCTATGCTCGCAGCGAACTGTGAAATGTGCCGGGGCAAAGATAACCCCTGCCTGGTGGGGTATGGCCAAAGCCGAGCCCTAGCAGTGCTGGTGTGGGCACAAGGGGGCAGGCTAAGGCCCCAGGCTGTCGCTGGAGGGTGATGGATGGGCAGGGGTGTCTGGGTCACTGCCCACCTGGAGACAGGGAGACTTCTCCAGGGCAGAGGAAACTTGCCTTGGGCCTGGGGATGGGGTGGGGAGGTTAGGGGGGAAGCACTGAAGCGGATAGCCAGGAGAGGACTGAAAGGAGCTCGGCAGAGGGGCAGGGAGCCAAATGTCCCCACTGCAGGCACAGTCCTGGCTGTAGAACCTAATGTGGACACTTGGAGGGACCCTGCAATGGAAAACCCCACTCGGGGGTGCTATGGGAGACTCATAAGAGCAAAAGAGGCCATACTGCTCTGGGGTGCTGGCCTGGCTCTGTTGCAGGGAGAAGGCACTGTCCCCATCCTTCTGCTGGAGGTCTGGCTTATTCTTACCTGAGTCTCCAGGCCCCCTGCCCTGGAGATGGCACGGCCCCATGTACTAAAGAACACCCAGAGATGCACACACTCTGTCTGATGATATGGTGACACATGGACAGTTGAGCCCCAGTGGACACGCCCCCCTTCTCCCCCAGAAGCCTGCATAGCTCCCCACCCCCTGGTTGCACGTCTCCTCTCTGTACCGTCCTCTCTCATGGGTCTGCCAGCTTCCCACACCTGAGACAGCCCAGCTCTCTCTCAGAGCTACCATGCCCAAGGCCTTCAAGTGCTGGTCCCGACCCCATGCGTGCAAGTGGATGTTAGCCCTCCCAGCTAGCTCAGTGGCACCCAGGATAGCCAATGACTTCACCCGGGGTCTATGAGCCACCTGGCCCCAGCCAGCCCAGGGCTTAAATTGCAGCACAGAGGCCTTAAGCTAGATAGCAGGAAGAATGTCCTCACTGTAGGCAGGGGATGTATTGGGATGTACTAGGGCCAATGATTAGGGGGTACTTTTAAAAATAGAACCCACAGCTCAGGCAGGCCTCAGGGGAGGGGCCTCTCAGCTCCCTTCAGGGGCATGTCCCAAATCACCAAGGCCATGAAACATGCAGGGCTGGGTGCTGGCCCTTCCCAGGGCTTGGAGCCTTTTGATAAACCCTCTGGTGAGCCGCTGATACCCTGGGCTTGGGCATCCCGGTCTCAGTGCAGGCCTTGGAATACAAAGTAAAGCGTCTGGCTGCAATGCAGGAGACCCAGGTTCAATCCCTGGGTTGGAAAGATCCGCTGGAGAAGGAAATGGCAATCCACTCCAGTATTCTTGCCTGAAGAATCCCATGGAGAGAGGAGCCTGGCGGGCTACAGTCCACGGGGTCGCAAAGAGTTGGACACGACTGAGCGACTTCACACACACACGTACACCTTCCCAACAGGGCTGAGGCATTTCCTGCTGGGGCACTTAAGGTCCTTCTGCAGCAGAAACTTCTTCCCTAAGGGAACAAGGCCAGAGCTCTCTGGAAGAATCCTCTTCCCATAGAGGGGCAACAGATGTCCTGGCCTGAGTCTTTGCAAAAAAACAAGGCATTAGTGGAGTATGGCAGTGAGGGGATATAGGCAAAGGCAGGGCCAGCTCATTCTCAGCAGGGGCACACACACCATAACCCTGAGGCCTGTGGGCCCCCGGACAGGGCTAGGATGGGCATCTCACTTCAGAGCCAGACTAACAGGTTCAAACTTACTCACCCGCTCCTGTATCCTTGGTAACCCCTAACTCCCATGGCTGCAACCTCATCCTCTGGCTAGGGACTAGCAATAAAGCCCTGAGTGGGGCCCGTCTCTGCTGCGTCTCCCCCTGTAAGAAGGCTGGCCACCTGCAGCCTGAGTAGTAGCTCCCGTACCCACCCCATTTTGCCCACCAGCCCCACAGAATCAGCCTTGGAGCAACAACAGCCCCTCAAGTCCTCCCTTCAGTGAGAGTCTCAGCCTGAGGACCCACAGAGAAACAGGCTCAGGAGAGAGGCTCAGAGGGTGGAGGGGAAATGCCTTTATTTATCCTGGACAGGTGCGGCTGGGCCTGCAACATGAGCTGCTCTCTCACCCCCACCCTCCCCCCACCCCAGCCAGTTCTCCAGGAAGTGGGGGAGGGGTGGGAGCAGAGAGGGAGAAATTCCAAAGACCCAGCCCCAATACCTGAGCAGCTAGGCCAAGGCTAAGGCCACGGTCTGGGACTTGCCTCTTGGTGCATGTTGCAGTCCTTGACTTTATGGCAGAGATGTTAAGATTTTGTTTGGCTCTGCTATTCACAGCTGGGTCACCTTAGAAAAGTCAGTTCACCTGCTCAGCCTCAGTTTTCTCATCTGTAACATGGGGATAATGAATTGGAGAAAGCACACATGTGAGCGTGCTGTCTAATATACACGTATGAAAATACACCTGTTTTTCCTCATGGGCTGCTTGTGAGGATGGGGGAGCTGAGCCTGGGCCCAGGGAGGTCCTGTCTCTGCTCCGAGGCCTCCACTCCTTCCACCTCGCCCACCGACCCAGCAGGCTCACCTGGGGCACCAGCCCAGTGGCCTCTGCCCCTAGCTGAGCTCCGGTACTCGCCAGCCTCTCTTGGCTGTGGTGGGGTGGACAGAGGGTCCCCGGGGACGGGAAGGAGGACAGGCTGAGGCTATTCTGGGGCAGCCACGCCGACGATTCCTGGAATTTTAAGGTCGTGGTGCTGCTTCTTGGGCAGCACCTAGCTGTGCTGACAGCCGTGCTGTTTATAGCTGCGCTGAAGGTCAGGCAAGCCTCCGGAGGGCTGCTTCGGGGCTGGCAGGGGCTTCCCAAAGCAACGAACCGGACTGGGGAAGATAAATGGACAGAAGCCCACTGCAGGGAAATGCATGCTTAGAGGTCGCCAGGCCAGACCCTCTCCCAGCATGCTTCCTCTCCCTGGGGCTCAGAGCTGTTCCTGAACCCGGGAGGGCCCCGAAGAAAGTGGGTATGAGGCTGGCTAGGTCCTGGGGAGTGGGTCTTCTGAGGTCCTGGGCTAGGACAAAGGACAAGGGCAGCTTCACTGGCAGCCCCCAGGGCTCCTTGGGCTGAAGGCGTGGGAGAGGAGCGAGCGTGAAGAGTAGAGCTTCCTGGATGAGGTCTGCTGGGTTTGCTGGGCTTGCCTCCTGCCTGGGAGACGCCTCCCCAGTTCCCTGAACCTTCCTCTCATCCAGGGGCTAGCCAAGATTGCCAAGGCCCCTACCCAGGGCCCTCTTGTTCCCAAATACAGTGTCTCTGTGCCTTTGAAGCCCAGATCCATCTCTTCCCAGGAACCATCCTAAGTGGCATGAAGCGGACTTCACCATGTCCGAGGGCTCTTGGGGACCCACTGCGTAACATTCTTGACATAGAACTGTGGGATAAGAGGAGGGCCAGTAAAGTGTGTGGCCAGCTGGAAAAGGGACCAGTGACCCCTGACTTTGGCACAGGGAGGTCACTGGTATGCGTGGAGTGACGGGGGCCAAAGTCAAATGGCTGCCGTGAGAGGGATGGGAGATTGCAGAGGCCTGCGGGTCATTCTTTGGAGAAGCCTGGCAGTGAAGAAAGGGAGGCACACACGGCAGGGACTGACTGAGGCAGCTAAGGCATGAACAGGGAGAGGCTGTGTTTTTTTAACTCTTAAGTTTTTTAGAGCAGCTTTAAGTTTATAGCAACATTGAGAGGAAGATATGGGGGGCTTCCCTAACCCACGCCCTTCCCCCCACACATACACGCACAGCCTCTCTCATTACCAACATCCCTCACCAGCGTGTACATATATTATAACCAATGAAGCTACACTGACATGTCATTTTTGCAGAGAACAAATAGTTTACATTAGAGTTCATGCTTGGTGTGTACACTTTATGGTTTTGGACCAATGTATTCTGACATGTATCCAGCATTATAGTATCTTAGAGAATATGTTCACTTCCCTAAAAATCCTCTGTGTAAGGAGAGGCTTTTTGAGCATAGATCAGACTCTGGTGCTCGTTTGTTTTTTTTTTTTAATCAGCCAGGGTGGAGTTGGAGAGCAGGACCATGGGAAGACAGAAGTGAGAGAGTGAGGGATGGAGCAAGGCCCCGGGGGAAGCCAGATGGAGAGGGAGCAGAGTGTGGCATGACAGTAATTTAATCACACAATGAAAAATGCACTTAGGACTCCAAGGAAATCCCCTGGGCGTCAGCCTTAGTGGAGGTGTCAGGAGGAGATGCTGGAAGTTGCGCAGTCCACACCATCCACTGCCTGCCCTGGTCCCCCGTTCCTTGCCACACCTACACTGGTAGGTCTAGACGGAAAAGAAGGCACTGCCTATCCGGCTTTTAACACTGAGAGTGATGGCCAGGAACCTCTGTGGAGCCCAGGGGCTCCCTCTGATACCAGGAAGCTGGGGAAATAGGAGCCGGGCTCAGGGGTAAGTCAGAGCCTCAGCCGGCATCTTGCTTCCCTGGGGCCCTGGAGAGGACTTCTCTCTCAGGACTTCTCTCTCCTCCAGCTCCGTGCTCAGGCCCTTCTAAGGATAGAAGGCTGGCTCAGAACTGATCAGGGCTGGGCCCTCACACACCACCTTCTGCCAGCTCCAGATCTTGTTTCCTGTGGAGCCGGAGGCTGCAGCCTCCCAGACTCCCACTCCTGCACACCCCAGGGCAAGGGGCCGGGGGCAGCACCCGCATCTCCTCCTTTAGGAGCTTCCCTGAAACTTTCTCAGCTCTGCACTGTCCTTGTATAATATCCCATTTAATGATGAAATCCTCACCAGAATTCTGGGAGAACAGAATCGTTGCTGTCTTTACACAGAGGGCATGGAGTTGGGTGCTGCAACCTCAGGTCTGGCTCAGACCAAAGTCCATGCTCTTTGCTCTGCTGCTTCCCCCAGGCACCCGAAGGTCACGGGCACCACAGTTGCTCCCTGGCACCAGCTGTCTCTGTGCTCACTCTGGGATGCCCTAAACTATGGCCCAGCAAGGAGGAAACACTCCTGTGGGCTAGGTGGCAATCTTGGCCTCTAAACACCTAGCGCCTATCCTAGAGGCTTCTGAGACAGAACCCTCATCCTGGAGCTCTGCCTGTGGCTGGGTTCCCCACTGAAAGCTGGCTGGTGACTGGAGAAGTTGAAAAGTAAAATGAGGATGAAATAATCATTACAAAGAACTTTTCAAATTCTCCAAAGGGGCTAGAAAAACTTTAAAGAAAAAAACTATATCCTTCAAGGATTTAGCAGCTTTGGGTCTTTTCTGGGACAAGGCAAGTAGAGGGAGGGGGTTATGGAGTCAGACAAGAGATACATGGGTACCTCGTGCCTGGACTGTACTCTCCATACGACTTAGGTTCTGTGCGATGGTTCAAGGGTGGCCTTGCCTTTCTGTTGGGCAGGATGCTCCCTGGGCAGAGCTGAGGGACAACTTCCTCAGGGTCCCTGTCTCCATACTGCCTTCTTCTCTAAGGAGACCTGGGCAGAACAAGCAGAGCACCTTCCTAAAAGAGGATTATAGTATCCTCCACCCGCCAGCCCAAGGGGGTCTTGAACCGTGCTCAGGGCAGCCAAAGGTCAGGCCAACTGAGCCCTGATGAGCAGACACAGGTGCAGAGAGAGAGGCGCCAGGGGCCGGCTGGAGCCAGCTAGGCGGCTCTCTGCAGGGAGTTTGGCTCTTGACCAGGTCCAGGGGAGGCTGGGCTCGTCCCTGGGAATCACTTCAGTCCATTTCCTGAGGACGAGGGGGAGCCAGGCAAGGGCAAGGTGGGAGCCCTTTGGGAAGGTATTGTGTTGGTGACCCAGGCTTGAGGGAGAAAGATGTCCTCAAGGCATCTTGGAAGGGAGGGCATTCCAGATGGCCGCGGTTTGTTCCAGCTGATCTGGCCCCAGCATCTCTTGGATGTCATTCTGGTGTCCTTGTTCACACTTGTCCATGATCTCCTGGACACAGATCTGGTCCTGCCTGGCAGGCATCACTTCTGTAGGCATGCGGCCCTCTCCTCTGGGGTCTGTGCCTACCCTGCCTGGGAACTCCCTGTTGCAGGATGATGGCCCCTCTCTCTGTAGCTTCACAGAAGCATCTGGGGGAGCCCTGGCTCGGGAACCTCAGCACAGGGGTGTCCTGCTGTGGGGGAGCCCTGTGAGCAGTCCACTGAGGCAGCAGAGACACTGCAGTCTACCCTGAACAGGAGCATGCTGGTGGCTGCTACTGCCTCTGAAGTGAGTCAAATATGACATGGACTGATGGATGCTGAGAGGGATGGACACATGACCAGCAGGTTGAGTGAAATGCTACAGTAGAACCGCAGCGGTGGGCATTTGACTTTTCACCGTAGAATTAGTTCCGCCTTTCTGTGTTCAAAGTGAAGAAAGTGAAGTTGCTCAGTCGTATCCGACTCTGAGACACCATGGACAGTAGCCTACCAGGCTCCTCCATCCATCGGATTTTCCAGGCAAGAGTATTGGAGTGGGTTGCCATTTCCTTTTACAGGGGATCTTCCTGACCCAGGGATCGAACCCAGGTCTCCCGCATTGCAGGCAGATGCTTTACCGTCTGAGCCACCAGGGAAGTCCGTCTGCGTTCAAAGGTGTCTATAATAAAATGCCAGGAAGAGCAGAGGTCTGAACGCGAAGCTAGAAGGTATAGGGGAAGGTAACTTTCTTGCAAGACAGGCCTGGCTGGGCAACTCAGCTTGCCCTCAGGAGTCCTCTCTCAGTCTAGAAAGTGTTTTGCTTTTCTTTGTTATCTCTTTTTACCCTTTGTTCAATCATTTAACAGAGAAGGCAATGGCAACCCATTCCAGTACTCTTGCTTGGAAAATCCCATGGATGGAGGAGCCTGGTAGGCTGCAGTCCATGGGGTCGCTAGGAGTTGGGCACAACTGAGCAACTTCACTTTCACTTTTCACTTTCCTGCATTGGAGAAGGAAATGGCAACCCACTCCAGTGTTCTTGCCTGGAGAATCCCAGGGATGGGGGAGCCTGGTGAGCTGCCTTCTGTGGGTTCGCACAGAGTCGGACACGACTGAAGTGACTTAGCAGCAGCAGCCATTTCAATCAAAGGAAATAATAAACTCCTGTCACTAGGAGAGGCTCTGCATGGCCATTAATTTGGGACTAAAGGCAACATGTGTTTTGAGACGGTCCAAGTGGTTCAAGACACCCCTATGGGAGCCTGGAGAGCAGGTGGGACTTGGCAACTGGATAACGTGGCTTCCTGACAATGAAGGCATTTGTTCTTCTGTTGTCCTTGCCTCATCTCAGCAGACTCTGGGAGTGGTGGGGAGGTTGCTCTGGGCACAAGGTGGCCAGTGTTTAAGAAGGTACCACAGTTCTTGTGTCTGAAATGGCAAGACAATGGCAATTAGCAAGAACTCGCCTAGAATTGCTATAATCCCTGGGTTAGCACACATGGTCCCTGGCCTACCCTAGACCATCTAGGAATGGGCTGAGGGCCCCTCATAGGGACTTAGCCGAGGTTTCCATCCATGTCTGAAGTCCAGAATCTGGCCAGAGTTCCATGAGGCCTGGTATCCAGGGACAGTCCCCAGGCCCTCTTAGGGCTCCTTCCAGGATGGTCCCCAAGCCTTGGCCAGATAATGGCTTCTGCCAATGTTAGAAGCCAGCCTTGTCCTTGGGATATAGCCAGAAAGGTGACTGGAATGTGCCCAGAGGAGCCAGGAGGCCTGGCTGGTGGGCATGTCGGAGAAGAAGAGCCAAGGGACACCCTCCAGGCACAGCTCATTGGGAGGGAGTGACTCCCAGGGTCTCCTCTTTCCTATGGTGTCACCAGAGGCAAGGCCTGCCTGGCACCCCATGTGATGTCACAGGGGGCTTCCTGATGATGTCATGGGGGTCACGTTACAAAGTCATTCTATGTGATGTCAGCAGGGGGTGGAGTCAGAGTCTCCATGACATCCCATGAGACACTTTTAGAAGTGAAGCTTCATGACACTGTATATAATGTCACTAGGGGCTGGCCACAAAACTATTTTAGGTGATGTCACCAGGCCCTCCAGACTTTCACATTTCATGTGATGTTACTGTAGGGGAGGCCATTGTGACATTCAGGGTGGTATTACTGGGGGGCTGGACATGCAGAATTTGGCATGATGTGTGATATCATTGGGAGTAAAGTCTCAGCCATTTCAGCATCACGAGTAATGTCTCTGGGAGTGCAACCTTCCTGACATTACATGTGATGTTCATGGGATGGTGTACCCATGGCATTCTGCATGATCACACTGGAGTGGGGCCCCCAGACTCTAATATTCTGTAATGTCACCAGAGTGCAAGATTTGGGAACTGGCCTCCACATCTGTACCTCTGGGAAATATGAAGCCAACCGCAGAGCACTGAGCTCCATGTCCTAGCTGACCTTGCTCCCCCAGGCAGGTTGACACTCTGCCAGCCCTCTCTGTACACCTGTCATGGTAGAGCGCTAGGCACTTACACTAGGATGCTATTGTGAGGTTGCATTTGGCCTGCCTGCTGGCCTGGCAGCATTTGAGTTCTGGAGCCAGGAAGTATGCCATGGGTTTTCAGGATGCAGATGCTATAGTAGGCTAATTGGTGTAACAAAAAACCCCCAGCTCTCTTGCAAAAGTTTATTTCTCATTCATGCAACATCCAATTCAGTGCTCCTTAGTCATCTTTCCTCCAAGCAGTGACTCCAGGATCCAGGTCCCTTTCAGTTAGTGGCTTGACTGATCTCCTCTGGGTCCTTTATATCCAGTCAGCTGACAAGCAGGGAGAATGGAGGATGGCAAGACGATTGCTAGGGGCAGGCCTGGAAGTGAGGTGCATTGCTTTAAACTACATTCCACTAGCCAGAGCTAGTCTCTTGACCACACTCAGATACAAAGCACCAAGAAATACGTCAGTTTTGCAGCAAGAAGAGGAAGCAGGCTTGGTGGCTACAGTGGATAAAAGACAAAATGGCCAGCCTCTCCTGAATGATCCCTGGTGGTTCTTCTCTGAGGACTGTCCCATCCCCAGGTCACCCTTTGCTTACCCTCTGTTTGCTATCCTCTCAGATCACACCAGGCAGCAAGGCCGCCCAGTCCCAGCTCAGCCAGGGTGACCTCGTGGTGGCCATTGACGGCGTCAACACAGACACCATGACCCATCTGGAGGCCCAGAACAAGATCAAGTCTGCCAGCTACAACCTGAGTCTCACCCTGCAGAAGTAGGTGGGCGCTTTCCAGAGGCGGGGGCAGAGGCTGGGCATGGGCACCAGGCATCCTGGGGAGAGGAGCTGTCCAGCATGGGCCAAACCTTGTGCTACCAGACTGCACCGCGAAGTGAGGACAGCCCCTGGGCCAGAGTGAGGACAGGCCCAAGGCATCAAGCACCTCCACGTCTGTGCCTCACTTTGCAGAGGAGCTCAGATAGGGTAGGGCACGGCGCTGCCAGGGTGTGGGCAGCTGGGCCTGGAGGCCAGGGTCTTCCTGCTTTCTCTGTGCACAGGCAGCCTCCCTGGGACCTAGCAGAGGTCCATGGCTGCTAAGTACCCAAGAGAGGTGACTTCTCCCTGCTGGTCAGGCCCAGGGGATGCCCCGTTTGCCTGGGTTTCAGATCTTCTCCCCTCGCCAACCCTGCCCAGGTGGGTGTCTGGGCCCCGAGAACAACTGTCTTCACCTGCTCCTATTTCTGGCTTTTCCAGGTCGAAGCGTCCCATTCCCATCTCCACGGCAGCGCCCCCGATCCAGTCTCCTCTGCCAGTGATCCCCCACCAGAAGGTAGGTGCTGACTATGGGTGGCAGGCTCCACCTTCAGCCATGGTTCCTGGAGTGCAGCCCTAGCCTGCCTACCTGAACTTCTGTTCGTCCCACTCAGGCAGGGTGGTGGAGTCAGAGGTGCCAGGGGCAGAGCTGGGGCAGGCCCCTGGAGAGATGCGTTCGAGCTTGGATGAAATGCTGATTTCGTGACAATGTAGGGGTCTCCACCTGGGTGCTTAGCCAATATCTGGGCCTCACGGTTGGGCTGATGGGAAATCGACTTAGTCCACAGTGTTTTCAGGGAAGAGACAGGTCAGGTAGGGACAAGTGTCCAGGAGGCTCTGACCCTCATGCTCCTGAGGGCACTAGCAGGGGGCTGACTCTGGCATGAACGCCAAGGCCCCAGTTTGAGTCAGTCACTCCGGGAAAAGCTCTCAGCCGTGGGTGGTCTACCACCCCTCAGGGTTTCTCCTCAGTCACAGGCACTCTCCCTCCAATTTTCCTTTCTCCTCCCAGTTGCCTGCCCCTTGGCTTCCTTCATAGCTCAGTTGGTAAAGAATCTGCCTGCAGTGCAGGAGACCCCAGTTTGATTACTGGATCAGGAAGACCCCAGAAGGGACAGGTTACCCACTCCAGTATTCTTGGGCTTTCCTTGTGGCTCAGCCGGTAAAGAATCCGCCTGCCATGCAGGAAATCTGGGTTTGATCCCTGGATTGGAAAGATCCCCTGGAGAAAGGAAAGGCTACCCACTCTAGTATTCTGGCCTGGAGAATTCTATGGACTGTAAGGTCCATGGAGTCACAAAGAGTCAGAGACAGCTGAACCACTTTCACTGTGAGCTACTTTTGTAGCCAGGGGTGCCTGGCAGGCTGCAGTCCACAGGGTCACAAAGAGCTGGACATGACTGAGCAGCTAAGCGTGCACTGCACTCAAGGGCTTCCCGGGTGGCGCCAGAGGCGCAGAGCCCGCCTGCCTTGTCTCCTGTAGGAGATAAGAGATGCGGGTTTGATCCGTGGGTCGGGAAGATCCCCTGCAGAAGGAGCTGGCAGCCCACTCCAGTATTCTGGCCTGGAGAATCCCACGGACAGAGGAGCCTGCTGGGCTACATTCCATGGGGTCACAGAGTCGGACATGACTGAAGCTACTTGGCACACACGCACGTACTCCACTCAGAAGTGCTGGTGAGGTCCAGAGGCAGGCACAGCAGCAGGCACACCTCACCCGCCCGCCCCAGGCCCCTTCCTGGCTCCCTCTAAGCAGCTCAATCCTGAGGGACTGAGAGCACAGGAGGCCCAGCCCACCAGGCCTACGGGACCACCCACTCCCGCCACTCTCCACCCACCCCCCTGAATGACCTCATACTGACCCTGTCAGTCCACAGGGGCAGAGTGGGCGATGGGCGGGGTGGGGAGAAGAGGCAAGAAGAGGATAATGGGGGTCTGGGGCGGGCGACAGATTGAGGAAGTGGGCAGAGTGCTTCTCGGGAGAAGCTGCAGAGGCAGACCGAGGGAACCAGATGTCGGCCCCGCTCCTCCTGCAGTTTCCCGCTGCACGTCTGCCCTGCCTGTTCACCCCCAGCCCAGGAGGCTCGGCCCACTGGCCACGTGCAGCATTGCAGCAGAGCAGGAGGCAGGGCTGCGCTCACCAGTGTCCTCCTACAGGGGAAGGGGAACAGATGTAGGATAGAGGGGTCTCCCCCGAGTTCCCTGAGACCACACCCCCCTTACTTCAAGTCCCACAGGCAGGCTGGCTTGGCCTAGCTTTCTCTGTGGGCTTTGCATTTAGTCTAGTTTGATGATAGCATCAGGGCAAGGAGCCAGTGCCTCGCCCCGCCTTTTTTTTGAGAAAACTCTTCTTTTCCAGGTGTCCGGGCCGTCTCCCCATCCGAACTCAGTGCAGGGCTGCAGGCTCAGGTGGTGGGCTGGGCGCTGGCACTAACCCCTCTATTTCAGGTCCACGCGGAAGCACTGGGGCGGCCGTGGCCTCTAACTGCTCTTTTCTCTCTCCCCTGCATGGCGCTGCCCTGGGCCAGGACCCTGCTCTGGACACGAACAGCAGCCTGGCAGCACCCAGCCCCCACCCCGAGGCGAGGGCCGGCCCGGGCACCCCAGGCACCCCGGAGCTCGGGCAGACCTTTAGCTCTTCCTTCTCTCAGACCTCCGTCTTCTCCTCACACACGGTGGCCTCTGACCCCGGCCCACCCCGGGGCAGCCCCAGGGCCAAGATCAGCCTGGAGGGGGCCCTGGACTCACTCAGCCCGAAAGCCCCGCTGGGCTCCAGCCAGCCAAGGCAGTATAACAACCCCATTGGCCTGTACTCGGCAGAGACCCTGAGGGAGACGGCTCAGATGTATCTGATGAGCCGCCGAGGGAAGGCCTCAGGCGCTGGACTCCTAGGAGGGTAGGTAACGGGCACACAGCTCTCCGCTGGCGGTCAGGGCCCACCTGGGTCCTCAGTGCTCACAGAGGCCTGATCAGGTTAGAGTGGGGGACTGGTCCCACTGCGGCCAGCTCCAAGCCCCAGGGGCAGCACCTGAAAGCAGTCAGCCTATTGACGCTTGCCCTCATTACTTGACACAAGCCACCGTGTGTGTCAGATTTTGCAGAGAGGGAAACTGAGGCTCAGAGAAGGTTAGGGTCCAGCTGTCCAACTACTAAGCAGCTGAGCTGGGCCTGAATGCAAAAGCCTCGGACTCCCCAAACTTTGACATCAGGTCACCCACCATGACAGGACAAATCCTGTCCTAATACCTCCAAGAACTCTGGGGCCAGGGGATGCACTGATCCCACCCCTCTGGGAGCCCTGGGGGTTAGGAGGGCACGTTTTCTAGGTCTGGTAGTGGTCTGGGAAGGCAGCCTGGAGGAGGAGCACCTGAGCTGGGTACAAAGAGAGTGGGCAGTGGGGTGAGGGGAGTGTTTGTCAGGAACAACTCTGACTAGGGTGGGGAAGCAAGGGAGCAGGACTCTGAGGAGAAAGGAGCCATGCAGGAGAGCAGCATGCCACCCCCTGGCCCCCAAGGTCTAGCTGATGGGACTCTTGGAGCACAGGAATTATAAAAACCTAGAGCTGAGTGAGCACTGTGGAGAGGTTGAGGGAAGGGAGCTGCCAAGCAGAGCATGCATTAGCTGCCTAGCCCGGCACATTTGTTATCTCATTATAATTTCTCCCGTGGCCCCATGCAGTTGGTGTCATCATCTCTGGGCGGGAGGCAGAGCAGGCCGAGTCGAGGCATATGGCCCAGTGGTTCGGGGTTCAGGGCTCGTCCATGGGCCTGTTCATACCCCTAGACTATGGGGAGGACCAAAGGAGACAATACATGTGCCGTGCACACTCTCTACATGCTACCTGGCATCACTGCCTGGAGTCACGCAGCAGGTACACTGATGAGTCAGCATGGCAATCTGGGTCAGTTTGATCCAAGCCCACACCCTTCCTCTGACCTTGCTGTAGACGGTACCTGTACTCCACCCGCTTGCTCCTTCTCTGGGGATCTCCAGCTTCCCCAGAGCCCCGAGCTCTTTCTGGGCTTCCGAGTGAAGCTGGGCGATCAATAGTTTGAGCACTTGGATCCTGGCTTCCCCGGACCAAGGTGGCAAAGCCTTCGAACCCCAGGCCTTTTCTAGTAAGGGGCTTCTGCTAGGAGGTTGAGGGAAAGACAAGTAGAAGCGGTGCCCTTCTCCTGCTTTGAGAAGGCTGGTAGGTCTTCCTGGCCCTCTTTGGGACTAGCCCCCCAGCAGGGAGGTCAGGCTCTGGTGGATCTAAACCTCCACTGCCCACCTGCAGTGATGGTAAGGTCTCCGCTCACTGAACCATCCATGGAGGTTGGGGGCTGATTAACAGTCCACATGCTTTGTCTAACACAACTCTCTCAGCGACTTCAGAGGTGGGCATCATTCCCTCATTTGATAACTGGGAAGTAGAAGCCCAGAGAGGGCAAGTCATTTGCCCAAGGTCACTCGGCTATTGAGTGGCAGACAGGACTGGCACTCAGGTCGGTCTGAATTCTCCCCGCATGGAGATAGAACCTGCCTGCCTGCCCCACTCCTGCTTCTCGTGACCCCAGAGGTGCCCTCATATTGGTGCGATGGCTTCTCAGAACCCGACAACCGTCACATTATTGCTTGACACTCAGAGCAGCAGGGCACAAGAGTTTCTCTGAAGAAAAAATGGGCTAGAGAGGGAGTGTGGTGCATGCCTCATTTAAAGCAAAAGCCAATGCTACAGCCCCAGCAGGAAGGTTGGAGCCTCTGACCAGGGGTAGCCGAGGGCTGAGGCCAACACTTGTTGCTGTGTCTAACTGCTCACGGGAGACAGGGTTGGCAAATGCTAAGCCCTATGTCTTTTCACTGCATTCTTAACCCATGCTGAGGGTTTTACATTCAGGATTCTGTTCATTCTGCGGTGGGCACCACCCTCTCAGCTTTATGAATAAGGAGACGGAGGCTAAGACAGGTAAGTAACTTGTTCAGAGTCAAAGCACAGGGAAGAGGAAAGGTCAGGATCTGAATTCTATCCTGTCTGGCTCCACAAGGAAGCTCCTTCTCTTACTCTCTGGGCAACTTGCAAGGTGATTCCTTGGCAACTTGTATCCCCTTAGGAGGAATGGAGAGGAAGAGAGTGGCTGCAAGGACAGTGGGGCCTGCAGCCCCTCCGCCTCCTCATCTCTGGGGCTGGTACTGAAGAGCAGTGTCCCTCAGGCCAGTGGATGCAAGGGCCCCCCTCCCCAGGGCGGCCTTATAGCTTTGGCTCATTCTCCCAAGACCTGGGTACTCCTCTCTGAGTTATGTCTGCTGCGAGGATCCCAGCCTTCAGGTTCTCAGGCGAAAGTTAAGCAGCGGGGCTAAACAGGGAACTGGCTACATGGGCTGGGAAGGGCAGAAGCCTCCCCTGAGGCCAACACTGCCCTCTACAGGGGACACTGGGCTGGTCAGGACAAGAGCTGACCCTGCAGCTGTCAGTACTGGCCAAAAATGGAGAAGGAATGGGGGATCTGTGCTGGCCCTTTCCTAATAGAGCTCCACCAGCAGCTATTTTGAGCCTGGGAGATCAGAGGGAATTTTATCAGCTCTGAGACAGGGTTGAGCCTGGGACTGGGGGATCTCCCTGACTTTGGTCTGGATCCCCAGGATCCCGGCCAAGAGAGGACCAGGCCAGCCCAGGCCAACGGAAGCCCAGGCTCTCGCAGCCAGAGTCCAGAGTGGTGGCAGAGTGTGGGGGCAGGGACACCACTTTCTGCATTCTTCTCCCCTCAGATTTCTGACCAGCGTCTCTCACTGCAAGGAATTTGCATCTAAAGAAACATAAGGCAGGCAAGGCCTCTTTCAAGGAGAGATGCTCCAGGAGGCTGGCTCTTAGATAAGAGTGAGGGTGGGGTCCTGCTTGTAGTGTCCAAGCTGGGCTGTCTTGGATGGGGGCCTTCCTGCAAAACGCCAGGGCCCACACTTCTCCCAGGCTACCCCACTCCTCCGTCCTGCACCACTGCCCATCCACAGGCTTTCATGGGTGGTTACTGGAAACCACACAGACCCCTTACTACTGTGGCCAGGAGGTGGGTCCAGAGCTGCCTGCCCCTCCTCTGGGAAGGAGAACACGTTCCCAGGGCTGCGAGGAACCCCACTGTGCACACCCGAGCACCACGGCAGCTCTTGCTCACGGACCAGCACTCCCAGAGCCGCCTCTCATTCAACAAGGACCAGTCTAGAGCGGCTGTGCGTGGCTGGCCAGGAGCCACCTGGGACCTTGGCCATTCCTGTAGCAGCCAGAGCTGGTCCTGTCTCCATCTTCGGCTTCCTCTCCAGGTCTCGAGCCAGGCTGTATGTGGGAGATTCATGCATATGGTAAATGAGCGCCCGTGGAGATGGACCAAAGCAACCCTTCTCCTAGGCAAAGCTTTAGGTACTGTGGACCCACGCTGCAGTTGGCATCTCTGACCCAAACTGAAAGGCTCTGATCCAGACTCTGAGCTTTGCCCACTCCTCTCTGTGCGCTCTCTTCACCTAGTGCCTGTCTGGGCTGACTCCGCCTCCACAATGGCCAGTGTGAGGCCCATCCCTGCGTCCTTATGCTCAAACCCTCTGGCAGGAGCCTCACTCTGATAGTCCTGTCTTCTTTGCTCTTTCTCTCCTCCCCAGGTGGTAGCCAACTCTCCAGCCAAGTTAGTATCAAAGGAAAGCACGTGTGTGCGCTTGCCTGCCTATCCCAGCATGCGCCCGCGTGTCTGGGGGTCTCAACAGCGTGTGCCTGGGTCAGCATGTGTACATGTATGTGCATGCGTGAGTGAGGGTGCGTTCGTGTCCCTGAGTGAGGCTGCATGTGTCCGAAGCTGCGAGGATGAAGTGGAGGCGTTGGGGAGGGGTGCTGGGGCTCCGCCGGATGCCTGGGGCCATTGTGTTCCCAATTAGTTGCTGCAGCTGCTTAAGAAGGCAGGTTGGCTCTGGTGGGCTGCTGGGTGGAGTGTGTACTGATGCTGGTTCCAGGTGAGCCTGAAGACATTTCCAGCCTGGCCGGATCCCTCAGAAGGGCTGTGCTTGACCTTGTCCTTGTCTGCAGAGCGTGCTTAACGTTTTGAAGGGAAAAGTCTTGATGGGTAGAAGCTGGTGGGCTGCCCAGCAAGTTGGCCCTGGGGGCCCTGAGCACCCAAGCCCTGCTCCGAGGAAGAAGCACACGTCCCGAAGAGTCTGAAGGAGCAGAGCCCAGGGGACCCAGGACGAGCCCCTTCGTGGAGGATCCAAGCTCAGAATCCCCCTGGGTGCCCAGTGGGGCTGGTTTTTGCCTTTGGGGCGTTCCGGACTCTGCTTCGGCTGCCGCTGCCTTTGACTCGTGACCCAGCTCTTGTCCCCTAATCCCAATCCCCACCCCCACCCTCTGCAGTCTGTTTCCCTGGGGGTGTGGTGAGAGATCTTTCCATGCCCCCCCCAGCTCAGGCTTAGTGGGGGCCTCCAGTGATCTGGGAAAGTGCAGACGGGCAAGAAACCCCTTCTGCAAAGGGCTCTGGGGAGGGTGAGGATCTTCCTGACCAGACCCAGCCAGGGCAAATGGATCTGAGGAACTCGGCTAGCCTTCCTAGGATCAGGCTTAGGGGGATCTCTCTCCACATCCTCCACCACCAGCCTTCACCTTCACCGGGGTAACACCACCTGTCGCCCTTCTCTCCTTGCACCTCTCTCCCTCGCTCCCCTCCCCCTGAACTCCCCCAGCGCCGACTACCAGGAACGCTTCAACCCCAGCGCCCTGAAGGACTCGGCCCTGTCGACCCACAAGCCCATCGAGGTGAAGGGGCTGGGCGGCAAGGCCACCATCATCCACGCGCAGTACAACACGCCCATCAGCATGTATTCCCAGGACGCCATCATGGACGCCATCGCCGGGCAGGCGCAGGCCCAGGGCAGTGACTTCAGCGGGTAAGCGCCTCCCCTCCTCCGCGGGCGCTCGCCGACTCCACCGCTCCATCACCGCGGAGGGCCCCCGGCCGCTGGGCGCCATCGGGACCATCTTCCTCTGCCGCCTGGGGCTTCCCAGGGCACAGCCCTTGGAAGACAGCCAGCCTTGACCGGGCCTTTCAGACAGAACATGGTGTTCTCTCTTCAGAGTCAGTTTCACGGTCAACTTTAGGAGAAGGGTGGAGAAACACAGCACGCGCTGGTTCCTCCAAGTGCCTCACACAGCCTCTGCATTTTCCCAGGCTCCCGGAGGGGCTGGTTTAGAAGGAGACTTCTGGAATCTTGTTAACCGGGGGTCACATTCTGGATACCCCTGGTTCGCACAGCTAAGCCATTCTTTGAGGGGAAGTCGCCGCTTTCTTCTCAAATACATGACTGGGTTTCTTGTTTGGGAAGGGGCCTCCAGACCAGTCACCCACCGTGCTGCTGGCGGTCAGCCCTGCCAGAGCCTGGGGAGCACCCAGCACCTGCCTCCTCCGGTTTGCCCCAGGGAAGCCCAGGCTCAGGTTGGTGGGACTTAGGACATCCTTGGTTCCTGGATTTGCTTGTTAGCAGTGGTTGAGGAACTTGAGGGCTGAGTAGGGAAAGAGTTGGCTAAAAATCATTTGTGGATGAAACTGGTAATAGTGCAAAGGTTAATGGGGACCTCACTCCGTCTTTCTCCGTCTTTCTGTCTCTTTTATCTCAGTCTCTTTCTTCTCTGCATTTCTCTCTGTGTTTGCCTCTCTCTGCCTCTCTCTGTCTCTGTCTCTCTCTCTCTCACTCTTTTTTTCTCTCTGTTCCTTTCTTCCTTACACATACATACACAGAACCCATACTGGATTCTACTTGGGAACACCATTAGTGTTGACTTTCAAAACTGATTATCTCTTTGGGTAACATGTTATCCCTGAGTCAAGATCTGCAACAGCTCAAGGCAAGAAATCTTAAAATGATTGCACTTTTTTTTCCCAAAGCTAGGAAAACCAGATGTTGTAAGAGGGATAGAGGCATTATGAAGTCCCGGATAACTCCGGTAGTGTTTGGCCTGTGCAGAGCCCAGTCCTCGTGGCCATGACGTGTGTGCAGGTTTAAGGTGCAGCCTCCAGAAGCCAATGGATGGAAAATGGTGTGGTCTTCCTGGCTCTCCTGATGCAAGGGAGCCTGGTGCTCTCAGGCACGCAGTACTTCCTTTGGGCCACCAGGGGGCGGAGGTTGCTTTCCCTGGAGCTGCTGCTGCTGCTGCTGCTGCTGCTAAGTCGCTTCAGTCGTGTCCGACTCTGTGCGACTCCATAGACGGCAGCCCACCAGGCTCCTCCGTCCATGGGATTTTCCAGGCAAGAGTACTAGAGTGGGTTGCCATTGCCTTCCCTGGAGCAGTGAATCTCACACCCCACGGGCTCAGGGCTTTTGTTCTTTGTGGAACTCTCTGGGTAGTGCTGACTTATCTAACCCCATCTTTCAAAGCAGAAAATATGATCATGGAAGTTTAAAAATGCAACCATTAGCTCATGGGTGCCCCGGAAAACAAGTCTGACTGATTAAGCCAAAGAGTGAACAGGGATTTCCTGTTAATATTTGCTTGCCCTGTGCGTCCTCAGTGTGATCTTTAATATGGTAATATTCGCCAAAGGGAAGCACAGTGGAAGATGAGTGAAGAACTGCTGCTCACTGATTTTGTGTTTTCTGCACCTTGGGAAAACACTGCTCTCATTTGGTTTTACCTCTAGGATGGCCATGATGTAATTTTTTTTTTTAACATGATGCACCATTGATCTAATCTAGGCTTCTCCTTCCTACCACCTTCCCTCCCATCCTTTTCCTTTCCCTTGCGAGCCTGGGAAGCGACACGCTCCCTTTTCCTTCTAACTCAGCCCTCCTGGGTTGATGCTGCCGTGGTGCCCCTGTCTGCCATAAGGTGTTCCGTTTCTGCTGTTAATTTCCATGATTCCTTCCTCACTGACAGTTTTCTTTTTGTCTCTCTCTCTTCCTCCTCTATCCACCCGCTCCCATAACTCATTTCTGACCCTAACCCTGCTCCCTTGTGTATGCGCCGCCCCCCGCCCTCCCATGATGGACACGCACTCACTGCTGGGCTTTCCTCTGCTTGGCAGGGCATCACCACTGGCGTAAGTAGACCCCACAGTATTTGTTCCGTCGTCCGTCTGTCTGGTTGCGGGATGGTGTATGGGTTTGGTGGGATGTGCCTGAGGACCGTGGCTCCGTCCACATTCTTCCTCACACCCACCTCACAGGTAAATGACGTGCCCTGCGGCCTCTACAGGCAAGTGCTTGCCTTTGGGGGTTTTCCCCAAATAACATCACTACAGACACAGAAATCAGAGCGATGACACCACCCTGGCTAGGGCTCATGTTCTTCTTGCTGTGCTTTGTGGGGGCTCCCCCCAGCCTTTCTGGTCTGCACTGGGACGGTATAGACCTGAACATCAGAATCCACATCAGGCCATTACTCAGGGAGAGGGTGATGAGGGGGCCTCTTGGAGGCCACTCCCCAGAATCCTCATGAAAGAGGGATCTGAAGGGGCCAGCCCCTGCCAGGACCACCCATAGGAGGTGAAACCTGAGTCAGGCTTGGGGGCAGTGCACAGTGGAGTGAATGCCCACAGGTGACCTTGGTGTTGTAGTGACTGTGGAGGGTTTTGGGTGGTAAGAAATTCACGCTGGGAGTGGCTCCAGACAGTGGCCTCCGACCCGGGGTCCTAGAACTGTAGGGCCTGTTCTGTCCCCTCTCTGCACATATTGTGTCTGGGCCCCAGACTCTCGAAAGGCACAGCAGTTCCTTCGTCTGGTTCCCAGTGTCTGTTGTGGCAGCACCAGAAGTCTTGGAAGGGAAGCCGACAGTGGGACTCCTAAGGGACCCACTTCTGGGGCTCTCATTCTTGAGCCCTTGGAGCCATGGAAGGAAGAAGGAAATATGTTCCCTCAAGGGAACATTCCAGGGAAATAGCAGCAAAAGCCTTCCCGCTGATTCAGGTCCCCTTGAGACTCCTCCCTGTGCTAGAGATGACCTCCCCAGTGAGATCCCAGCCTCTCCTCTGCTTCCAGTCTCCTCCCTGGCTGGGACCCCCTAGGGATCTGCTGGTTTCCCTATCTGATCTCAACCACAGGCTGCCAGGACCTGTAGCTCTCTGGGCCAGGGCAAAGCCTTCAGGAAAGTAGGGTAGCTGTAGCCCGCCTTGGTCAGTTACCTTCTGTCATCTTTCTCCTCCTCTGCTCATGTAGCCCACTCTGAGCTGACACAGGGGACCATTCCCGAGAGACTAGGCCATTTCTTCTGTCCAGCTCCTTGTAGAGAGGGTAGACGACGGAAGCACTGGGGGAGTCGTCTTTGCAGCTAGCCAGCACTCGGGGGTTGGGGGGAGAGGTCAACGCAGCCACGGCAGCAGGCAGTGTGTGCCTAGACAGGGGGTGTGTCTGGGCCGGGCCGTGTCTCCAGGTAGGGAGCATCTGGGGTGTGCAGATCCTCAGCGGGCAGAAGTGGCCTTCCTGAGCCTGTTGCTGCAGAGGGTCTGATGGAAAGAAGGCTGAGCTGGGGGCTGGGAAGCCTTGGTTCTAACTCCATGGGGGTCCCGACATGACATAACCTGGAATTAGTCAGCTGGCCTCTCTGGACCTAGTTTCAGCATCAGTAAGCGGAGAGAGCTAGGCTACTGGGCCACAGGCTGGGGAAACAGGCTGCTGTTATTCTGAGCTTCTCCTGAACCCACCCTGACTCCTGAGAGAGTGGACTGGGCAGCCTGGATCCCCCAGCCCTCTCTGGTTGGGTGAGTGGTCATCCGCAAAGCTTTTAATGCATCTTGCCCTGCAGTCTGATCTGGGCTGATAGACCTTGTACTCAAGGGGCTCTAGAGTTCCTTCTGGTTCTGATCAAGGATTTGTTCATTCAACTAAGTTTTGAGCACCTACCATATGCCAGACTTTAGGGGTCTCAGAGAAGGTCACCAGGTCCCCCTCAAAAGGCTGGGCTCCCCTGGGGCAGAGGACTGGTGACCCTCCCCACAGCTCCACTCCAGCTCCCTTGAACGAGAAACCCCACTATCCCTGGGTGATGCTGGGCCTCTGGGGCCCAGTTGTCTTGTTTTTCCAACCACATCCTCACCGAGCTCGCTTATTTCTGCTGAGCAGGAGCCCACAGTCCTCTTCCAGAGAAGTCACGACAGTGGTGGCTCCCAGTGTGGATCCCAAGCTTTGAGGAGGCCAAGGGACTGACCTTGAGGAAGCCTCCGAGTCCCCAGCTAGCCTGTCCTCACCCAGCCCCAAACTCAGGAACTGCTTAGCGAGGTCAAAATTACTTCCAGAAGCCCTCTTCTGCCTCTGCTTTCCTTCAAGGAGATCCGGCTCCCGAGGGGGGCGGATATCTTCAGACCTGTATCTGGAGATAGACTGGAGGGTGGGGTGGGTGTTGACAGGAGGGTCTGAGCCTCCTGGCCCTCCATGAGTGGAATTCGCTGACTCACTGTGACCTCCCTGAGCACTGAGGATCCAGGCCAAGCCCTTGTTGCAGGCTCTCAGATGGCAGTGGGGAAAGGCAACGGTGGGCTCAGACAAGTAGGGGGGGCTGCCAACAGGCGTGGGGGGTGTTGTGGGGGCGCCAGGGGAATGTGACGTGGGGAAGGTGTCGGGGCCAGGAGCAGGATCCAGCCCTGCCCTCGCCCACGGCCTCTCTCCGCATTGCAGGAGCCTTCCTATCAAAGACCTCACCGTGGACAGTGCCTCTCCCGTGTATCAGGCTGTGATTAAGAACCAGAACAAGCCGGAAGATGAGGCTGACGAGTGGGCTCGCCGCTCCTCCAACCTACAGTCTCGCTCCTTCCGCATCCTGGCCCAGATGACTGGAACAGAATACAGTAAGGGAGGGCTGTCAGGGGTGGGGCAGGAAGGGGTGACTTTGAAGGGCCACGAGGGTCCGGGGCCCTACGCCATTGTCCCACAGAAGCCAAGGAGTCAAGGCCCCTGTCCTGGAAGATGAGCTGGCCTTGATAGATAGTGGCCTCTTGCGCCCTTTCTGGGCCCCTGGGGCAGGCACGTTGACATCAGCCTTCTGCTCGGCTCCCTGACTCCAGCAGTGCCTGCATCGGTTTAAGAGGGCCTAGCGGAACTTCCCTGGTGGTCCAGCGGCTGGGACTCCACTCTTCCAATGCAGGGGACCCAGGTTTGACCCCTGGGCAGGACACTAGATCTTGCGTGCTATAACTAAGACCTGCCACGGCCAAATACGTAAATAAATAATATTTTTTAAAAAAGAGCACCTTACAGGCCACACCTCTGGCCACTCTCTCCCAGCTGCACCACTTCTTCCAAGGCCCCCTTTCCCCTCCTTGCCCTCTGCCCAGCACGCAGCCTTTTTCTCCCAGAGGGCACAGGTAGGGGCGATAACTGTCCCATCGTGGGTGGGGGCTCTGCCCACGAGCTCCAGTAGCTTTTGTTCCTGATGTGCCACGCGATTCCTCCTGACCTGCAACTTCCTACCCACAGTGCAAGACCCTGATGAAGAAGCTTTGCGAAGGTCAAGGTAAGTGCCTGGACTCAGGCTCTGTGGCCTTGCCCCTCCTAACCCCATCCCTCCCAGGGCAGCCCCCAGCTCACACAACTCACAGAAGCAACACCTCAAGTTAATGCATCTGAAAACTCCCAGCCCCTGAGGGGCTCCAGCAGATGCTGGCTTAGGGTGTGTGTGTCCCAGGTCAGTGAGGTGGGTGCCTGGAGCTGAGTCTCTATCCCCCTGGCCCAGGCTGCACGAGCAAGGATGCTGGGCTCTCCCGGCTCTCTCCCTGGGCAAGGGGCAGGGCTGCTTTGGCCTTTGCTGGGCTGTTGAGAATGAGGGCATCTCTTTCTATGAGGCACCGGGCTGGCTGCCTGGCCTGCCCACTCATCTCAGGGCCTGTCCCCTGTGAGTCTGAAGGGTAGGCACTGGGAAGCTAGCTGGCACGCGAAGGGCTATGCTGGGCTGGGGCACCTGGCCTTTGGACTCACTTGTCCAGACCCACGTTGAGGTATCAGTTCCACAGACTGCTCACAGCACCACAGCTGCTGCAAGGAAGCAAAGCCCTGGGCATGAGGTGGGCACACTGCCCTGGAACCCACTGGAACCCACTAGGGCCTTCCATGGGCAGGCATGGGGCCCAGTGTGACTGTGCTTACACTTCCAGAAGCAAATGTGCTGTCTGCATGTCCTTCCTGGGAGAGTCTGCCTTGGGCCGGCACGTCCCGTGGTGGCCTCCATGTGAGGGGCTGGGGCTCAGAGGTGCCTTTCCACTCTGGGCCAAGCTTTCTATCTTTGCTAACCAGCGTGTAGTGGCCACGGGACCACGTGGAGAGTGGGACTCTGGGGTCAGCTCGAGTTGATGTGGATTTTCTTTTTGAACCTCTGTTTCTGCCAATTGAAGTTGCTCCCACTCTTTGGCTGGGGCGTCTGAGCCTAAAGTGTGGTCCTCCCCGGCCTGCTAACAATGGCATGCGGTTCCAGTGATGGTTCTTAACCTGTCGGTGCCTGCAGTGTGTCTGTAAAGAGCCTGAAATGAGATGGTGTTTGATTTAGCACAAAAGGTAGTATCGAGCTATTCGAGGCGTAACTAAGCTGTCGGCTCTCTCTGCCCGGGGCTCCTCTGCTCCTGTGTCATCCTCTGTTGGTCCCACCTCCTCTTCTGAGTGCCACTCAGAGCTACTCCAGTGAGCAGTGTGGTCTTTACCGAAGATCTGATGGAGGGGCTTCACAGCACACACCGCAAATTGCTCAAAAATCTCCAGGTCCCTTCCATCAAGAAGCCAGGAGGGGCCTGCCCTGCCTTTCCAGCCCCCCGTCACCCCTCCTCAGTGCTTCTGGTCACTTTATGTTTCTGGGGTCAGTCACTCTCGCTTGCATCTCAGGAACAGACTCCATTTAGAAGGTGGAGTTCTGCATATTTAGTATGGATAGAGAACCTTTGTCTCACGTGTTCTCCCTGGAATACTTGTAGGCTCTGCGAAGTCATTGAGTGAGAACACAAAAGGCAGTATTCACGGTGGTCCGGTGTGGGCCTCCCCCTCCCCTCCTTTCAGAAGCATCTCTTGGGGCCTGTTCGGCCTGGTTGTCTTTCCCCACCAGGCCCTTTCCCAACCCTGGGGTCTAACTGCCCACAAACTCCATTCAGATCCCTTGAGAAGGCAGGGTGTCTTAAGAACTCTGCTGCAGGTCTTAGAGTCTCTCCCTCAGCCTTGTATGGAAATCTGGAAGAGAGATTCCTGCTTCCTCCCTCAGGCAAGGACCTTGACCCACCCTAAGAAAGCTGCACTCCCCCACCCCCCCCCACCCTCACCCCCCCCCCCCCCACCCCCGCCCCGCAACAGCTCTGCACTGCTGTCAGCCCCTCCCTCTGGGTCTTGGACCCTGCAATGCAGGCTCTGAGGCCCCCAGGAAGCCTCTGTCGGGGACTGGAGGAGCTTAAGCCTCCTGCCCTTCTCCCTTTTCCTGACTTTAATTTCTGGAAGGTTGTCCTTACAGCCACCCCACCAAATGCCCCTTCTCCCCACGGGCAAAGGAGGAAAGTAGGCTTTTTTATTTTGCTGAATGCCAAGCAGCTTCTGGCCCGGGGAGTAAGAGATGGGGGTACAACAGGTACTGTGGTTCAATTCTGTTTGTGATTAATGCCCAAAGTACTGACTTTGGCCACTGGTCCCAGCTGGGGCCCCACGCTCAACCAAGAGGCCATCTGAGCAGTAGGGAACACACTTACCCCTACCCTGAGTCCAAGCTGGTCAGGGATCTTGCTCCCTTGGGGGACTGAACCCCACTTGCATCCGTCCCTCCTCCCAAGTTGGAATCTGTACCCCCCGACCTTGCTGACGCATCGTGTTGGCTGAGGGCAGACACAGCCTCTGTCCTTCCCCCTCCCAGTTGAGCCTGACTCACAGTGGGGGACCTGAGAGTCTCTCACAAAGGCTGCACTCCCCAGGAAGGCTGCATTGCACCTTGCTTCCAGGGAGCTCATTCCAGCATGGCCTGAGTTTGCTAAATCTGGGGCCCAGCAACCTGGGCACCGTGGCAGCCTATTTAGGCTTGTATGTCTGCTGGGATGCTTTTTCCTTTCTGTTGCTGTGTGCTGGGAAAGCTGGCAGGGATGCCAGTTGTTCTGGACCAGGCAGGGCACTGGGTGGCCTCCTGGACAGGTATAATCTGCATGTCAGAGGACCTGCACATTTGCCCCTCACCTGTCCCTTCGCCACCTTTGGGACAGCCCCCACCAAGTCCCAGGGCAGCTCAGAGCCCCACCCTACTCCGCCCTCCCCTCCTCTCCTCTCCAGCCCTGGCTCCAGGCACTGAGGCAATGTCTTTGGTATCTTGTAGCAAGTAGGGCTTCCCTGGTGGCTCAGACAGTAAAGAATCTGCCTGCAATGTGGGAGACCTGGATTCAGTCTCTGGGTTGGGAATATCCCCTGGAGGAAGAAATGGAAACCCACGCTCAGTCATGTCTGACTCTGCGACCGCATGGACTGTAGCCCGCCAGGTTCCTCTGTCCATGGAATTCTCCAGGCAAGAAACTGGAGTGGGTAGCCATTCCCTTCCCCAAGGGATCTTCCTGACCCAGGGAATCAAACCCGGGTCTTCCCTTGCCTGGCGAATTCCATGGAGAGAGGAGCCTGGTGGACTACAGTCTGTGGGATCACAAAAAGTCAGACACGACTAACAATTTGAACTTGAACTTGAGCTTTCTTCCAAGGCTCCAGGGCCTAATCTCCAGGGACTCTGTCTTTACAGGGGAAGTAGGGCAACCACAGAGCAGTCTGAGTGTCAGCTGTGGACATGGTTCCTCTCCCAGGAAAGATCCATCGCCTTAGCAAAGTGTCAAGTGGGCTTAAACAGCAGCCTCCTGCGAGTTTCCACGTGGGTACAGGTAGTATTGTGGCCCCCAGCCTTCATCTGAAGTAGCAGAGCCTATAATCCCAGAAAGGTCACCACACCTTCCATCTGACCTCAGGAACGCATTCCAGCGCCTAGATGGCTCAGCAGGTTGATGGGTGGGAGTGCAGGCAAGCGTAGTTTCGTCCTAGGCAGGGCTTGAATCTGCCAGGCATCTGGATCCCACCGCATGGACACAACCATCCTGCAGTGCCGCAGTTAGAGCTCAGGTCCCACCCCCTGACCCAGCGCCTGGCTCTACGCAGCTGTCTACAAGTTCAGTCTCTGTGTTCACCTAACGCTCGCCTCAGTAGAGAACTCTGCATCCCTTCGTGGCCTTCCTGTGTTAAGGAGAAAGTTGATTTTAGTGAACAGTTCCCCTGGGGGTCACCTGAGCAGCCCTCAAGGGTTTCCCGGGACCGCTTTCCCTTTTGCCCTCACCCACTCTGCAGTCTCTTCCCCTTTCTTCTCCTCCTCCATCTTCTTGCTCCTCTCTTGGCTGGCTGTGAATTTCCCAACAGCTCCAAGCAGAGCAGACTCACAAGCCTTGCCAACTCTCTAGGACCGTCCTGGACCGTGTCACTCAGTGCTGATGATAAAGGCTCGGGCCTGGCTGGACGAACTGGCTGCCACTGTGTCCCGGGGGGGCTCTGAGTGCTGGTCGATAGTTGCCGCCCATGGCGCTGTCAGCAGGCAGGGCTGTGCGGGCCCCATCACAGGGTCTAGGCTTGTACCATCTTCACCCCCTTCTCCCCGCCCTTGGGTAGGCAATAGCAAGGGATGCCTGGCACTTAGATCATGGTCCTGCCTCTGAGTTTCCGTGTGACTATAGGCTATTCATGTGATGTATCTGTGCCTTGGCTTCTTTGTGGTGTTAGGAAAGTCTGGACCAGGGGTTTTCAAATATATGAGCAGGGGACCCCTCTTGTCAAACAGGACCTTTACACAGGGACCCACTTGCAGGCCTTAAGGTGTCGAGGGGGAGTCTGCCAGGTAATACAGGTGTGGGGAGGTGGCCAGAGGTACATATGGGGACACAGGATTGTTATCATGCAGAAATGTAAGTCCAGCATCACCCCATCCTTTGACTTTTAAAGACCTAAAGCCAATCTTTCTGATTTTTATATGCAATTCATTTGTTAAAATTTTGATTGGCATGTGGTTATAAGAAATGATACCGAGACAGCCTACGTAGCCTTTACCCACAGTGGCAGCATCTTGCAAATCTAGAACCCCACCAGGGTGTTGACACCTATACCCTCCAACGCAGAATACTTCCCTCATCCTCAGATGCCCCTGTCTTGTTTTTTCAGACCACTCTCAACCTCCCTGTTGCGCACACCCTGTCCTTAACCTGTGGCAACCACTAATGTGTTCTGTTCTCTGTTTGTATAATTTTGTCATTTCAAGGACGTTATGTAAATGGAATCATACAGCTCGAGGCCTTATGGAATGGGCTTTTTCAGTCCTCCTAGTTCTCTGGGAACTCATCCAAGTTGTGGAGTATACCAGTGGTTCATTCATATCTTTTTATTGCCGGGTAGTATTCTATGATCTGGATATAGCAGTTAATTTTTTAAATGAATTTTCAACACTGTCCAGGTTGAACACACTGTGTTTGTGGCTAGATGAGGCCCCTGGGCCACCAACTTGCACCTCTATTCTGGAAGATGTTAGCGGTCCCTCTGGTCTGGAAGTCTAGGATTTTGGCCTTTCCCAGGCACAATCTCCCCTCCGTATCTATATTTCTGGCTCTTCCTTGCCTGCTTTGTCCTATGTCCTCAGCTAAGAGGGCTGTGGGCTGAGCCCCAGAGGCCTTGCTGGCAGGAAGTGGCGGGAAGTCTTGGCCCCCAGTATATGTGTGCCAGCAGCCTTGTGAGTATACATGTGCACGCATGTGCCTGGCTGTGCTCAGGCCTAGGTGGGCGGGGTAGTTAGTGGTGTTTGGAGGCTTCTCTCTGGGGACAGAGAACGGTTGGCAGAGACTGGGGCAGCACAGGGAGTTGGCAGGTCTGCTCACCCAGCCTCGTCGTGGGGACAGGCGTTCCTCCTTCTTGATGCCCAGCTAGGGAACAGAGGCCACGCAGCGCTTGCCTATGGTGCTCAGTCCCGAGAGCCCACAGCCAAAGCAGCCCTGCCCAGCCCTAACCACACGGGCCAGGGAGAGCCTGGAGACCCCCACCCACCCCAGTGCCCTGCCTGCTCTCAGGTCCGCTAGCCAGGCCCCTTCTCCATGGCTCACTCAAGTCAGGGACAGTAGTCCATCCATCCTGGTCCTCGTAACTCTGGTCTTGTCCCAAACCAGGCCTAACCACCTGGAAGTTACCCCATGGGTGGCAAAGCCTCTCCAAGCTGAACCCTCCCTCCCATGCCCTCTGCCCCAGCTGTCAGCCAGGGTGATGGCAGATACGTCCCCTAACCCCTTCTTTCTTGCTTTCTCTCTCTCTGTCTCTCTGTTTCTCTCTGTGCCACAGGGAAAGGTTTGAAACGGAACGTAACAGCCCACGTTTTGCCAAATTACGCAACTGGCACCATGGCCTTTCGGCCCAAATTCTTAATGTTAAAAGCTAAGAGGCTGTCTGGAACCCCCATTCCCTGCAGGCCTGACTCCTCCCTCCCCCCCCCCCACAGATCTGGCATGTGAGCCCCACGGTGATGCTTGAGAATGTATAGCTGTGCTGGGGGGCACCTTCGCTAATCACCCGCAGCAGCTGTGCTCTCTGCCCAGCCCAGCGCTGACGGCCCAGGCCCAGCCCCACGCAGCACTGCACCCACTCTACCCCTGCCCTTTACTGCAACCCTCGCCACCCCCCAAATAGCCCAAGCCTCTGCTCCCCTGCGCAGGGCCTTCGTGTAGATCAGAGAGGACGCGATGGGGTTTGCTGATAGGACATCCCCAAACCAAAGGAAACAGACTGCCACTGCCACTGGTCCATTCCCCCACCAGCCCCAGCTCCCGGGAGAAGCAGCCCGGCCTAGTGCCATCCTGGAATGAGCAGCCCATAGATCAGGGTCCTGAGAAGAAGCCAGCTCCCCGGCCCCACTTACTCCCTCGTGCCCTCTGGAGCCAGGCAGCCCAGGACAGGGCTCCCTGCAGAGGAAGAGGAGGCCCCAGGGTAGACGAGGGAGAGGCCCCTCCTGGCCGTGGCGAGCCTGGAGCGCACGTTCCCCTCTCTGTGCTGTGTGGGCTGGCTCCCTAGCTCTCTCTCCTGTACATATAAGCATGCTTATTCCGAAATAAAGAGGATTTGAAATGAACCAAACCTGCCCCAGTCCTGCTGTACCTGTGTGCGTATCACCCAAGGGGGCAGGTCTGAGATGAGGAGAGGACAGGTGCCTGTAGGAGAGGGGCAGGGGCAGTGCCCACTAGGGCTGGGATCTGTTGTTCAGTTGCTCAGTGGTGTCCGACTCTTGCAACCCCATGGACTGCAGCATGCCAGGGTTCCCTGTCCTTCACCATCTCCCAGAGTTCGCTCAAACTCATGTCCATTGAGTCGGTGATGCCATCCAACCATCTCATCCTCTGTTGTCCCCTTCTCCTCCTGCCCTCAATCTTTCCCAGCATCAGGGTCTTTTCTAATGAGTCAGCTCTTCACATCAGGGGGCCAAAGTATTGGAGTTGCTTCAACATCAGTCCTTCCAATGCAAACCACTGTTTCCCTGTCCCTCTGGCCCTGCCCAGGGCTCCAGAGAGCAGGCAGAGAGGACAGTGGGTGAGCAGCTGTTCTGTGGGCTAGAGGGCAGCCTTCGCCTCCTTTGGGTAGTGTGTGTGAATGCTCCCTGCCTCCCCTCCCACGCCAGCCACAGCCGGCAGGCTGAGCCAGCCCTCCTTCCCCATTGGAAAGCGCACCACAAACCCTGGTTCCAGGAAGGCGCTGCGCATGCTCAGCCCTGGCCAGGAGGGAGAGAAGTGGCTGAGGCGGACACAGCTGGACTAAGGAGTGGCTCACAGGGAGACTGCAGGGCTCCCTCATCAGCAGGCCATGGCTCAGGAGGGCGGAGCTGGAAGGTGTGCCTGGTGGAGGCTTGCTCACGTGGCAAGAGGGCAAGGAAGGTTCTCATTCCTGGCTTCCACACACCTAGGGCCTGTCCTAGTCCTGAGCATGTAGGAAGGGCCAGTCTGGCGGGCCCATGTCCTCCCTACTCACCTGCCTACTCATTAGCCTCATCCCTGACGGAGGGAACCCCAAGCTGAGAACATGAGGTCATCAACACTCGACAAGTAATGGCAGGTGTTGCGGCCCATCCTTCAGGACTCCCCGCCACCCCTGGGACTAGACTGGGCCAGAGCCTTGCTCCCACTCCCACTGCCCGGGCACAGGCTTCCTTTCTGCCTCCAGGGACCTTGGCAGCCCCATCTAGAAGGGCTGGTCAGGGAGCGTGTTCTGTCCCGCCTACCACCCTGAGATGTTCCCCAAAGTGTCCTCCCCACACACACACACCCTCTTGTTCAAACTTGACCTCCCATCTCATCCTGCCTTAGCAGTCTGACCCCAGGGTCAAGGCAGGGACCAGGCAAGGCAGGCTGGCCAGAGGTCAAAAGGGGAAGTGGGGAGAGGTGCACTTTTGCCTGCATTTAGGCATCCTCGGGCATGCTCATATTTAGCTGACCTTTTATTGAGGACTTCCAAGACCAGGGGTAGGCTGGGGGTTGAGGGCTGCCAGGCAGATGGAGGCTGCGGTAGTGGGTGTCCTAAGACTAGCAGAGGATCTGAGCTAACCCATCAGAGTGGGGGCCCCCCAGTCCCCTGTCCCTATCACCCCAGCCTATCAGATGGAACCCTCTCGGACCCACCTAACTGAAGTCCTGGAAGGCTATTTGCTTTCCAGCCCACCTGGTGTCTCCCCAGTGACCCCAGACCACTGCAGGCAGCACTTTGGGTGGCCCCAGGCCAGGGGTCT
This sequence comes from Oryx dammah, assembly GCF_014754425.2. NCBI lineage: Eukaryota > Metazoa > Chordata > Mammalia > Artiodactyla > Bovidae > Oryx > Oryx dammah. The sequence goes on along the minus strand of NW_024070190.1, from coordinate 18,905,288 downwards.
GTGTGAAGCACTCTGAGGCAAACAGGAGCGTGTCCTTATTCAGCATTCCATGTCCATGGGCATCAGTCGAGGCACTGGGTTCCTGGCCACTGTGGGTGCCCAAGGAATCCGAAATGGCTGATGTGGTTGTGACTCACAGAGATGAAAGGCTGATTGTGTGAGGTCCAGAGACAGGGATTGCTTTTCCATCTGGAGTATCCAGGGAGGCCTCCTGGAAGAAGAGGTCTGTGTGTTTGATCTTTGGGAACAGACAGGAGTGGGGCATGCACAGTCACGGAAGGCTGCGCATGGTATTCTAAGCAGAGGAAACAGAGATGCTGATGAGAAGGAATGTCCCAGAACCCTGCGTTAATTATTTTGACTGGGACGGAAGACAGGCAGAGGATGTTATGGTCAGCGGTGGTCCGGAGCTGGGATGCCAGGCTCTGGATTTTGACTCCGTTCCAAAAGCAGTGTGGAACTAGGGAAGGTTGCAGGGCATCATTCACACCACAGCCTGTGGGGGTTGCTGTGTGCTGAGCAGCTCTGGAGGGCGGTCACTGCATAGACCGCAGGTCACAGGGCTCCTGGAGTCACACAGTGCGGCAACACTGCTGCAAAGTGACGTGATCAGGGCCGCCCTGAGCAACTGCCATCAGGTTGCAAGGTGGAATGCTAACTGGGTGGGTGGCAGCATGAATAGCTTCAAGACCAACCGCGTGACTGGCATTCTATCATCACTGAAGCAACAGAGATGTTCATATTCCATTCTTTTAGCTAATACAAATAGCATCATCACCCCAGTAAAGGTAAACACTGCTCAGCACCATCAGTCACGGCATGCCCACAGCATGCAGTGCCAATAGTTCCAGCCTGAGCCCGGTGACCCCAGAGCCCTCCTGGCCCAGCACCGCGACCGTCGCCAATAGGAGCAACAACCAAAGGCTGCTTCAACAGAGCAGGGCACGGGGTTGGCACCCTGCACCCTGATGCCAACTGGGTGGAAGCAAGAGATGGACTGAAAGGGAGACTGCAGCCAGGCTGTGTTTCTCCTCTGGCTGCACCCTTCCCAGGCAGCCTCCGGCTAGTTGATATAGTTGGGTTGGCTTGGTTTTTGCTTAGATGTTTAAGGTGAATTATGAACCAGGCCAGAGTCCTTGACCAGGCTGGGGTGATCTAACAGGCACTGTCTTAAGGACTGAAGCCAGGGTCTAGTAAGCTCTTTGCAGTGCTTGATTTCTGAGACCCCCTCCTCAGGGACTTTCCGGCATGAACTGACCTGGACAAGAACCCAAGATCCTTCTGGATGCTCGTCAGCGGTGCTGCTACCTTCCCTAGGCCCGGCTGCTTGGCGTCTGTCGCCAGTAACCCAAGATAGGTGGCTACCCAGTCACAACCCTGAGCAGCAGGCTCATAGCGTGCCCTTTGTCCTGCCCTGTGGTAGATGAGATTTCCCAGGGCCATATCCACTCCAACTTCATCCCCCAAGAAGCCAGGATTCATGTGGAGCTATGGCTGGGGAGAGCAACAGGTAAGCTGGTCTGACAGGGGATTGGAATACAGGAGACAGGTAAAGCCAGTTTCCTATTTGTCCTGCAGAGAAGGGTATTTTTATCACTGCTGTCTGCAGTTCTCGGAAGTCCCCTGGAACCATGTGGCAGGGTTAGGGAGAAACAGCTAAAGGAAATGGGGCATCCTTTGTCAGACAGGCCTTCCCAAACGTGTCCACGCCATGGGGGTCTGAGCAGCCAGCTCAGTGGGGATGTCAGGGCCTGCAGCTGCCCCTCTGAGGCAGCCACTTCATAGGCATGGCTTCCAGAAGCCAAGTTCTTTCATGAGGGGGGCGTTGAGTGGCCTCATGGTGGGCCAGGACCTGGACACCACCATGAGCCTGAGAGCTGGGGTGCCCATGGCTGCCTCTCTGAACCACTAAGCTGGGAAAGGGCTGGGCAGGGCATGGCCAGGGCCCTTGTCCACTCCAGATGCTTCCTGGGTGGTCACGGAGGAAAACGGTGCTCCCGCCCGTGTGACAGCCAACTTGCAGCCTTGCCTCTTCTCCAGCCGCTTCTTCCTGACCCTCTCCTGCTGTTTCATGCCCTTCTCTACCATGTGCCTCCCTGGACGGAGGAGAGCAAGTTGTGATGCCTTGGTCAGCAGCTCATGGCCCCCTGGCACTGCTGTCTGGGACGGACCTGTGTAGCTCCCTGTTACTCGGAGTGTGGTCCACAGACCAGCATCAGCGTCACCCAGGAGCTTGTTAGAAATTGGACTCAGCCCCGCCACCCACTTTCTGAGCCAGAAGCTGCGTTTTTAACAAGATTTCCAGGCCAATTTGCCCACATATTCAAGTCTGAGAAATGATATAGTAGTTAGGGATCACATCCGTCTCTGGCACTTGGTGACAAAGTGATGTTTTAGTGGAGAGTCAGTCTTTCTGGACCTCAAGTTCCCCATCTGTGAAATGAGGATCTTGATGCCAATTCCCCAGCCAGGTTGAAAGGATCAAGTGGAGTAATGGGGTACTGCTTATATAGCTGTTTAGTGCAAGGCCTGGCATATGATAAGCACTTATAGAGGGAAGAGGATTATTCTAGTTATTTCAAACAAGAATAGTGCCTTTTGCTGGGGAACGATTCTACTTGACTGCAGGAAGAAGGTTCTTTCTTCCTGGTTGAGGGGCCACTTGAAGTACTGGGTAAGGCTTCAAATCTATCACCTACCAAGTTCTAGGAGCTCCAGCAATGGAATTCTCTGTCTCCATTTCTTCTCCTATTAAAAAGAATCTGTAACACCCACATCAGAGGGCTTTTGTGAGGATTTAAGACAGGCCTGGCACATAGTGGGAAGTCAATAATTGAATGTCATCGTGTGAGGAAGATCATTCCCACCTGTAGGATTTGCAATATCCTGGGTGACAGAGGATGAAATGGTTGAATGGCGTCACTGATTCAATGGACAGGAACTTGGACAAACTCAAGGAGATGGTGAGGGACAAGGAAGCCTGGCGTGCTGCCGTCCATGGGGTCATGAAGGGTCCAACACGACTTGACAACTGAACAAGTTGCCATCACAGAAAGTACAGCTCTTAGTCCAATAACCGAAGTGAGCAAAGAATGTGCATTTCTTTGCTTTCCTATAATTTAATTTTTATTCTCTGCCTCATTTCACAGGGGGCAGAAATCTAGTCTCATTGACCCAGGCTCTGATGCCCCTCTTTCGTCTGGGGTGGTTTGGGGGAAGAGGCGCTTGCAGAATGCCAAGGCTGGTGGGGTGGGGAGCCTGGGCACCTGGTCCTTGATCATGACCTACCTGTGCTGGCATCTGCTGGGATATCCGCCCCCCCCCCATCTGGTCACAGTGGTCTGTACTGGCAGAGCGGTCAGCGCTCATGGTCCCAATAACAGGGCCTTCCACATGTGCAGGCACTCAGCGCCACGTCCACATCGCTCTCGGGGTGTAGGAAGCTGTCCATAGCCCCCAGGCCACAAGATGGCCAGCAGATCTTTGGGCTGCCTCAGGCCTGCCCACCCCTTCACCAGGGGCCTGAGCACAGGGGACCCTGTGGTCCTGCTGCTTCCACAGAGTTTGCCCGGAAAGCAGGCACAGCTCCCTTTATTCTTGAATCCCTCACGACACGTTGCCCCCTTTCTTGTTCAGGTGACCTTGGTCTGCCTGGCATGGTAGCTTTTACCTATCTTCCAAATGTACCATCAGTGCTCTGAGTCCTTCGCAGCCTAAAGCCCGAGTTCTCGCAACTTCAGAACCTAAGTCCTTGACCACAGAATATCTTGCCTCTGTTTTCTTCCTTGTAAAATCCCTTCTCAAAGGCAATGCTTATCTCTGACTAAACAGGGAACAGTGAAAGAAAGAGGAAAACGGGATGGGGGAGAAAGCGTGGTTGATGGTTTAGACTCCTTTCGGACCGCACTGGTTTTATAATGCATGTTGAGGAAGGGGAACCATGTAGGGAATCTCAGTTGGCTTGAGAATATTTTTGATGTTCCTGTGATCCGCCCTGTGGTCTGAGCCCTTCCTCCTGGGAGCCCTGGGCTGCGGGGGTGCTCTTTTCCTCAGCCTGGGAACAGGCCTCCTGGAAGATCCAGCTCTGGTCACAGTAAGCCTGGTAACTTCTGCCCAGCCTGCCTCTGCTGCGGCCACCGCTCCCCTCCTGCAGGGTGGCGCCCTTGACCTGTTGTCTTTCTTGGTCGCCTCATCAGCACCCCTATTGAGCATGCTCCAGTGTGCACCAGCCAGGCCGCCACCCCGCTGCTGCCCGCTTCTGCCCCGTCGCCTGCTGCTGCCTGTCCCAGCACAGCCTCGCCACCCCCGGCCGCAGCCGCTGCCCACGCTGCCACCGCCTCTGCCACAGCCCCTGCCTCAAGCCCTGCGGACAGTCCAAGGTAACTGGCCCACAGGTGCCGGCTCTGCCCGTGGGGAAGAGAGGCAGGAAAGGCCTCCCCCGGGTCCGTCTGTTGGCAGCTGTGTTGGGCCCGCGGAAAGGCCCGTCCAAAGTGGTTAGGACCCTTGGACCCTGGGCTGAAGGGGATGCTGGAGGTGCGTTTCAGGGCGATGCACTGTGTGTGTGGCTGAGAACAGAGGCTGGACGTGTCCTCCTGCCCCAGGGACACATGCTCTAGGGAAAGAGGTAAAAGTCTCTCTCTCTCTCTCTCTCACACACACACACACACACACAAACACACACATACACACGTAAGGTTAAATAACAGAGAGAGACTGTGTGGAAAATCCACGTTCCTGGAACTGGGATTACAGAGAAAGGAAATCAAGGATGCCTCTGTGGAGGAGGGAGCGTTGACCTGAGCACTGAAGGTGGGTCAGACTATTTACAAACTACCTCGCCCTTGTCCCTTACCCTCTGTTCTCTTGATGGAAAAGCACGCTAGCTCCAGAGACACCTGGAGGGTGGGGCTCACATCTCTGCTCTACCACTTACTGTCTGTAACTTCTGAAAGTGACTCAACTCTGCAGAACCTCAGCTTCCTCATCTCCTAAGGCATTAATGCACATGCATTAATGCACAATGCCCATACTTTTATAGGGTCAGGACAGAAAATGTGCATAAAACACCCAGCACCCAAAATGCTCTCAAGGATTTGCAAGCTACTGCATTCCCGTCTGCCCTCATGGCTACTCAGCAAAGGCAGCAGAAGGGAGGTGTTGAAAAGGATGAGGGGAGGTGTGGGGAGGCAGAGGGGGAGGCTGGACAGGTCATTCTGGAGCGGCCAGGCAGTGTAACAGGCCAGGCCGGCCCAGCTCTTTCTGAGCTGTGAGGAGCTGCCAAGTTGGTGTTTGGAGTCAGAGCCAGCTTTCCCCGTCTCCACACTCCCCTCCCAGGGTTTTGCTGAAAAGGACACCTTTTCAGCAGGTCAGGGTGCATGGTTCCCTGCTGCAGCCTGAAGCCAGGATGAAGGATGGGCAGAGTGGCCTGTGTGCCCTGCTTCTACGCCTTGGCTTCACAGTGACCCAGGTAATGCGGAGCCCAGCCTTTCCCCAACCCAACTCAAGTATCAAGGGTGAGCCTGGACCAGGCTTCCAGGGTCCTCATTTCCCAGCTTCCTTGGGGCACTTAGCAAGCTGCTTCCCTTCTGCACACCAGAGTCTCTTCAAGTAAGGGCCTTGCTCCCCACACAAAGAAGAAACTTTGAGGAGGATAAGACATGTCCCTACTGTCTAGTGAGAAGATGCCACCCCAGTTTGAGGGGAAGGCTTTAGATGCCTGGGTCCCATGGACAATCTAGCCCCAGCCCTGCTGAAAGGCAGGCTCCAGCACCACGTTCCAGGCCTCCTTGTCCGGGAGGCCTCAGGACCCCCTCAACAGAGCAAACCCTCCCTCCACTTTGCCTTACAAAGAGATGTGAAGCCTGGGTGGAGAGTGGAGAAAGCCATGGAGGGCTGCCAGCATCAAGCTGGAGCAGAGGGGGCCAAGGGACCTCACTCTGGGCCCAGCTCTCTGCCCTCCTTGTTGCATGGGCTGGAGTGGTGCCAGAGGGAGCCAGTGGGAGACAAATGGACACCCCACACGGCCTCAGAATTCCTGCTGGATATCCTAAGCGTCTGCTTGCTCCCCCAGCACCAATCTCTGATAGATTACCTGTGGCTCCTGGAGTGCTGGGAAAGCATCCTCCACTGGGGGGACCAGCTGACCCTTTGTCTTCTTCTACCACAGTGAACCTAGGCGCCATTTGGACATGGCCTTTTCCTCTTCCACTGAGGCTCCTACTCCATGGGTCTTAACAGGGATATATCAGAGAAGGGCAGGCCCAGAGAGGGGAGACATTGGCCTCACTCAACCAGAAACACGACCACTTGGCAGGACAGGCCCCCACGTCTGGCACATTGGCCCTCTGAGATGCGTTCTAACTAATTGTCTGGGGCAGCACCCAGCCCCTTCTGGACCCATTTAGGAGTTTGGTGGTGGATTCTAAGCTCAGGGCTAGCCCCTCCCAGAGCCCCAGAGAGGATGGTACTCCCTTATCCTATGACTCTGCCCAGCAGAGATGGGCAGGCCCTGGGCCCGTGAGAGGGAGGCAGGACAGGAAGCAGGAGGCAGTATATTTCCAGGGGCTCATTGCTCCACTCCCCTGTCAATGTCCCATTTTCTCTGGGTGTGGGTCATGTCATCCCCATTAGTGCATGAAAGATGCAGAGAGCAGCCAGGGACATGTTTTGTAAAGTATTTGTTAGTTTTAAAATGAAGAAAAGATGAGGGATTTCACAGGCAAATGAAATTGGGAAACACTGAATCAGACATTGAACAGGCTGCTTAGCTGCAGGAGCTCTTGGAGTCTGTAGTTCTCTAAGAGCAGAGACCAAGCACAGCATCTCCTGAGGGCAATGAACTGGTACATTATTTTTTTCCATCTCTTTGGTCCCAGGGTCCCTGGGTCATAAGTGGCAAAAGGCCTGCTTTGGGCCTCTTGGCAGCTAATGCGGTGGGAGGAGGGCAACAGAAATTCTATACAGAAGAAGAGCCTCTGTGTATGTTGGGGGCTGGGGGGTTCTCCTGACCTCCCCTCCCTGGAGCTGTTCCTTCCACAACAATAGAAAGGGGGAGGGGGAGGAAGCCAGGTGGTCTGAGGCTGTGAGGGACCCCAAAGGTTGGGAAGTAGGTTTGACTGTCTCCATCTTTCCTCTTTCCTGCCTCGACCTCCTTGCCCGCCCCAGCTTCCCACCCCCATCCCTCCGTGTCTCCACGAGGGGTGGAGGGTTTTCCATCAGCCTCTGGTCTGACTGGTCCTCTCCTCCCTCTGCTAAGGTGGTAGTCACGGTGTCTCTGCTGCTTTCACAAGACTCACCAAGACTTAGCACCCAAAGAGCAGCTTCATCCCCCTAAGACCTCCTGGTCTTTTCTTCGCAGCCTCTGGCAGCTCCCTAGGCACATCTTTGTCAGGTTTCCTCCTTACAGAGCCTCTTTAAAGATCTGGGAGCCAGCCTGCTGTGGCTTCAGGCTCTAGGGCCTGGCTGGGGTGTCCTTCTGGCTGCTAACTCTTCCCCACTTGGTTCCAGGCCCCGGGCCTCCGCCTACAGTCCCGCTGTGGCCACCTCTCCAGCACCTGCTGCCCAAACACACAGCGAGGCCCCAGCTGCCCCTGCACCCAAGCCCCGGGTTGTCACCACTGCCAGCATCCGGCCTTCTGTCTACCAGCCAGGTGAGAGGCAGGGTCGGGGGAGACTGTCTAGCCTGGGCATGGGCTCCACGGGTCAGCTCTAAAGCCACATCCCCCAGAAGGATGGGGGTTAATGACGTTCATCCTCCCTTCTTCCAATTATGGATCAGAATCCTATGGAAGCTGTCTCTGGCACTGCAGAGACAGATGGGCAGTGCCAGGCAGTAACAGAGCCTCCTAGATCTCAAGACATTTCCTACCTGGGGAGTTGCAGGCTCCAAGTGAGCAAGAGAGGGTTTAGGGGGGAGGGTCTTGTTCCTCCAGGAGTCTTGAGTCTGATTCAAGCCAGTGGATGCGGAGCTATAACGAAAGTGCCATGGGCTTTGGACAGACCTACGGTATAATGTGATGCTGGGCAAGCTGTTCACCTGTCCGCTCTTTGGTTTCTTCAGCTGGGACAGGCTAACCAGAGGCATGGAAAGCACATGTGACGGGCGGGAGAGGGACCCACACAGGGTCGGCCAGTGGCTGGCTTCCCTGGCTCTGTTCTAGACATTCTCATCACTGCAGAGCCAAGGGCTCAGCCTATGCCCTCCCTTTTCCTAGGCAAAGTTGGGCGTTCCCCAGAGCTCCAGGGCAGTTCTCAGGCTGGCTTAGGTGTCTCCCCTGGCATGCCCCGGCTCAGTGAACATAAGGGAAGATGAGACAGGGATTGAGACGAGAGGAGCCTTGTTTGGGGTGTTGACTTGATGTGTAGGGCAGAGGAGCCATGATCAGCCATCTGTTTCACACACTCTGACAGCAGGGTCGAGTGTGGGTGGAAGTGGCTTTAGCGTCAGGCTCCATCACCAGGCCCTGCTCTGCTATCCACAGTAAAGTACTCCATCTCCCCGGCCTGTATTTCCTCGCTTAAAAAACAGGCATGTTGTCTACACCTGATGCTCTGGAGATGAGAAGGAAGCACCCAGGACAGTTCTTGGTACACGAGAGGTGCCCTGCTCTGTCTCTTCAGAAGCGAGAACACAAGAGGTTTGAGATTAAAAGTCCATAGTATTAGGGAGCAGTTTCCAGCCGGCTGCGAGGATGGAGCTGGAGGAAGCAGTTGCTCTGCAGCGATGGGGAGCACAGGAGGGAGGGTGATAAGGCGTTTGGAGGAGCAGCTGCGAAAGGAGGTGAGGCTCTGTCGGGGCGCAAGGTGGCCACTTCCGCCCTGGCCCGGGCTCCCCTCCCAGGTGGGCCCTTAGCGCACAGTCCGGGCGGCCCTGGCTTCGGCGCCCCCGCCCGGGCCGCCGGCTCTCTTCCGCAGGCCCGCCAGGGGGCGGCACGGCACCGGTGGCGCGCGCCGCCTGGCCCGCGGGCGCGCCCCCTCCTCCTTCCGGGCCTGGAGCCCGGGCGGCCGAGACGAGCCGGAGCCCCGGAGCTGCGGGCCTCTGCCGCGTTCCCAGGCCGGCAGACGTTAACTCATTCCTGCCCGGGGGGAGGAAGCAGCCAGGCGGGCTCGCGCCGGAGCCGGCCTGCCTCCGCCCCCTCTGCTGAGGGCGGAGTCCCCGGGAGGCTGGCAGGCGGCCCGGCGAGGTGCGGGGAACGCGGGCCCGGGGCCTCTCCCCGTCTCGCCTCCGCCGACCCCGGCCCCGGGGCGGGCGCGGAGCCTGTGTGCAGCCCAAGCCGCAGCTCCTCACGAAGGCTCCTCCGGGCCGACCGTGGCGTTCGCAAGCCGGGTCCCAGCGCGGGCGCCGAGACCGGGCGGCCGCTCCCTGGAGCACCTGGGGCCCGGGAGGGGACCGTGGGCGGAGGGGCCCCCACACGGGCCGAGGGAAGCCACGTCGGCCCGCGGGCCGGGTGGGGGCCAGGCGCTCGCGGGAGCCGGGCCCGACCTGGAGTGAGTCAGAAATCACCTTGTTTAATTACACATTCCCGAGCCGCCGAGTGCGATAGGGGCCTTTTGAACTTGCCAATTAGAGATGAAATATCACCTTCTAATTTGGACGGGCTTCATTCCATCAAGCAGAAATAGCAACAGCCTCGGGCTCGGAGATGGGATATCAAGTCTCTCTCCTGGCACGTCGGGGATGGCGGGGGCAGCCAGGCTGAAGGGCGCAGAGGGAAGAGAACTGTGAAGCAGCTGCTCCCTGCGCCCCGGGCCTCACCGGGTACCTGATGGTGGAGGGAAGCTGCTGGCCTGCGCCGGAAAAAAGGGAAGGGCCTTAGCTGGTAGTGGGGTGGGGGTTGCCGGGGGACTCTTGGGCAAGGAATCAGCCCACCGTGCCCAGATGCCAGCGTGCCTCTGACCTGCTGAGACCTTCGTGTTTTGGGGGTTTAGACAAAGGGAGTGAATCATGGAGACTGGAAGGCCTTCCAGATGAGGGAAGAGAAAGACTGCCTGGCAGAGGCAATAGGGTTAGTATTGCTAGAGAGACGTTGGAAAAGTGGGCTAGGGCCAGATTTGGAAGGGGCGTGCTAAAGCCTGTTTTTCTGCCTGGGGAGTGGTTAAGCAGGGATCTGGGGTTGAGTCCTGTATCCCGAGCGCCAGTTTCAGCTCGGTGTTGCATAAGCTCTCCAAGCCTCAATTCCTCTTCTGTAAAACGGACTAGAGACTATTACCTGCCTCATTGGATTGCGGCAAGTATTGCATGAAATAATGCACATAAGGCCCTGGCATGTGAAAGCAGGCAGCACTTGGTGACTGTTGTCCCGATTAGGATGGCACTATCTGGTAACAATACATTTTCTAGTAGCTACATTTTTTAAAAAGTATATATTCAATTAAAAATAAATTTACAAAAAGTATATGGAAGCAGGTGAAATTAATTTTAATATATTTTATTTAACTCAGTATATTCAAAGTATCACTTTAATCAATATAATCAATCAATATAAAATTATTAGTGAGATATTCTACCTTCTTGTACTAAGTCTTTAAAAATTGGTGTGTATTCTATATTTATAGTATGTCTCAGTTTGGACTAGCTGCATATCAAGTGCTTAATGGCCACATTAGGACTATGTACTAGATAACACAGTATTAGGATTAGGTCACATCTCCCATCCTCTAAATCCTACAGTCTCCCTGGGCTGGAGTCCTTCAGGTGACGCCACAATCAAGCTGTGAGATGAGCTTACAGTTCATCTGGACCATGAGACCCAGGGGTCACTCACCTCACCATTCTCACTAACATTTAGTGACGTACACAGTGCCAGGTACTAGGCTAAGCCTTTATAGTTCTTATTTCCCTTCATCCTCCTAATAAGGTACTAAGAATTATTATTGCCATTTTTAGACGAGGAAATTCAGGCCTAGAGATGTTAAGGAACTTACCCAAGGACACACAGCCAGGATGTAGTAGAGAGAGGACCTGAACCCAGGGCTCTTGGTGACTGTGTTACATTGCCAGACCATGAGGTCTCCTCCAAGTTGATAGGTACTCCTATCAACATGGTACACTCAAATCTTCTGGAAATCAGACTCGTGTTTTTTCACAGAGGCAGCTTGGGGTGATAGAAAGAATGGTTTTGGAGACTCACTCTACTGCTTACTAGCTCTGTCTGAGCCTCAGTGACCTCAACTGTAAAGAGGACTACCCAGTTGACTTGTTATGTGCCTAGCCTATCCTCTTAGTAAGTGGGAAGAAGATTCCTTATGGAGAAGCATTTACCTTTGGAAGCCAGCCTCACTCCCAGGATGGCTCTAGGGCAGGACTGGGGAGGGTTTTATCCCTTCTGCTTTCAATCACAGGCCTGCCATTCCCAGCAATAGGGTTTCCATGTCACCTAGCTCTGAAGGGCCAATCATCTGGGAGCAGGAGGTACAAGGTTGGAGCAGCAGGTTAATCCAGGGGAACCAGGTGGGGAGAGACCAGAGGCCAGGCCAGGAACTTTAGCCCTGAGAATGACCTTCCTTTCCAGGCTGGAGCCTGCTGAGGGCTGTCTTCGCACCTATCAGCATAGTCCATTCACCAGGCCAGACACAGGGATGGGGAGGGAGGCTGCCCTGAAACACTTCCTGGGGTAGAAGGAATGAAACCTCTTTGCAGAGGAGCAAACTGCGAGCTGAGGTGAGGCATCCGGAACCTCCCTCCCTAGGAGCGAAGGCTGGCTAAACCAGGTGTGCCGGGCGCAGCTGGGTCTGGCCCTGCTAGTTTCACAAAGAGGCAGCAGAACTTAGAAACCTGGGTTTGGAGGCCCAGACCTCGGAGGGCTTTGGGTGAGCAGCTGCTCTGCTCCTTTGTGTTGCTGCCCTAAAAGGGTGTTCAGCCCTCAGTGAGCTGGAGGAGGGGGGTCCAGAAGCAGGGCAGGGAATTTTCGTTTTGCATTGGATGGTAACCTCTAACAGACACTCAGACACACTCTCAGTTTCCATCAAAGTGAGGCAGGGGAGCTTGTGTCCCCCAGAGGCAACCACAGGCTGAGGAAACAGCTAGACCTGGGCCGTGTCACTTCAGCATCTCTGTTTAGCCTTCCTCTGAATGATGTCTTCAAGACCCACCACCCCAATTCAAACCAAAATGGACTTTCCCCCATGACACATCAAGCCAAGCTGTTAGAAAAAACAAACAAACAAAACACGATTACAACTAAACCTAAAATCTAAACTTGAAAACCTAACTGTCTAGTCATCTGCTTTGTCTCAAAGGCTGGACTAGGTCCAGGTTCAGCAAATGTATACGATTGAGGCATTTCAGATGTCAAATCACTGGTCAGAGTGCAAACAAAAGCATCTTCCAGTCAAGGCCACAATGACCCACTCTCACCCTCTCCAGCCCAGGGGATCCAGATACAAGCCTTGCCGGCACCCTCCGCCCCCACTCACTGTCTCCTGCAGGCTCCTGGCAGCCAAGGCCTGGCGGAGCCCCACCCCGCACAGCTGCAGATATTTATAGTTCTATCCCTTCCCAGCCCTGTCCAAGCTCCCCAGGGCTCTGCTCCATGGCTCTTTATCTCCCTTGGCTCCTTGCTGCAAATTCAAATCAAGGCCATGAAGAAGCTCGGGACACGTCTCTGTGTAAAAACTGGAATTGTGCCGCTCTAATGTGAAAGTTGTCTTTTACAGTTCTCTGGCTGGGGGTGGGGGAAGCTGGGAGGGATGAATTCCTGACACATTTTTCTTTGGATATTTTTGGCTTGCAGTGCCTGCATCTACCTATAGCCCATCCCCAGGGGCCAATTACAGTCCAACCCCCTACACGCCCTCCCCTGCCCCTGCCTACACCCCATCCCCTACCCCTGCATACACCCCTTCCCCTGCTCCCACCTATTCCCCCTCCCCAGCACCAGCCTATACCCCCTCGCCAGCCCCAAGCTATAATCCTACACCCTATAGTGGGGGCCCTGCGGAGTCTGCCAGCCGTCCCCCATGGGTGACAGATGACAGCTTCTCTCAGAAGTTTGCTCCTGGCAAGAGCACCACCACTGTGAGCAAGCAGAGTCTGCCCCGAGGCGCCCCTGCCTACACCCCGCCACCACCGGCTCCCCAGGTGTCCCCCCTTGCCAGGGGTACAGTGCAGAGGGCCGAGCGCTTCCCAGCCAGCAGCCGGACTCCGCTCTGTGGACACTGCAACAGCATCATCCGGTAAGGTCAGATCCCACTGTGCTCCTGTGCTGGGGTGCTGGCAGGGCAAGGGGGATGGGAGGGAGGGAGGTGCAGGGAGAAGGCCGCATGCAGGGCAGCCTCAGGCCCCTCTTGCTAGCTGTCTCTGGTCTAACCCTCTCTGAGCTTTAGCTTCTATGCCTGTGTGACACCCACTTCCCCAGGGAGTTGTGAGGATTCCATGAGGTAAGTGGGTGAAGCTCCAGCATGGTGTTGTGCCAGCACCGCCCCCTTGGGCTAAGGCTGGGTTCTGAGAATTGCAAGTCTGGTTGGTAGGTTTATTAGGCCTGTTGCAAGCTGGCTGACAGTGCTGGTTTTGACCCAGCTTTCCTTTGGGGCTGCTTCTGGGTCTATTCAGTCAGGCCTGTGCTGCTCAGGGTTTTGGTGGCCATCTGCCACACTGAAAGGAAAAGAAGTCATTTCATACTTAGAAGCCAAGGGTCATGGGTGATACTTTTTGAATATAACATGTTTATAGTATGTGCATGTGTGTGGGGGAGGATGAACTTATGTATATGAAATATGTACTTTTATTTAAAAATAAAGTATCATTAGAAAAAATATGGGGCTTCCCAGGTGGCTCAGTGGTAAAGAACCCATTTGCCAATGCACAGGGTAAAGAACTCTCCTGCCAGTTCAGGAGATGTGGGTTCAATCCCTGGATCAGGAAGATCCCCTGGAGAAGGGAATGGCAACCCACTGCAGTATTCTTGCTTGGGAAATCCCATGGACCGAGGAGCCTGGCGGGCTACATTCCATGGGGTCACAGAAGAGTTGGACACAACTTAGTTGACCAAACAACAACAGAAAGAATATACTCATTAGAGAATAATTAGAAAATTCAGAAAAATTAAAAATAAAATATAAAGCATTTCTTTAGTCTCACTGTTCTGATTACTGAGCTAGATCCAGGTTTGTGTCCTGGGTCTAGCATAATAGCCCTATAGCCTTGAACAACTTACTTAACATCTGTACCTCAATTTTCTTATCTAAAAATGGGTATCATGATAGTACCTGCTTCACAGAGTTGTTATGAAAGTTAAATACACTAATCAATGCAAATTTCTTCTTGAATGGTGCCTGGCAGAGAGTAAGCATTTAACAAATGTTAGCCATTAGCACCGTCATATCATGGCTCTTCTTACTACAAGTATTCACCTGAATGGATATCCCATAATATACTTAATGGGTCCCCTAGTAGTGGATGTTTGAGTAGCCTCCCCATTACTCTTTTTTGTAAGTGATGCAACCTCATCTTTTTTCATGGAGCTTTATCTGAATTTCCTGTTATTTCATTAGAACAGTCACAAAAGTCAGGGTTATCAGGGTCAAAGTGTGAATATTGTTGGGAATATTTTTGAAATACCTGGTCTTAAGCATTTGGGGCTGCTTAGGAGATACTGTTCTCTGCTTTCCCAGGGGCCCCTTTCTGGTAGCCATGGGCCGTTCCTGGCATCCAGAAGAGTTCAACTGTGCCTACTGCAAGACCTCCCTGGCAGATGTGTGCTTTGTGGAGGAGCAGAACAACGTTTACTGTGAGCGGTGTTATGAGCAGTTCTTTGCCCCAGTCTGTGCCAAGTGTAACACCAAAATCATGGGGGTAAGTGGGCAGCGTTCTTCTCCTCAGACCCGTGTCTGTTTTCCAACCAGTCTCTCCTCCCCCGCCATGTTGTGGGGTCCCATTTGGAAGCCAAGCAGTTGCTGTGCTAACAGAGCAAGAACAACTCCATTTCTATCCTAGAAGGGTTGGTTGGGCACCAGTGAACTAGGGAACAAATGAACTTGAAATGAGAGATGATCGTATCCCTGGGCCACATAGCTTGAAGTGGCTTGCGGAGCTTTTGAAAAGCAAGTCACCTCACCATGTACCTCTGTGTGGCTCTGACACTCGACGCCCCTTTGGTAAAATGACAGTAACAAGCAGCCTCCCTGCCAGGTTTAATGGGAGGGGAAGCGTCGCAGCTTATATGAGCACACACAGAACCCGGCGCCCAGCAGGCACTGCGCGAGTAGGAGCCGCTCGTCAGCCACCTCTGACCTTCCTCGATGTCTCTGAGGTCCGCTTTCTGGGCTGCCTGTCCTGCTCCTTGATGGGGCATTCTTGCATTGACCGAGGCCTGGTGTGGACGTCAAGCCTGCCTCCTCCTCCCCGCTGACCTTTCTGTCCTGAGCTGAGGCTCTTTTCCCCAGGAAGTGATGCATGCTTTGAGGCAGACATGGCATACCACCTGCTTCGTCTGTGCAGCCTGCAAGAAGCCCTTCGGGAACAGCCTCTTCCACATGGAAGATGGGGAGCCCTACTGTGAGAAAGGTAGGACCTCTGTGCTATGGGGAGGCCCCACAGTCTGGAAGAAGCGGGTTAGGGGTTCCCTTTCACAGACATTCAGTCTCTGCTGCTTTCCCTGCACCAAATATGTGGACCCAAGTCGGCATCTTGTGATCATTTAGGGAACCTTTCAGGTGATTTTGATCTGGAGACCATGAGGCCTCGTCTGAAAAGGCTTTGGCTCCGGCCTTTGGTCCAGGTTCCACCTCAGGCTGGTTTGGTAACCCTGAATGAGTTACTAAAATTCTCTGAGCCTCACTTTCCCCATCTGCAGAAGGGGGAGGTCAGCACCTGCCTCCTAGAGTTGTGGTGAGGATTAAACTCAGAGAAAGTATGAAGTGTGTTAAGTACCCAGTATGTGCAAGTCCCCTCCCAGCTCCTGTGATGTTTACCAGACTTGGATGTTCCCTCAGGGTCCTGCCATGTGCTGTCTGAATCTGGAGTTTCTCTAATCCCCCCAAATACTATATCTTATCTGAAAACTTGGAGTCAGTTATGGTAAATTCTAAAGACAAAGCATTCTGTTAGAGTTGGGCATCCTGGTTAACTAGCTATTTACTCACTCACGGACACTTACACGCTCATTTATTCATAGCCTGTCTGTCTCAGGTAAGGATTTGAGGCAGGTTCCAACAAAGGTAACATAAACATGAAAGTTAAGACAATAGAACTTTAGCAGATCAGTACCAAGTAGACGAGGGAAAAAGAAACATGCTGATTATGACGAATAACAGAGCTACAGTGACTGGGCAGCAAATTTGAGGGCAATAAAAGAAACACAGTGAGTTAGTTTACTTTAAAACCAGAAAGGAGAAAACATTTCAGTTCCTCAAGGGGAAAAGCAAAACAAAATAAAACATTTTTCCTCCCCTTGACAATAAATTATAAAAGAAACTTCTTGGTGTCCGAGGCCCTGGTGAATTCCCTTTCCAGCTCTAGGGTTCATGGGATGACCTTAAACGTCACTCGGTCATTCTGGCCTCAGTTTCCGTATCAGTGAAAGGAGGAAGGTAGCACCTGTCTTTTCCCTTCTTACATGGAAATGATGATGGTTGGTAATTAGTAAAAGTGCTGTGATACCAGAACTTCCCTGGTGGTCCAGTGATTAAGCCTCTGTGCTTCCATTGCAGGGGGCATGGGTTCAATCCTTGGTCTGGGAACTAAGGTCCCACGTGCCGTGGGGTTGTCCCAAAAAATGCTGTGGTACCAGTACAAATTGCTATTATTAGTCAACTAAAAGCATTATAGCTTTCATAATATGTAATAAGCCACAATTTATGTCTGAGGCTTGTGAAAGAATAATAGATCTATACTCTTCTCACTGCTCTTCTCCCTAGCAATCCCTCCAAAAAAAGATTTTCAAAGATGATATTTTGAGTAAAAAGGGTCTTAAGGTGTTAAGAAAAGCCTGCAAGGAAGCAGATTTAGTTTCAACCCCAGGCCACCCTGAGAGACCCTGACTAAAGTCCCTAAGGAGTCACTTCCAGGCAGTGTGGTGATGGATCAGACGCTTACCCTGTCTGAGTTTCTTCCTTCCTCACCTAACTCTCAGAGGCTGTTGTGAGGATTAGCTGAGATAGTGGGCACAGAGTTCTTGACAGAGCACCTGCTCATGGTGAGTGGACAGCAGGCATCGTCCCTCTAATGGTCTCAGGAGACCCACAGCTCCCCAAGGAGCACAGTTTGAAACCAGGCCCTTAAGAGGTGGGAGTCACTGAGATGTTTTAAAGTCAAGAAGTAACATAGCTGATTTTTATTCTAGCAAGAGCATTAGAAATTTAGTATGGTTGTTGAATGTGATAAAGAGTGACACTCTTATGCACAAAGTCAAGAAAGGAGACCTAGATGACCCAATAGTGCAGTAAAATCAAGCCTGATTGGTTAACCTACCCTTGAGGTAAAATATCAGAGTCAGCCTTGAGGAAGGTCCCCAATATAATACCACGGGATATTGTGTTTGGTTCTGACCTTGTCATTTTTTTTTTTACTATTATAGGGAAATATGAAGGACCTTCTCTGGCGTCCAGTGGTTAAGACTCTGCATTTCTTATGCAGAGGGCACAGGTTCCATCCCTAGCTGGGGAGCTAAGATCCCACATGCCACATTGGCTGTGAGGCCAATAAATAAATAATTACTTAACAATGTATTAGAGTCAGACCTGTGATATCAAATTCCAAAACAAAGTGGCAGTTCTCCAGATAGTACAAAGACAAGTTTAAAACAAAACAAAGCAAAATTAATCAGTAGACAGGACTAGACATTCCAGAAATAAAGTCAAGCCCTTTCAAGAGCTTGTGCGATGCTGTGCTTAGTCGCTCGGTCGTGTCCACCTCTTTGTAGCCCCATCGACTGTAGCTCAACAGGCTCCTCTGTCCATGGGGATTCTCCAGGCGAGAATACTGGAGTGGGCTGCCATTTCCTTCTCCAGGATTTTCCAACCCAGGTTGGAAATCAGATCCAACCAGGGATCAAACCCGGGTCTCCTGCATTGCAGGCAGATTCTTTACCATCTGAGCCACCAGGGAAGCAAGAACTTAATCTGTGGGGGAAAAAAAAACAGGCTGCACAACAGCAAAAGGAATCAAATTTAACAAGGCTGTTTGAAACATATCTTTGTCCATTCATTATTTCACCATCAAATGTGTGCCAGTCGCTGTGAAGGGCACTAAGCATAGAGAAGAGGGTCGCTGCCCTGAAAAACCTCAAGCAGACCCATCAACGTCTGATATGCTGGCACGCAAACGGACAGTGAAGAGACAATGAATAGACGGGTGGGTGATGAATGAATGGGGTGGGAGAGAAGTCCAGGAGAAGCCCTCAGGAAGGCTGTCTCATCTGCCTTGAGTGGGAGAGGAATGAGGTCTTCCTAGAAGGAAGGCTGCCCGAAGGATTGCAGAGGTTCAGGTAGACGAAGTGGGGAGGGATTTCTGAGAGCAGGACCCGGTTCATAAAGAGGCACAAAGATGGAGGAAAGAATCCAGGGCATCTGGAGACCAGCTGGGCAGAATGAAAGAGAACTCACAAGTGGGGTGCAGGGCTTTCTCTCAAGTGGAAGTAGGTTGGCCTATCGTCCTGCTTCACATCACACACTAGTAAGTTCCTGCAGAGCACAGAGTGAACCATAAACTTGCTATAACTCTCTTAAGGAAGCAGAATGATGTTTTCCTACCTGGTGAGGCAATCGATTTTTGCCTACTAAAGAAACTAAGTATTCTATCAGAAACAAGATCGATGGCTTGTGATGTATGTAAGAGTATTTGCATGACAAATTATAATTAAACCCCAAAAAGGAAACCATACATTGGAAAAAATATGCAAGAGATACAAGTTATCAAAGCTTCATGGCAAATAGATAACTGGAAATAGCGTGAAGTCACGGAGACGGGATGACCTTTGGAGTCGAGCAGGCTCCTGACCACTTGCATGATGGAACTGCTACAGCCAGGTTCATTGTCTTTAATATGAAAATAATAGTTCATTGCAGAGCCACTGTGAAGATTAAACAGGAAACATAAAAAAGCACTCGTACTAGCACATAGTAGGTACTCAAATCCTGTTCCCTTCCCTCCTTTCATCATCTTAAAGGCGTTCAAAATGAAAGCCAACATTTTTGGTGCCTAGTACTTCACATACTTTATTATATTTAATCTGTACTTATTCACATTATATGGATGAAAAAGTTGAGGCACTGAGAAGTTAGGTGACTTGCCCCAGATTTGAACAATTCCTGTATACAGGTGGGATTTGAGCCCAGGTCTTTCTTTCTTCAGAATCCAAGTTCATGGCCCCCACTACATGCTGACTCTCGGCAGTGGTTTAAGACAGTGATCAGGCACACTTTCCACAAGGAGATCAGAGCAGAAAATCGCTATAAGAAAAAGCCAACTGTGGCAGAGCTGGAAAGACAAGTCCACTTATAGGGGGATAAAGGCTTTGTAAAAGGCATCAAGATTTTCTAGAAGGATCTGGAAGAGTTCTACTGTGAGTGCATTGGGAGTGCTGCTCATGACCCAGCCAGGACAGTTTGTGGCTGAGAAGCTCGGGACCTGGCCTGCTGTCTTACCCATGTGGCTCTGGCTACAGCCTTTACCTCTTGGAGCCTCAGTTTCGTCACCCAAAAAAAACAAAACAAAAGTAATCTTGCAGAGATTAAGTTCATTTTCATTCATTGATTTTATCTTTTTTTTTCTCCAAATCATTGATTTATTGAGTCATCCGTTCACTCAGTCATTTGACATACATGTGTTGAGTACCAACTTGTGTGCCAGGCACTGTGCTGGGAGTACAAAGAAAACTAATACATAGACCTTGACATTGAGATACTAGCAAATAAGACCATCTATGTGAGGATTCCTGGTAAACTGTGAAACATTACATAAATAATATTTGGTATTATTATCTTCTTGGCTGGGGGAGGGGAATTACTTCTGACACAGTAACTCAAATACTGTTTCTTGTAGTGAAAATATATTATCAACACAGATACCTCCCAACAGAAGAATAACCAAGCAAAGAACATTCCATAACTCTAAAAAAAAGTTAAAGGCTCTCATTTCTCTGAAATAAGCATAGTTGCTGGGAAATAGGATTGCTTTTTCTTTTGGGGGATTGGTCTCTTTGGGCCAAAAGAGGTGACAGAGGCAGAGAAAATCACCCTGCAGAAAGTTAATGACAGTTCCAGAAGGTGTTTGCAGATCAAACCAGCACATGGTGGTGACTAGCCTGAATCTGCACAACCCCAGTGCAAATTATTGGAAAAGGAAAAAACCAATCACGTAACTGAGAATTTTGTGTGCCAGACGACAAGTAACCAATTAGGTTTCATCACTGCCTCAAGCTCAGTGATCTGGGGAGTTGTTCTGGTTTGGGGTTGGTGTGGCTGGGAGGGGCATCCCTCCCAGCCTGGTCCTTACTCTGCCTTTTGTTTCAGACTACGTCAATCTGTTCAGCACCAAGTGTCACGGCTGTGATTTCCCGGTGGAGGCTGGTGACAAGTTTATCGAAGCCCTGGGGCATACCTGGCATGACACCTGCTTCATTTGCGCGGTATGTTTTTAGCCTGGTG
The DNA here is from genome assembly GCF_014754425.2 of Oryx dammah. Classification (NCBI taxonomy): domain Eukaryota; kingdom Metazoa; phylum Chordata; class Mammalia; order Artiodactyla; family Bovidae; genus Oryx; species Oryx dammah. Next base: position 18,884,705 of record NW_024070190.1, on the reverse strand, counting down.
TTCTGACTTTCTGAGAAGGGATTGGAGCGACCAACTAGGGCCAGATGAGAAACCCTCCACATACCTTTCAACTGTTATTCTAATATTCTATCTTCTTTAAAAGCTGGCAAATACCGTGATGCCTTGCTAGGTCACAGTTGAGCCAAACTTTATTACTAATAATGATTTATAAACCAACAGGGCTTCGTTACTCTCCACTTCATTAAGGACGGAGGAGTGTCTCGGGATGTGGCAGACCGGTAGCTTGCCTCACCAGCAGTGCTCTCAATAAGTGTGAGGATCGAATGATGTTTGGATTTAATAGAGGCAGATGACTTCTCATGGTTATAAGTTGTTTAAGATATGACAACGTGATTGAAGGGTTCTCCCCCAAATGTTCACCATGAGCATTAGATCAGAGTTTATTGATTAATCCTATGAAAAGCTGAGGTAAGATTTCTTTTGATTGAACCTTTAGAAGGCAGGACTAAATATAATTTCATTTTCCTACATGGTCCTGTTCTTGATATGCAGTTGCCAGGAGATAAGTCCTAGATTAAGTATTAACCACGTGCAGTTTAGTCCTGCTGAATAGCCAGGTCATTTTTTACCGTGAGACTGACATTGTCTTTACAAGGGCTTTGGTTTAGGGAAGGGATATGACAATAAGCATGCCAACACTTAGACTCCACATTAGAGTTAGAAAATAGTTGTCTCTGATAAAACTCCATAATATGAGTTTGTAATTGACTAAACTTTATTTGGGAAAGTTAATGTGCTACTAGGGCTTTTTTTTAACCAGAGCTGCTCAAGATAAATTTTAGGAATGTGTGAAAGATCTATATAGTTTAAACTTGAGTACTTTTTATAGACTTATGACATAGAGCAACTCTAGTCATAAAGTTCACTGCAATTCACTTCAGCTTTTACACTGCATGCCTATATCCCTTCCCATTGGTGGGGTGCATTGTATTCACTCTGTATATTAGTTTGCTAAGGCTACCATAACAAAATGCTACAACATGAACAGCAACTTATTCTCTCCCAGTTCTGAGGGCTGGGAGCCCAAATCCAAGGTGTCAGCAGGGCCCTACTTTCTCACGCTCCTGGTGGTTACCAGCAGTGCTTGGCGTCTCTTGAGCTGTGGTTGTGCCGCTCCAGTCCCGACCTCCATTACCAGCAGTGCTTGGCGTCTCTCGAGCTGTGGTTGTGCCGCTCCAGTCCCGACCTCCGTTACCAGCAGTGCTTGGCGTCTCTCGAGCTGTGGTTGTGCCGCTCCAGTCCCGACCTCCACCGCCACGTGGTCACCTTCCCTCTGTGTCTGTCTTCCCGTGACAGTCCCCTCTGTACAGGTGTCTGTCTCTATGTCCTCATCTCCTCTTCCTATAAGGAATTGGCCATATTGGATTAAGGGCCTAGCTTACTCCATATGACATCATCTTAACCTCCATCTTAATTAAATCTGCAAATACCCTATTTCCCTATAAAGTCACTGCTTTCCCTGTTCTGGGTAGGCTGGAGGTACTCAGGGTTGGGACTTGAACATGTGAATTTAGTGGTGGTGGGACAGTTCAGTCCATAGCACTCTGATTTTCCAACCCTTTGAACACCTCTCATCACCTTTTAGGGTCTTTTAATTACATCAGGACCTCCCCTCCAAAAAGGGACAAAGCCATATAAATATACTGGCTTTGGGGTTGTCCCCTGCAGAGCCACAGCTCAGCAAGCACCGTACAGGGCTCTCTTACCTTACCTTCAAGCCATAGCTTGTCTAATCCTAAGATGCTGCCTGTAAATCTGGTTACCCAACTTCTAGAAAGATCTAAGAGACTTGGAGGAGGTTCAGGGAAGACAGTGGCACAGAAGGCTTGTTCTCTGAGGGCAGGCTGATGAGCAGTCTGTGTCACCTGCAGAGGAAATCACGCAAAGGTGAGCGCGGGTCCACTCCCTCGAGCCTTCTGTGTTTGTCTGAGAATCATGATATGGTGCAGGTCCCAGAGAGAGACCAGTAGAAGCAGTAAAGCTTGGGGTTGCTCAGTCTGAGATTACAAATAGGTTCCAGTCTGGTGTGAAAGACCCACAGCACTGCCCACAGGATCTACTCAAAGAAACCAGGCAAGTCCCGTCCTCTGGAGAATTAACACAGAGAACCATTATGCCTTCCCCCAAACTAGCCCAGGGTAGCACTCAGTGCCCCATGAAGCTGTCTGTATCTAAGTGGAACATGGTTTTAATTTTGGGAAAGCAATATTTTGATTGGAAAACTTTCAGGGATTCTTTGGTCCTCTTTCCATCACTTTATATTTCCAAATCACTTTTAATGAGCTTATATTTTCCCGTAACTTGAAAAAGAATTAGTAAGAAAGGAAGATCAGGACTAGTTCTCCTAGCTGCCATGGGCTTAGTGAGCTACCCTGATACGAGCCTGTAAGCCCAGAACAGTTCCGAGTAACCATAGTCTCTCTCTGCTGTGAGGTAGGGGGAAAATGAGCTTAGAAGTGGAGTCTTGCAGACCTGAATATGGATTCCTAGGTTCTACAACTTAACTAGGTCTGTGACTTGAGCAAGATACTTGGCCTTTCTGAGCCTTAACTTTCAATTGTGAAATAGAGAAGAGTCATACCCATCCCATTAAGTTTTGTGAAAATTAAATGAGATGGTGTATACGGAGTGTCTGGTATCATATTTGTCCACATTGACAAATACTGCTGCTCTCCTCCCTTTCTGCTTTGTTTCCATCTTTAAGCTCCACTCACATGTTGTCATCAAGGGGGTATATAATTTTGCCTTTTTTTTTTCATGTAATATTTTCCTGCATATACTTTGCCATATTTGATTTACATTTCATGGTGGCATTTCATTGGGAAAATGCACCATAAAAATTAACTTAATCATCATCCCCTTGAGAGAAATGGTAATGGCTACCTGGTTTGTAGTTGAGCATATGTTGCTTTCTTGTTCTGTGCAATAGTTGCTGCAAGATGAAATTATCCAGAGTGGTGTTACTGGGGTGCAAGGCAGGCACCTCTCGTGGCTTCTCTTCCATGTTGCCACATCCGTTGCCAAAGGCTGGGCTGATTCACATTCCCTAAACAGTGACAAGTAGGCCTGATCTCTTTTGATACTGCTGACTTTCGACTGATCACTTTTTTTTCTTTCTGGCTTTAGTCACATGGGCTAAAGGTGACGAGCTTTTGAGGCTTTTTGTTTTGTTTATTTTGCCAGGTTAACAGGTATCTCATAGAGGTTTTAATTTATTTTTCCTTTAATTATTAGTCAGGATCACTTTTCTGACATGTTATATTTCTTTAAATATTAATCACCTCTGTGGATATCATCAATTGATCATCTTAATTGTTGTTGTCCAGTTGCCAACTCTTTGCAAGCCCATGGACTGCAGCACGCCAGGCTTCCCTGTCCTTCACTATCTCCCAGAGTTTGCTCAAACTCAAGTCCATTGAGTTGGTGATGCCATCCAACCATCTCATCCTCTGTTGCCTCCTTCTTCTGCTGCCCTGAATCTTTCCCAGCATCAGGGTCTTTTCCAGTGAGTCAGCACTTTGCATCAGATGGTCAAAGTATTGGAGCCTCAGCTTCAGTATCAGTCCTTCCAATGGATATTCAGGGTTGATTTCCTCTAGGATCGACTGGTTTGATCTCCTTTGGTCACCTCAGATGGTAAAGAATCTCCCTGCAATGCAGGAGACCTGGGTTCAATCCCTGGGTTGGAAAGATCCCCTGGAGAAGGGAATGGCTACCCATTCCAGTATTCTTGCCTAGAGAATCCCATGGACAGAGGAGTCTGGTGGGCTGCAGTCCATGGGGTCACAGAGAATGGGACACAGCTGAGTGACTAAGCAAACACACACAGCATTGATCACCTTTATTGTGTATACATTCTGTATTCCATTAATTTAATTTAATTTAACTTGAGTTTATTCCATGTTCCCCTTTGGAAGTCTTTAATAATAGTTCAACGCATCTATACTGCTTTGGGGTTCCCTGATATCTCAGTTGGTAAAGAATCTGCCTGCATTGCAGGAGACCCCGGTTCAATTCCTGGGTTGGGAAGATCCGCTGGAGAAGGGATAGACTCCCCACTCCACTGTTCTTGGGCTTCCCTTGCGGCTCAGCTGATAAATGATCCGCCTGCAATGCGGGAGACCTGGGTTCCATCTGGGGGTCGGGAAGATCCCCTGGAGGAGGGGAAGGCTACCCACTCCAGTATTCTGGCCTGGAGAATTCCATGGGCTGTATAGTCAATGGGGTCACAAAGAGTCGGACACGACTGAGTGTAAATGCTGCGCATATACTGCTTTAGTTGTAAAGCGTTTGTTGTGAGGAGAAGCTGGCTGTTGCCTTTTCTCCCATCTCTCTGTGACAGTGCTTTGTCTTAAAGGATGGCTGAAATCTTTTTGCTCATGTCCTCCTCTCTCCTGGACTGTTTCATGCCTGTCTGTTTTCTGTCTCAGGTCTGCCACGTGAATCTGGAGGGGCAGCCATTCTACTCCAAGAAGGACAAACCCCTGTGCAAGAAGCATGCGCACGCCATCAATGTGTAGGGAGCCCAGGGCATCTGATACGGATGGGCAGGGAGCTGCTCCTGCTGCTGGCAACAAAGGATTGAAGGAGACTGATGTTTCTTTTTTGGGGGGAAAGGGAGAAGACAGGAAGCGCCTGAGCCCTTTTGAAGTATAATTTTAGTCGTTTCTTCTGCACACAGATCGTGTATTTGCATAGTTCAGACTAGAAGCCAAATGAAGATTCCTGAACCAAGCTAGTAATTAATCCAAGACTGGAATTGTACTTCAAACATTGAGGACAGAATTCCAAGAACTCAAAAGTGAAAAAGAAAAAGTCACTTTCCCAAAGCGATACACTTCCCTGAGGTCACCAGAGCAGGGACAGAGCTCAGAGCGGTTGTGGAGAATCTGAAGTTTTCTGTGGAGTTCTTTAGAGCTCCTCTAACAAACAAAATGAAGTGCCAAACAGTTCTCACTGCAGGGTATTTTTAGAGCCATAGCTGAGAGCTTGTTAGCTAAGACCGATTGGGCCTTCCTCACCAAAAAAGGAAGTGTTATTCCATTCCTCGCGTCATGGAGCTACCTCGGCGCATCAGACTTCAGACCTTGCACGGGCTTGAACATTCTCATGGGAGCCCAGACATTGGAGGGATGTCTTCTGGGAGCCTCTGGGCAATCGACAGGGCTTCGGGAAAGGATCGGGCTCATGCTGCAGACAGCTGAGGGAAAGAAGGGCTCTTCTGCCACCCTCTTTTAGCCTGAAACAGCCAATGTCCCCAGAAAGCTTAGCTTATTTTTGACTTGTGGTGGGCAAGTGGAATTGGGTTTTTTTCCAGTTTTGCTTTGCTGTGTGTGAGAGGAGATTGCACAGTAACTCTGGGCTGTGTTTGGCCCCTGTTTGGCTTTATGGGTTCGTTAGCATGAATGTGTAGTCTTGTGCATGCGTTTCGCTCCCAGTCCTATGAGTGCTCACTGCTGAGGTCCTCTTCAACATCCCTTTCCTCAACAGGCTTAATGACCTGCAGAAAAGAAGAGACAGACAGTGTTTGAAACAGGATGGCAGAATAGGCTGAGGACATGCCCAAACTCCCGGTGGGAAAGAGAAACCTTCCTTTCTGCCAGCCTCAGTAAGAACACACAAGCTGGCAGGACCTCCCACCTCAGAGCTGCTCCATCCTTCTCGTGCCTTCCTTTAAATGCAACACACTGATTGTAAACAACTGTGTTGCCTGCTGGAAGGGAAAGATGGCCTGATATAGACGCGTCTGCCATTTTGGCTAGTATTTTGAAAAAAGTATGAGCTGAGTTGACCTAGCAATTGTTTAAGCATTTACTGAAATAGACTGGGATCTTCAAACTTCTTTAAAGTGTTAGTGATAGTTTGAGTTAAGTAAGCGTTTTAAAGCTGTTTGGTGATAAAGAGAGAAGCTTAGTTTTTAGGTTGGAAATGGGTATCGTCTCTCTCCCTTTTAGGAAGCGCTGTTATGCTCACTGAACCTGGCATCAGAGGAGGCGGTTTGAGTGGATGTTTCTCACTTGAGCACAATGTTTAGGCCATCTTCCAGTCACCGCTACCCTCTGCTCACTCCTGTTTTGGATTTTCTCTTTGCACGTTTGAAATGTTTTATGAGAATGCATTAGACTACTTTTTCTTCTGAGAACTGAGGCTTCCAGGGGACTGCCTTTCTACCTGAGGGAGAAAGAAGCAGCTAGATTTGTCTCTAACAGAAGGCCCCCCCCCCTTTTTTTTTTTCCCCAAGAGTGGAGCCACTAACATCCCCCAGGGAACACCAGGAGGGACATAAATGGGCTCCTACCACAGGCCCCTTCTTTAGCTTTGGTGCAGGGAGAAAGTGAATATAAAGCACCAGGCAGAGTAACATCTGCAGGGAGTGCCTGGAGATTTTTCAGGAGTTGCAAGCAAGCATTCTGTTATTTTTGGAAAGTTCAAATACACAGGGACAAGGAGGTTGCTGACTGTACAGAAAGGCTCTAGGCAGATTTTCTTAAACAACAACAACAACAAAAAAAAAAACTATTAATTATCAAGGACTGGTCTGAAGGAAAGGGAATAAAGTTCCCTAGAGTTTTTTCCCCAAAAATATCATTTAAAAGATCTTACACATACACAGACACAAGTGTGGCCATTCAAAAGCATATGATCATTAAAAAGAAAAGTTAAATCTCACAGGTGAGCTTCATAATCGTCATTTATTGAAGCCGTTTTTCTACATTTCACAGCTAGTGTGTATTCTGAGGGACTGTTAGTTACCAAAACCCAAAATCAACAACAAAAACATTTTAAAGGTAGCAGGAAAAGGAGGTGATTTTTAATATGGTTCCCTCCGTGTTTTTAAGTTTGGCATAGTGTTGGGTTAAGGTTGTAGCTACTTCAAGTTAACATCGTGGATGTCCTACAACACCAAACACAAGTTTTAATAGTTCACGGTGAGGAGTACACTTTGGATCTACAGTTCTTGTCTCCTCATTGTTGACATTTATTTAACATTTATAAACATTAACTTTTTGCAACTGAGTGACTTATGTCTGCAGTGTTTGTGTTAGGAATCTAGCTTTTATAATGTTAACTTTTCAACCTAAGTACTCTTGCTTTGGGATTTTTAATTTTAACATTTCAGAAATGGAATATAGTGTGGTAAAAGTGTGCATAAAAATGTTTTGCATGGTTTTTTGTTTTTGGCCTGTGTGAATTCTTTTTAGCAAAATAAAACCCCAAACGGATGTGCAAATACAGATTTTTCTGTATAAAGTTTTTTCATGTGATAACCAAAAGTAGGTTACTTCTCTATGCCTGCAAATATAAGTCTGAGAGAAAACAAAATGCCCTAAGGAGAAAAAACAAATAACTCACTTGCTCTTTTGATTGTGTGGTCCAACAGCAGTTTAAACAAAGAAGGATACATGAATAATACAGATGTTATGCGTACAAAGTGGATTTACCAGTAAATAATAACCTAAAGACCAGGTTTGGCCTTTTCCTTTTGGAAAGATTTATTTATTTAGCTATTTCATATTTATTTCTTTTTATTCTGTTCTAAATAACTTAATTTCTAGAAAAGTATATTTTTTTCCATGCCTTTTGTTTTAAAATAAGCTCAGAGTAAAATCCCCTCATGGCATTTTTTTAAGAATAATGAAGGCCCCTCTGAGGAGCCTTCAGCATGACCAATTCATTCTTTTTTGAGATGTTCTGTTTCTAGGCATTACTTTAAAAGAAAAAGATATTTTTTATAACTTATTTGACTTTTAATGCCTGAATCAGATTTTCAAATAGCCATACAGTTACAAGTAGAAATAAAATCTTATTTTAGTACTTTTTAAAGCTTTAGCAATTTTTCAAATAGATGATGGAGAAAAAAAGATTCATAGGCACAGAATTTAAAGTTGGAAAGAATCCAAGAGATCACCTGGGTATTTTCTAGATGTAAGAACTGAGTCTCAGAAAAGGGAAGTGGCTTCCCAGCATATACACAACCAGCTAGGGAGGCAGCCAGGTGCCATGAAATAAACATGGACTTTGACATTGTAAGACCAGTGTTTAGATCAAGGCTGATCTAATACCACCAGTGTGGCAACAGAAGACTCTCTCTAAGTCTGCCTATCTGCCTGAAAATGAAGCTATTAACATAACAGCTGCATTTTATTTTGAGAGCCAAATACAGTAACTTTGGGAAGAAAATTTCAATGCAAATGTTAGTTGTTATTACCAGCAGTAGAGTGGGGTCAGAACGCCTCACTTCTGTGTCATTTTTTAAAGTCCTTCAACTTGTTCAACCAGAAAAAATACATTGGGAAAGCCAGCAGCAAGAATAAATATTACACAAATGTCCCAGAAGTATGAACCATGTGAATTAGAATTCGGTAGTATTACCTGATACCAGAATTTCTTCCCTCTTTACTGAGGAATTGTGGACCAAATGAAAATTGCTTGTTCAACACTTCACAAAACCAGCATTACCCTGGTACCAAAACTAGACAAGGACACCACAGAAAAGCAAAATTGTAGACCAATATTTTTGATGAACACAGATGCAAAAATCCTTAAAAAAATGTCAGCAAACCAAATCCAGTAACATAAAAGGATCATACGCCGCAATCAAGTGGGATTTATTCAAGGGATACAGAGATGGTTCAACATCCACAAATCAATCGGCATGATACATCCTTGATAGAACAATGGCTAAAAGTCATGATCATCTGAACAGATGCAGAGAAAGCATTTTCCAAAATCCAGCACCCATTTGTAAGAAAAATTCTCAATGAAGCGGTTATACAGGGAACATTCCTCAGCATAATAAAGGCTATATCTGTTAAATTGTATGTCTCATAAGGGATTAATATCCAGAATGCATACAGAACTCATACGACTCAACAACAGGAAGGCAGACAATCTGATTAAAGAATGGGCAGAGGATCTGAATAACTATTTTTCCAAAGAAGACATATAGATGGCCAACAGACACATGAAAAGATATTCATCACTAATTATTAGGAAAATACAACTCAAAGCCACAGTGAGATATCATCTCAGAAGGGCTATTATGGAAAAGACAAGAAATAATAAATGCTGGTGAGGATGTGGAGAAAAGGAAACAAATATACACTGCTGGTGAGACTATAAATTGATATAGCCACCGTGGAGAACAGTATTCCTCCAAAAATTAAAATTAAAACCACCATATGAGCCAGCTGTCCTGAGTATGTATCCAAAGAACACAGAAACCCTAATTTGAAAGATACATGCACTCCTATGTTCAGAGCAGCATTGTTTTTTGTTTTCATTACTGAATCTTATGGCATCCCACTCCAGTACTCTTGCCTGGAAAATCCCAAGGACGGAGGAGACTGCTAGGCTGCAGTCCATGGGGTTGTGAAGAGTCGGACACGACTGAGTGACTTCACTTTCACTTTCCACTTTCATGCATTGGAGAAGGAAACGGCAACCCACTCCAGTGTTCTTGCCTGGAGAATCCCAGGGACGTGGGAGCCTGGTGGGCTGCCGTCTATGGGGTCGCACAGAGTCGGACACGACTGAAGCGACTTAGCAGCAGCAGCAGCAGCATAGTTGATTTACAATGCTGTGTTAGTTTCTGATGTACAGCAACGTGACTCAGTGATCACACTTAAAACTATCGACAACTTGGGTCAGTATATCTTTTTAAATAGTCTTTATTTTGAAAGCAGTTTTAAGTGAAAGTGAAAGTTGCTCAGTCATGTCCGACTCTTTGCAACCCCATGAGCTATCCATGGAATTCTCTAGGCTGGAATACTGGAATCGGAAGCCTTTCCCTTCTCCAGGGGATCTTCCCAACCCAAGTCTTCCGCATGGCAGGCAATTCTTTACCAGCTAAGCCACAAGGGAAGCCCAAGAATACTGGAGTGGGTAGCCTATCCCTTCTCCAGTGGATCTTCCCAATCCAGGAATCAAACCAGAGTCTCCTGCATTGCAGGTGGATTCTTTACCAGCTGCACTATAAGGGAAGCCCCTGAGCAGTTTTAGGTTCATAGCAAAATTGAGCAGAAGGTATACAGATTTCCCAAATGCTCCCTGCCCCCACCCAGGCATAGTAGTAGTGAAGTGTAGTGAAGTCGTTCAGTCGTGTCTGACTCTTTGAGACCCCATGGACTGTAGCCCACCAGGCTCCTTGGTCCATAGGATTTTCCAGGCATGAATACTGGAGTGGGTTGCCATTTCCTTCTCCAGGGGATCTTCCCAATCCAGGGATTGAACCCAGGTCTCCCGCGTTGTAGGCAGGCACTTTACCAGGGAAGCCCTCCCCCATTTTCAGCATCCCCTACCAGAATCTACATTTTTCATAATCAGTGAAGCTACATGGACACCTCCATATCACCCAGAGTCAGTAGTTTATATTAGGGTTCACACTTGGTATTGCACATTATATGGTTTGAACAAATGTATTATGACATGTATCCACCATTATAATATCATATATAGTTGCCTAAGAATTCACTGTGCTCCACTTACTCATCCCTCCATCCCCCTTAACCCTTGACAACCACCCATCTTCTTATTGTCTCTATAGTTTTTCCCTTTCCAAAATGTCATATGGTAGGAATCATATAGTATGTAGCCTTTTCAGACTGGCTTCTTTGACTTAGCAATATACATTTCATTTTCCTCCATATTTTTCTGTGGCTTGATATCTCATTTCTTTTTAACATTGTATAATATTTCAGAATTATTACGTTTCATTCCACAAACACTCACTGAATTGCTAGGCTCTATTGTAGGGATGGAAGATGACAGTACGGACAAGATTCCTGCTTTCATAAAGCTTACCCACTAAAGGGAAGAGAACAATGGTAAACAAGTAGCATATAATCAGTACAATTTCAAATAGTGCATGCTACAGGAAAATAAAACAAAGCAATATATTGGGGGCTGGCATAAGCTACTTTTGGTCAAGTGGTCAGTGAAGACCTGGCTGCGAAGTGATACTTGGGCTGAGGTCTGAATGATGAGAAGAAACCAGCCACACCAAAATTTGAGTCTGAGGGGGAAAGAAACATGGAGGCTCCCAGGGTATAGTTTTGGCACAATGAAAGGACAGGGTTTGAGAGCAGAGGTAAGGAAAGAGCAGCAGGAGGGGTGGCAAAGAGCACAGAGGGCCTTGTAAGCGATGGTAAGTCAGGGTAGACAATGTGTTCATATACCTGCCAGTTGTAAAGAGTTAATATTTGACTCTATTAGTGAAGGAGGTCACCGTTTGTTAGAATAAATTTTATTTTCCTTATAAAGCTTTTGAAAAAAAGTGTCAAAGCTGTTCATCGAGTAGTTCTGGATGAGTATGGCCAAAGGCTGTATGCAAGCACTTCTCTGGTGGCCCAGTGGTAGGACTCTGTGCTTCTGCTGCAGGGGCCTGGGTTTGATCCCTGGTCAGGGAACTAGGATCCCGCAAGCCCCACAGTGCAGCGAGATTTAAAAAAAAAAAAGGTTGTATGCAGTTGTCTAAAGTCTGGGAAACATTAGTTCTGTGTGGATACAGCACAGTGTTGTTTTCTGAAATCTGGGAAACATAGACCCATCCTTGTATATATACTCACACAAACTATACATACCCACATTGTGTTTTACTTAATTGGAATCGTACTATGCATACCGTTCTGAGATTTGCTTTCTTTTTAAAACAATGTATTTTTTAAAACTATGAACTTCACCAATGTGATCCTACTTAATCTCTATAAAATACATTTTAAAGGTTATCCGACTAATAATGAGAAACCTGTATGCAGGTCAGGAAGCAACAGTTAGAACTGGACATGGAACAACAGACTGGTTCCAAACAGGAAAAGGAGTACATCAAGGCTGTATATTGCCACCCTGCTTATTTAACTTCTATGCAGAGTACATCATGGAAGATGCTGGGCTGGAGGAAGCATAAGCTGGAATCAAGATTGCCCGGAGAAATATCAATAACCTCAGATATGCAGATGACAACACCCTTATGGCAGAAAGTGAAGAACTAAAGAGCCTCTTGATGAAAGTGAAAGAGGAGAGTGAAAAAATTGGCTTAAAGCTCCACATTCAGAAAACTAAGATGATCATGGCATCTGGTCCCATCACTTCATGGCAAATAGATGGGGAAACAGTGGAAACAGTGTCAGACTTTATTTTTCTGGGCTCCAAAAATCACTGTAGATGGTGATTGCAACCATGCAATTAAAAGACGTTTACTCCTCGGAAGGAAAGTTATGACCAACCTAAACAGCATATTAAAAAGGAGAGACATTACTTTGTCAACAAAGGTCTGTCTATTAAAGACTATGGTTTTTCCAGTAGTCATGTATGGATGTGAGAGTTGGATCATAAAGAAAGTTGAGCGCTGAAGAGTTGATGCTTTTGAACTGTGGTGTTGGAGAAGATTCTTGAGAGTCCCTTGGACTGCAAGGAGATCCAACCAGTCCATCCTAAAGGAGATCAGTCCTGGGTGTTCACTGGAAGGACTGATGTTGAAGCTGAAACTCCAATACTTTGGCCACCTGATATGAAGAGCTGACTCATTTGAAGAGACCCTGGTGCTGGGAAAGATTGAGGGCAGGAGGAGAAGGGGATGACAGAGGATGAGATGGTTGGATGGCGTCACCGACTCAATGGACATGAGTTTGGGTGAACTCCTGGAGTTGGTAATGGAGAGGGAGGCCTGGTGTGCTGCGGTTCATGGGGTCGCAAAGCGTCGGACACGACTGAGCAACTGAACTGAACTGACTAACAATGATCATGAGAACTCCATCTACAGTTAGGCATTAGAGTGGAGACATTAGGAACAGAAATGCAAAAGGATGCCATCATTGTTATCATTTACTTGGGATCCATGTTCCTTTTTTCACGAACTAATTCTATTTTTTAAAAAAACCCAAAATATCTTATTAAAATTCTTAAAGGACATGCCTTATAGTACAGGGAACTATATTCAATATCTTGTAATAACCTATAATGGAAAAGAATCTGAAAAAGAATATATATACATAAAACTGGATCACTTTGCTGTATACCTGAAACACTGAAATTCATCTATACTTCAGTTAAAAATTTTTTAATGTTTAAAAAAAAAAAAGGAAAAATTCTTAACAGACTACCTTTCCATATGCAAGTCAGTTATCCCCTGACCCCTCCCTAGTACCAAGTCTATCGATGCATAAAAATAGGTATAAAAAGACCATTTAAAAATCATTTTTAGATCAAGGGAGAAGTCAGCTAATAGAGGCTTTATCTTTTTATTCCTATCAAAGCACTTGGGAATGCTAGACGGTCCCAGCATTTGTGGAAGGAAGTTGGTACAAGGTGTTCAACAGGTTCCTGAGAGAGAAGATAGACTGCAGGTACTGAGGGTGAGTCCACCTCTCATGGAGTCATCCTGACACAGGCCTCTGAAACTCTTCTCCTGTGCTTGTGACTTTCTGGTGAGCTGTAGGGTAGGCAGGCAATAGAGAAAAGTAGCTTCAGGTTTTTTGGAGTCATCCTTAAAAAGAATATAAAATTTCAAACACAAAGTAAACCACAGAGTATTCATTTAGAATGAGAAGAAAGAATCAAATTCCTGGAATCAAGGCTCTCTAGGTCTCTTTCTTCTGAAATCTCTTAGGCAACTTATCAGAAAAGCTAACATAAGAATGCTCCCTGATAACACCCTGACTTCCCTGCTCAACCTAGAACACTTTAAGCAACTCTCAGCATAAACAGGGGGCTTTGATAGTAAGGGACCCTGAAGCTTAAGCTTTACTAGTTTCTGAGTAAAGTTACTCTGGACCCAGACCAATAGAATGAAGGACATAGGCATTTGTGGATCCCGACTCCCTGGCTCATTCTCTAAGTTAGGAATTGGCAACTTTGCCCCGGACCCAGTTCTGTCTGCAGAACCAGGATCAAGACATGCCTCAGAGTTGGAAAAACCAATCAGATTACTTAGTGAGGCAAGGCTTGAAATGGGCCCTTACTCTGTAGCTGACTCTCCTAATAGGTGGTTACCTTTCTCCACCTTCTAGTTGAATTATCTCTATCTTTTAAGTCCAGGTTTAATGTGACAGTCACCGAGACAGTAAGGAAACTCCCGGATGATGTGGTAATATTAGGTTGCAAGTTCAGGAAGAAGGACCAGGGTGCTGTAGAAGAAGCCCCAGGCAGTGGCTCAGATCCCTTTTGAGTTGCTTGGAATGATTGAAATAACCAAAATAATCTCTTTGTTTGTAGATTAATGATTAGAATTAATTAATTATTAGTCACTTTAGAGAAAACTAAAGAAGCTTTTTTGCATGCACCTTCTATGTGTCAAGCTCAGTTTACTTCGTGAATCTTTTCTCATTAAGCCTTAACCACCCTACCAGGTTGGGAAGCCAAAAGTCTGATAGGTTAAATACTTTCCCCAAAAGTACAGCTAGAATTGTGTTTTCTCTAACAGGCACTCAATGTGAAGTCCTGTCAGTTAAACAATTCCAAAGTTGCTCTCTTTGATGGAAAAACTATAGTTTCCCCAAAGTACTGGGAGAAGAGAGAGAGTTAATTTCAGATCCACACACATTCCTGGAGCCTCTACCTTGAGACAGGCCTCATGCTATGTAGGTAAGTTTTGCGATTCAGGGGCAAATGAGGTACAATGTCTGCCCTAACAGAGCTCATGGTCTGCTGGAAGAAACAGACTAGTTGCTGTGTAATTTCACTGCCATGTGGCAATACGTGCTTCTCCAACTTCTCTGCAAAGAAGATCTAAAAGCAAAGGACGATGAGCACATGACTTCTAGGAACCCTCTGCCATTATGAAATTTCTTATATAATCTAATATTGTATCTTAAAAGTATATACATGCCCTTTGTTTTACTCATTATTAGATAAAACTGATGCTCTGGAGGAGATGCCTTATGACATTCTTACTCCATGCTCAATGCTAGGTACCCTGTTTTGAGAAGCAGAATGCAAGGTAAACTGTTAGGATAGAAACAAGCTTGGAGTGCCATGGGACTTCTTGGGAAAGCCATTTACTCAGCTTGGGATTGGGTAGCAAAGGCTTTCTAGAGGAGGAAATTCCTGAGCTAAGGCTGGAGCAAAGAACTGGAACCCAGCCCAAGCTGAAGCAGAACTCATATACTAATTACTGAACTGTACTGGGCAGTATTTGAAGTAAGGCTCATTAAGAGTTTTACAGTTTGTTTTCCTTCCCCTTCAATAGAAACACCAATGGACCAATCACCTTCTAGAAGGAAAAGGAAAGGTAAGTAAAAATAATTGAGTGTTGATTTTATGCCAACAGTTTTCCAAATGCTCTTGGTTAATTCTCATATCTGCCTCATTAAATCGATATTATTTATCCTCATTTTATAGGCGAAGAAACTGGGATTCAGGGTTGACAAACTCTGCCCAAGGTCAAAAATTAGGAAGTTCAGCCAGAATTCTGACTCCAAAGTTGGTGTTCTTATCTTGTTGCTTAGCTTGTTTCTGAAATGTTTCTCTACTGGGCGGGTGCAGTAGTAGTCAGGAAAACAGTGAGTTGGCTTCAAGTTTCAAGGATGAAAGGAAAGAAAAGTGGAGGCTTTCCATGCCCTCCTGACCCTCTCCTTTGGTCATGGAAAGCTATGGAAAGGGACTTTTAGAATACTCCTCTGGCTGGCATCACAGCACCCTGCCTCACCAAGCCAGATCTGCTGAATATGGACTTGGAGAAGTAAGGGTTCATGGGACATCCTTTGGGAGTGTCCACTGAGGTCTGCTTATGCAGTTTATAATTTGCTGTAAACAGCTGGCTGTTCCTAATTAAACCTGTATGATCATGCCTGAACTTTTAGGAAACAAGGAATTCTTTTTTTATGGTTCTCTTTTCAATGGTAAAACCAGAGCCCTCTTCAGCTCCATAGGCCTCCTTAACCTGTTGGGCCTTGATTCTGAGAGTCTGAAGTATAGTTTAGACATATGTATAACCTGGCAAAATGCCCAACAAATGCCTGGGTGAGAGGATTGCTAGTGATCATGAGCCATCTCTTCCTGAGGAATGTTTTGTAATTCTATTTATCAGGGCTCTAGGGCATCCTAAACTCAAGTTCTCTGATGCTTTTCATGCTAGAAGAGAAGGGAATACAGATCTTTTAACTAAAAACTGCTGGCTGAGTTTAATTTTTAAAGAAACAGTTGTTCAAAATGACTAAGGCAGGGGTTGGATAAAACTGCTTTGAAACTGGTGATAAATGAATGGGTTTAAGGATCTTAAATGTGATTTTTACTAATTAAGAAAGGAATAAAACCCCCAAAACACATATAAATAGGAAGAAGGAAAAAGTAATCATAGTCCCTCTACCTGGAGATACCACAGACACTGTTTGCATTTTCGTCAATTTTCTACTGTTAAGAAATATACATAGGGACTTCCCTGGTGGTCCAACAGCTAATACTTCATGCTGCCAGTGCAGGGGGCCTGGGTTCAATCCCTGGTCAAGGAACTAGATCCCACATGACACCACTAAGACCCAGTACAGTCAAATAAAATAAATAAATAATTTTAAAAAGAAATATATATACTTTAAATTGTGGTAAGAACACTCATTGTGTGTGTGTGTGTGTTAGTTGCTCAGTAGTGTCTGACTCTTTGCAACCCCATAGACTGTAGGCTGTCAGGCTCCTTTGTCCATGGAATTTTCCAGGCAAGAATACTGGAGTGGTAGTTATTTGCTTCTCCAGGGGATCTTCCCAGACCTTATGTAACTTTATACCAGGTGAACAGCAGCCCCCCATTTCTGGTGCTTCACATGCTCAGAGAAACTTCTCGAGTAACAGACTACAGAAATGATCCTGAAAGTAGCCTTTGTACCAGTTGTTTTCAATGGTGAGCACAGAAACATCAACTCAGAGTTCAGATACTACTCACGAGGCCTGAGAGGACCAGACCACAGTTTATAGCGACACTGTCCGATAGAACTTTGTGTGAAAATGGCCATCTTCTATGTCTTCCCTCTTCCAATATAGCAACCACTAACTTCCTGTGGCTACTGAGCACTTATTGAGCCTTCTGACTAATTTAAAATTTACACAGTCACACTTAGCAATTGGCTGTTGTATACTGGACCGTTCAGGTTTACCCAGAGGATTTATAATGAGTCACTTGCTGATCTCAAACTGAACGGTGGGCAGGGATTGAAAATTGGTACTAAACATGCTGTCTCTGTCATTTCAAATAATAACAGAACTCAGAATATTTCTCAACAATGAGAAATGCCACTCTAAGAAAAAGTACAGAGATGAGCTCACAATTAGTCTCAGAAAAGGAAGTCAGTCATTAGCTACCGTCTGACATCCTAGCAATTAACCAGTCTTGGGAGAAGAGCAGGTATCTCCAGAGAGGTGCCAAATAAATAGGAGATAAGAGACTATAAAAATGAGAAGCCACTTGGTCTTTCATCACAGGATAATCCAATACATGTGAATTAATGGCGAAAGGCTCAATAATAGCTTTTGTGAGGAAATAGGAGCAGTGTACAGGATATCCTTTTTCCGCACTAAAGCACCCAATTCTTTCAATTTTATATACAGCGGAAGCAATTAATTGTACTAAAAAGAAACCCACAGCTGGCTTTTCCTGATGGCCCCACAAGCAACAAGGACTATTGTTCAGCTTCCGGGATAAATGCACTGTTGAGATTTTTCTAATTGTTTAGTTTGACTTTTCCAAGGATAAAAATATGTCCATTCTCCTTGTCATCACACATTTTCAGAATAAGCAGCTGTCCAAAACTTAATTTTTTATTTGTAATGTAATCCAAATACTACATTACATTGACTGGATGCTAGTATTTCTTTTAAACTTTATGTGACTGAATCATGAGTTATTCATGTTTGTTTTATATGTTTATATGCAGTTGAACTGTACTGTCTCTGCTCTTGTGGTTAACTTTCACAGTGTGATTATTCGAGGATCGTGCATAACAAACAAATAAGTTATATGTCAAAAACCCAGAAACTTAATATTTCAAACTACTGGACCATATGGTGGTGTTTTGCATTAAAACACACTGTGTTTCATCAATGCTTAGATGCACACTTTTTGACATTTTATCACTTCTGAAATTAGGATGTCTTACAGTTAATGATATGTCATAATTAGCAGTATTTTTCTTTCCTAGTTGTACATAAAATAATGTTGCTTATAATCGTTATCTTATTTTGATGAAATATGGTACAGATGTAAATTTTGATTGGCATGATGTATTATTCCAAGTATAACAACAGAATAATTTTTGTGTTGAGCATTTGCACTGATGAAAATGAAATCAAAATGAAAATTTTAATTAATTACACATTCTATATGGGATTCTAATTGATTTAATTCTGACAAATACACATCTTACCACTTTCATTTCCCCCAAATGCCCTGAGAGGTATATAATGTTATATAGTAAAATATAATGTATCTATGAGATATATATGGAGAAGGCAATGGCAACCCACTCCAGTACTCTTGCCTGGAAAATCCCATGGAGGGAGGAGCCTGGTAGGCTGCGGTCCACGGGGTCGCTAAGAGTCGGACATGACTGAGCGGCTTCACTTTCACTTTTCACTTTCATGCATTGGAGAAGGAAATGGCAACCCACTCCAGTGTTCTTGCCTGGAGAATCCCAGGGATAGGGGAGCCTGGTGAGCTGCTGTCTATGGGGTCGCACAGAGTCGGACACGACTGAAGTGACTTAGCAGCAGCAGCAGCAGCATGAGATATATAATGTTGTGTAGAGGTATATATAATGTTAATAGTAAAAAAAAAAAATGTTGGTTCTTTAAGCAAGTCAGGGGCTTGGCTCCTGGCATGGAATTGGAATGGCTCTTTCACGGTGTCCCATGGGGCCGGGAGCCGGTTGTGTACTGCGCCACTCTCAGGAGCATCTTTCACAAAAAGCAGGATGGCACCTCTTGGAATCCTGCAATGTAGCTTCCCGAGGCGCTCAGTGCAGTGACTACAGCAATTGTGCTAACAACAGGGGCAGGAGAGGGTAGAAGGCAAGAAGGAACAGGAGCTCTCTCTTTGACCCTGAGGGATAGAGCAGCACAGCAGGTGCATTGAGAAGTCTGTGACACCGCTCCCCCCAATTGCCTCTTGGAAACAGGGGCAAGAATCTTAACTATTACAATGGGATCCGCCTGCCAAGCAGGAGACACAGGTTCTGTCCCTGGGTCGGGAAGATCCCCTGGAGAAGGGAAATGGCAACCCACTCCAGTATTCTTGCCTGGGAAATCCCATGGACAGAGGAGCCTGGCGGGCTACAGTCCATGGAGCTGCAAAGAGTCGGACATGACTGAGCGATTAAACAGCAGCAGCATTGGTAGGTTCCAGCCTAAGACTACTATTTTGATACCTTGAGTATTTCGATATCTTCTATGTTGTCCTCCCCCAGCCTGGGAGGCTAGAAAACCCCTATTCATATGTAAGTGAATAAAAGTATGAAATAATATTTTGGAGAAAGACACAGGAATAGCTAGTGTCCAAAAAAAGTCAGTGATGTAGACCAGAGAGAAAAGCCTAAGGGGTTTAGGGTGGAGCTGTCAAAGATGAGTTCCTACAGGAGGTGGTATTTGGGCATTGGGGGTAAGAATGGCATGAAAAGAAGAAATAAATGTGGCTCATTCTGTGGGACGTGGAGACACCACTCTAGCAGAATCCTTTCATACAGTAGTGGTGCTCAGATTGTGATGAGTGTGGCGTCTCATTAAGCGAAACCTGGAAAAACTGAGCAAGAGCAGTTGAAAGAGGGAATGACCAACTAGTGTAGCTGGTATAATTCAGGCATACAATGAGGAAGACAGATTTTAAAGTGGGTAACATACCAAATGTAAAACCTACATTTTAAAAGAAACAGTGACAGCTGTTGATTACTGATTGGATAATTGATTTTATTTCCCCATGAGAGAATGGAGGAAGTTCTTTTTTTAAAGAGCACTGCTGCTGCTGCTAAGTCACTTCAGTCGTGTCCGACTCTGTGCGACCCCATAGACAGCAGCCCACCAGGCTCCCCCATCTCTGGGATTCTCCAGGCAAGAACACTGGAGTGGGTTGCCATTTCCTTCTCCAAGGCCTGAAAGTGAAAAGTAAAAATGAAGTCGCTCAGTCGTGTCCGACTCTTAGTGACCCCATGGACTGCAGCCCACCAGGCTCCTCTGTCTGTGGGATTTTCCAGGCAGGAGTACCGGAGTGGGGTGCCATTGCCTTCTCCGTTTAAAGAGCACACAGAACTCCAAAACTTAAGCATTATTTGTTGAAGAGATGTTAAATTTAAAGCCAGTGATAGGGAGTTCCCTGCTAGTCTAGTGGTTAGGATTCTGGGCTTTTACTACCATGGTCCCAGGTTTGATCCCTGGTTGGAGATTTTGGAAGCCATACAGCATGGCCAAAAAAAAAAAAAAAGTTATAGTCGGTGATACTTCTGTGCTGTCATTACAGGATTTCTTAGATTCTCGCTGTATCAAGCTAAGTGCTTTAAAATTCAGCCTCAAAAATACTAAAAACAAAACCCAAAAAGTCAACCCTGCTTTTGTTAATAAAAATATAAGAAATGAGTGGGGGCTATCTATCAATAGAGAACAAAATGAGTTAGCAACTGTCTTAAGGACAATAAATCTTGACTCAGAAAGAAACATCAAGTAAAGAAATTATGTGCACAACTTACTTTTATGAGATTTTAAGCTTTTAGGGGAAGGAATGTACTGGGCATTATAGTACATTTATTTATTCAGTGAATATTGAACACATACTCGTGTGCCTGGCAGCAGGCTAGATCCTAAGGATATGATGGAGTGAGAAAAAGACAGTTCTTGTCCTCTAGAACTTTCTATCTAGCACAGGGTTAGGTACCCCAAAATATGTGGTAGATAAACTAGTATGTCTATGGACACTGGAGGTACCACACTACACCTTTATATTTAGATAACCATGTCGAGCACGTACAGTTGATATAGTATGGCTGTTAATAACACAGCATTCCTGATCCAAAATTATTATCTCCCCAGTTATCTCAGCTTGAATCTTTATCATGACACCTTGTCTTTCTTTGAATGGTCATTCACAAGGTAACCATACTCAGCTCCAGATGCTAGGATTTCTGGACTACTAGTGCCAACAAAATTCTTGAGTAGAATCAGTGTTTAGGAGTGGTAAGTAGAACTGGATATGGTTTATACATGTACATATTAACAATATATATAAATATATATATATGTATGCAGATACAAGTATATACATGTATATATATGTATGCAAGCATCTAGTACATTTTATTTTTTAACCAGGCAAAAACAAAAGCAACTATATACATATATATATATACACTAATATATATTCCGGGAGTTGGTGATGGACAGGGAGGCCTGGAGTGCTGTGATTCATGTAGTCGCAAAGAGTCGGACACGACTGAGCGACTGAACTGAACTGAACTTATGTATATCTGGTTAAAAAATAAAGTGTAATTGGTTATAAACCCACTGCTTTCAGGACAGAGAAAGGCAGCAAGGTGAATTGCTACAGGATAGGGAAGGACAGATTGACGGTAAGCTGAGTGGAGCTGGGGTGGGGAGACCCCAGGTCCAGGTGTTGGGTGGGAGGACCTCAGGCCCTCTAGGTAGTACCTGCTAGCTGGAGAACCGTGAGCAACAACAGGGGGTAGTCCAGGAGAACAGCAAGCATCAGGATGTCCAACTTGAGGCAATGGGGGGAAGGAGGCCTGACAGATGGATAGAACACGGACAGGGAAATTCTAGAAAATAAAGCTGAAGGCAAACAAGTATTACCACTAGGGGTATCAATCGGTACACAACAGAGTCTGTGTTGTAGGGCTGGGGCAGACTCCAGAGAGCAGAGTCCAGACCACAGGCAGAGAAAATCAAGTTCCACACAGGTTAATAGGCCCGGGCTTCAGGAGCAAGAAATGGGCTGTGAGTCAGTGCTTAGATGGGGGCCAAGGTTAGGACATCTTGGTGTAAGTAGCAGAAGCAGCCGATGGCTGAGTCCTGGGCTTGGGACTGGAGCTTTGAGAAGAGTCTTCCTGCCAGGAGAGGACTGTGCTCTACGGTAAAGGGTGTACTGGCAGCAGGGAGAGGTCAGTTGAGACGGTGGACTAGGCAGGACCAAGTGGCGACTACTTTGTAGCGAGAGCTTCACTGAACCATCTTTTAATCATAGGAAACAAGTCCTTTGAAACAAAGAGAAATGAAAATAGAAGTGGGAAAAATCAAGTTATATACAAGTAAAAATAAAATGGGAAGTAAAATATACCAATACAAAGGAAAACACAGATTTTTAAACTTTATTTTGTGCACTCAATTATATATATATAACTATCTTTTTTCTTAAACACAGTTTCTGTTTTGGCTTGGTCCTTCTTAACCATGACCTTAACCAGGGTATTATTAACCAATAAAATGATGTAGTAGGGTCTATGCCGAATAATGTAGCTGTGTCCTCTACTCTTCATAGCACTCTTATCCATTTAATATTGGGTTTGAAAACAACTAAAGCATCACTCTGCCAAGGACATCCCTTCACTAGTCCCTCCTTACTGAATTCTAATTTACCTCCATACCCATGATGACTTAGGGCTGCCTTTGCCTCATAAAGTCTTTATAGCAGGGAAGTGACTTTGGATGGATGAACTTGGATTAGTCTATCACTCAAGCATGTCTGACTCTTTGCGACCCCATGAACTGTAGCCTACCAGGCTCCTCCATCCATGGGATTTTCCAGGCAAGAATACTGGAGTGGGTTGCCATTTCCTTCTCCAAGAGATCTTCCCGACCCAGGGATTGAACCCAGGTCTCCCGCATTGTAGGCAGACGCTGTACTGTTGGAGCCACCAGGGAAGTCCTAATTCAATTAATACCTTCCCTGAAAGCAGACATGTCCATTTCACTGAAGATGGTATAACCCATAGCTTCCCTGACTTGCCCTCACCTTTTCAACATAGTCTAAGCCACCCTCTAAAACTGGATACCAGGATTCCCTGGCAGTCCAGTGGTTAGGGCTCCGCACTGCAAGGGGCCTAGATTCTATCTGTGGTCAGGGAACTAGGATCCTGCAAACTGCACAGTGTGGCTAAAAGAAAAGAGAAAATTAAATAAATATACAAATTGGATTTTGATGACAAGGTTCAGAAATGCTTAAAGGAAATTCTGTCTTTTATCTCATTCATTTAACAAATATTGAGCACTAGTTATGCACTAGGCTCTGCAGAAACAGTTGAGAACAAGATGGACAAGGTTTTTGCTCTCATGGAGTTTATATTCTAGTGGGTCAGAGAAACTCAGACCATAAATAAATAACTAAATGAAGTAATTTCATACAGTAAAAAGTGGTATAAAGAAAACGAAATTGGCTGTCTCGGGGTGTTAAGATAGCTGATCAGAACACCTCGAGGTGTTCTTGAGGACCTGAGAACTGTAGAAGAGGGGTGATTTTGCATTCCAAACTAATGCCGTGTGATTTGGGCATGCAACTACCACTCTTGAGGCTTATACCTCAAACAGACCATGCAGAGAAAAAAGATCCATTTCCAAAGCATTCTGTTAACCTACTTAGAGGAAAACTATCACATCAGAGAATGTTGAATTTGCACCTTGAGGTGTTGTCTTTGAGTTTGGGGGCCAGACCATACGTGTTCAGATGTCTCTTTGGGCTTCCTGGCTGCTCTTGTTCATTTAAGTGGGCAGGAAAACCGGAGAAACAGGCTGGCATGCATACACATGCCAGGAACCAAAGAAAACACCATGCCCTGCTCAGTTGTCAGTACCTAGGTTGCCTGCTGTGATAAAGCTAAGGATTTCATCCTGGGCACTCGGTGGGCTCTGTCCAAGGAAAGCAAAAGGATATTAAGTAAAATTCCTGAAAATTTGAAAAGGAGATCCTTTTCTCGAGAAGCAAAGATATGATGATCTAAAATTTGATGCTTCGGTTTTGCTGTAATTTCTACAGTGGCGTATAACACAACCTAGGCAACATGGATTTGTTCATTTTGAAGTACTAAATTTCTAACCTGAGGTTGTCTATTTTATAGACTGATTCATATATCTGAAAATTGAACTAGGCTCTAGAGAGTACACACTCATCATAGTTTTTATCTGCCATGACACATTGCTCAGCTTACATCTATGAGTTCTTTAGCTAATCAGTCTGAATCTCCTCAAGCAAAAGGTCCACCCTATCCCTTGACATCAAAGCGGTGTCCTACCTAGTAAACTTGAAAAAGTGACAAATTTTAGGTGATCCAGGGAAACTCATGTATCAAACATTCATCCTGCATAGCAAGATCCATGACTCTCATACCTGAGACAGGTGTAGAGTTCAGGAAAAAAAATTACAGAATAAGTAGAATTGAAAAAATAATTTGGAATTACAGAAGGTATCTGAGGCATTAAGGGCAAAGGTGGATAAAAGCGACCGGCAGGGAACAGAATGAAAGATGGACCAAAAAAAAAAAAACTTTAAACAAGAATGGAAGGGATTTTAGCCATTTAAACAAGAATACAAGGGAATACTCTGGAATCTAAACATCTCTTAAGGGAGAATGTGTGTGAAAACAAATATCAGGGCTTGGCACATTCTTTTCCTTGTCTCTTTTTTGTTTATAAAGGTAACTTAAAAAAAAAAAAAGAGTATCTTTTGTAAAGAGATAATTTAATGCCATGCATTCGTTGAAAGACTTACCAAAGAGATCAAGGTCACATTTGGTTTTTAAAAAGAGACCAAGACTCTTCACATACAGGACACTGAATACTTGTAATGGCATTTTCCAAAGAATGGGGAGAAAAAAGGAGTGACAACTATTTATGTTCTCCAAATGGAGGGAATCAGACTCGGAGGGTATCTGAGGTCACTAGAGTGAGCGACAGCAGAGACGGGAACAATATTTATAGTCCGCTGATTTCAGTTCTGTTGGGTTAACACCGCTGCTCAACTTATGCCTTTGGAATTCACGGGCTCCATCATAGGGCTCCCGGGCGGGCCAGGCCTCACAGCTCCTGGATCGACGCGAAAATGCTTCTTTCCCCTCAACTCCCCCCTACCTGCGCCTCTGTACGCTGGCAAAGAGCCCAGAAAGAGAGGCCGGGGAGCTATGGGTAACTAGCAGTTGGACTGTGGCTTTGCACGTTTCTTTGTCGCAACGACTACCACCACGGTCGGGCAGTTCTCCGCCATGGCGTGTGAATTGTCAGCGATCAGGCTTACTCCGCAAGCGCTGACCTGCCCTCACGTGTGACGAGTTTTTGTTAGAGCTTTAGCGTTTGTCCGGGGAGGGGGCCACGCGAAGGAACGCCGCAGCACTGGCCGCGCGCAGCCCGCAGCGGCGGGATCTGCGCCGCTGCACCGCACTCAGTCCTGTGCGGCGCGCGCTCGGCGTCTCCTCCACCCGGCTTCCGGAGACTGGCCGGCCCCGCCGAGGCGGCGATGCGGCGTCTCGGTGAGGAGGGGCCGGCAGGGCCGCGCGGAGGAGAAGCCCCCCTCCCTACGGCAGCCCGGCGCCCCCTTGCCGGCGGCCAGCCCTCCTCCGCGGCAGCAGGGCGCCTAGCCCCAGAGCCCCTTCGGGCCCTTCCGCCGCGCGCTCGGCTCTTTTCGCGTCCCCGGCCGGGCGGAGCGGGCGCCCTCCCCGTGCGCGAGCGTCGCGCCGAGTCTCGCGGAGGCCCGCCCCTCCCCCCACGCCCGCGCCCGCGCCGCCCCCCACCCCTCCCGGGCGAGTGTCCGCGGCGGCGGCGGCGGCGGCGGCGGCGGCGGCGGCTGCCGAGATTGGGATCCGCCTGCTGGCGCTCGGCGAAGGAGGAGCGAGGAGGGAGGAGGGCGAGGAGGGCGGGGAGGGCGGGCAGGAAGGCTCGGACTCCGGCGTGTCCGTCCGCGCGAGACGAGGATTGTACGGCCGCGCGAGGGGCGACCGGGCTGGGGCCGCTGCACGCCCCGGGCGGAGGCCGAGCCGGGCCCCCTGCCTCGCCGCCGCGCCCCGCCGCGCCCACCCCGCTCCGCGCCGAGAGCTGGAGGATGAGTTCCCCAGGGTTCGGGTGAGTTGGCTTGCCCGGAGAGTGCGTGTGCGCGTCGGCAGAGGCCGGCTGCGCCCGGGAGGCCGGCGCGGGCCGCAGGCGAAGTTTCGGGGGGAGCCAGGCGCGCGCGGGAGGCCCGAGCTGGGGGCCGCCAGGCCCGGCGGCCCCGTGGGGGTCTCTGCCGCCCAGGCTGTGACAGGCCGCGGCAGACTGGGCCCTGCCGCCCCGGGCCCAGCCCTGCGGGAGACCCGGGCCCCCGGCAGCCCCCTGCGACGTCCCCGCCTCCGGGCCCCTCTTTGTTCCCCACCCCCGAGTTTCGGGCCGAGTTTGGGGCGGCGGTGTGGGCGAAAGCCGCCACCAAGGACGATTCTTGAATCCTTAAATGGGAAAGGCGCTCACCTCCCTCGCCCGGGAGCGGCGAGGGTGATATTCACGATTTGTGTATTACGTTTCTAAAAGGAAAAAAAGAAAACGAATGTCTGTTTCATGGGGCGGTCGAGCCTGGAGGCACTGCGAACCCTCCTGCAGAACTTGCCGCGGGAAGGTGCCAGGGCTCTCGGAGCTTCACCTGTCGTCCCGCGCTGCTTCCGCTGCCATGTCTGTTTGTGATTCTGCGCTTCAGTTTCTGAAAACTTTATGCTGGATTGACTGTAACCCTTTTTTTCTCTTTCCAGACTCCTAGTGGAAAGGTTTGGCAAGAAAAAAATAACTTGCGTCAGGGAAGAAAACCAATGTGCTGTGTGTTAGGGTCTGACGTTTTGTGACTTGTGCCTTTTCAGGCTTTCCAGTGTTTTAATTTGGTCAAAGTGCTGCGAGTTTTCTCTTTCAAACGGTTAGCAAACCGTTCTGAGGACATAGTACGAACTTGGCACGTTCGCCTGTGTTACGTCATTTAATCCTTAGGATAATCCTGGTTATTGTGTTCCTCGTTTTTCAGAAGAGGAAATCGAGACCCAGAGAGGTTGAATAACTTGATTAAGTGAGCTGAGATTTGAACCCAAGATTTTCTCTGTTACTCGGATTCTGTTAGAGTGAGGCACGCGAAGAGTTAAACAGCAACAATTACAAAAAGCCTTTCTCTGCAAACACTCTTAAGTTTAGGAGCGCTTTTCAGTTCACTCATACTTGAAATGATCGCTATTTTGTTGCTTGAGTTGAAAACAACTCCTTTATTGTATTTATTTCAAAAGAGCAGTTCAAGTCGGAATTAAAGTTGAATGTATTAATGCCTATCAATTTTCAGTTGTTGAAATAGTTTGTGAACTAGAATTTAAATATTTAAAATTAAAGCTAAACTAGGGCAGTTCTGAGCTCGAAATGGGATGAAGTTTCACAAAAGGCCAATTGAAATTTAGAATGCCCTTTTAATAGAACCTGTATGGCGCTTCTGTTTTGGGTCCCCCCGCCCCCTGCGCATTCTCTGTAGAACTCATTTGAAACTTTTTCTACTCGCTTCACTTCACATCCTTTCTTGAGAACATTGAGGTTTCCAGTGGGAGCGCCTTCCAGAATTTACTGGATTCCTTTTATCATCATCTTCTTTTCCTTCCATCTTGGTAGAAGAATATGTTTTGTCCTTCTTCCTAGTTAATACCTTATTTCAGTTTTTTCTTTTCTTTCCTACTTAATGGAGTTTGTTAACTCTCTTAAAGTACTTGTTTACCCTTTAATTCACTACTCCCTCCACCTGTCTTGTTGCTGCTTTACCTTTTCAAATCATGTTAACAACAACAACAAAAAATTGTCCTTATAGAAGTAATACGTGTTCGTTAAAAATAGAGCAAAACTGAAGTGAAATTAAAATTCATTCCATAAAATTAACTCGGGACATTACCAAGAGTAATTTACTTTTCCTGCCTTTACTTCCTGACCATCTATTCATTTCTTAACCCTTGTTATCTGAATTTTACCTTCGCAAAGGTCACCCATAATTTAATAAACACTTTTGGGCCTCTTTCTAAGTCAACTTGAACTTTTTGTAGCTTTTAGCGTCAACCCATCATTCTTGGAATGCCTTTCCTTGTCTATCCTTCATCTGCCCATTTTATTCAACAAATACTATATGTTAACATAACATAGGAGACGGCAGAAGGCAAAGACAGACAGGGTGCCTTTCCCTCATGGAGCTTAGAGTCTACTGAAGCAGACATGAATTCTGTAATTAAATATAATTGTATAATTAAAGTGCAGAGTATTTATAAGAGCTTAAAATGAGGACCTGACCTAGTGATGGTTTATGTTGGAAGAATCTTAGAAGGCCTTCTTGAAATTGTTGCTTTGGAACCCTGTGAACAATTCTGAAGGATGAATATGAATTTCCCAGATGAAAATAGGGCTTCTCTGAGGTTATACTGACTTTGTTATTCTTTGCGCCCTTTGCACTTTCTGGTCTTCCTTCTTCCGATTAATCTAAGTGTTCTCCAAGTTTCACTTTTCAGATCACTTTTCATACTTCTCTGGTCTTTTGACATTATTGTTTCAGACCCTTCTGTCTGAATAATTCTCAAGTCTCTATTCTTTATTTCTTTTCTGCCCTTGAATCCTCGTTTTTCCAGCTGTTTTACCAATACCTCTACCTGATTATTCAGGTTGCGTTCTTAGCAAACTTGTTTCCCTGGTGTTCCTTATTTCTGCCGATGTTATCCCAAACGCAGACCTTTTCCCAGCCCATCACATGTTGTCTGTAGTCAGCATCTGTTGGTTCCCCTTTCATGGTATTGTCACTTTTCTCTCTGTTCATGTCAGCTCTGGTTCAGTTCTTAATACACGTTGGTGTCAAGGTTATAATAGATTTATAAAATGAGTTGGACCGCTTTTGTCCTTTTTCTCTTTTCAGAAACAGTTTAGACTATTATCTTTTATTTGACAGTTTGGCAGAACTCACCTATAAGAGCATTCAAGCTTAGATTTTTTTTTTTTTTTTTTTCTGGAGAGGAATTTGAGTACCATTTCAATGTATTACATAGCAGTTGATCTTTGTAGGTTTTCTATTTCTTGTGTGAATTTTAGTGTTTAATATTTTTCCAGAAATGTGTTTATTAAGTTTTCAAATATAGTGCTGTTTGGTTTTCACAAAGTTCATTTTTCTTTAAATTGTTTAATTTGCTATACTCGTATACAATATTATGTATACAATATTATGTCCTGTGTATATCTTTGTATATTTCATAATTTTCCCTCTTCAGTCTTCGTTTCCCTGCTAACTGAAGCAGATTGTCATCCCACCTGGACTAATGTTATGACTTTATTGCCTTTCCTTCCTTATCCGGTTATCTTAGGCATCGCTGCCTAAATTAATCTTGAGTCCTTTTCATTTCCCCCACTCAGAAGTTTCCAGTGTCTTCTGTTAAATGAAATTGTTTTCTTGGGATTCGCCTCAGATTTGCCAGATCGTTATAAGGGAATGGCAATCCACTCCAGTACTCTTGCCTGGAAAATTCCGTGGACTGAGGAGCCTGGTAGGCTATAGTCCACAGGGCTGCAAAGAGTCGGAGGCAACTGGGCAACTTCACGTCACGTGTCTTCCACTATTTTTGCTTCCTGCCCGTGTTCTTTCCCTGCTGCTTCTGCTGTCGCTTATAACTGTTCCGTCTCCTTGTCATATGTACGAGTCCTGCCCATTCTTCAAGCCCCATTTCAGATTCCAACTCTTTTTGAAGCCTTCTCCATTTTCTTCTGGATGGAACTCTTTGTGAAGGAAAGGGTTTTCTAAAGGTATGAAGTCTTTTAATCTAATATTTTCTTCTTGCATTTACTCACTTGTCTTTCTTTTTCTTGTAGTTTTATTGAGATATAATTGACATACAACACTCTCTAAGTTTAGACTGTACAGCATAACAATTTGACTTCCATACATCATGAAATGATTATCATTGTAAGTTTATTGAACATCCATTGTCTCATATAGATTCAAAATTAAAGAAGGGAAAAAAAGTTTTATTCCTGTGATGAAAACTCTTCAGATTTACTCTTGTCAGCTTTCATATATAACATACAGCAGTGTTGATTATATTTATCAGGTCGTTGGACATTACATCCCTAGTACTTAGTTGTCTTATAACTGAAAGGTTGTGGCTTTTGCCACTCATTTGTCTTTTTAAATAAGCAACCTTATTGAAATATAATTTCTGTAAAGTTATATATGTACCCATGTTAAGTTTATAATTTTGTGAGTCATTTGATCTTTTACAGCAATTTTTATACAAATACTAGTTCTGCTCATAAGACTGCAGAATGGGTCTGTAACTGGCTTTGCAAAAGGCCCCTATCTGGTCTAGCAGCAGTTGGACATCAATTATAGTATTATTGATTGGACTTTTGGATCTTAGGAGCAGGGAGCCATGGAGAGAAAGGAAAATGAATTTCCTCTCAGGCTAAATTTTGATCTAGAAAGTGTTTCCTTCTTCCCTCTTCTACTTTTTATTAGTGTTTATGCTTTTAGAATGCTGTTTTAAAACCTCAAGGTCATTATTGACCAGGTCAGTCTAACTCTTTAACACAAGATTAAATGCTGAATTGTGTTGAATTATGTCAACTATAAGATACACCCTCATTTTATAGACCACTTATAAAGAAAATATGCTTCTAATTGATTTTAAGAAGCCATTGATTGGCACCTTCAATTCAGAAATACTAAGATATGGAAACTATATGTGCTTTAGAATTAATGAGTAGGGTTTCTCTCACATCAAAACTCCTATTCCTTTAGTGAACATGTTGGGAAGAAGAATTTAAACCACATTTATGTGGGAATGGTTTATAGCCCTACTGTTACTGTGAATAGAGAGGGTGCTTGCTAAACCTCTTTAGCAAGTAAAATGTTTCATGCAGTATAGAGAAATATGTATATGTTTGGATGGGATCTCTTCACAACTGGGTACGCCAGCCTGATTGCAAAGTACTTTGACTGACCCCAGATTTTCGTCTTCATTTCTTTTGCTCATTTTCTGAACTCACAGGTTTCTAAAGCGCTGATAATTTTCACAAAATGGCACAGATTATGTAAGGAGGAATTGTGGTAGAGTTGTGATAGCCAGTTTTGCGGATTATTTTAAAGACAGTATCCAGTATTTATATATCATCATTAACAATCATCATATGCTTAGTTTTCTAAAAAGTAAATATAAAAATAATTGTAAATATTTAGATAATAAATCATAGTTATGTTTGTCAGTTTTATAGCCAACATTAAAAAATTTTTATTGACGTATAGTTGCTTTACAATGTGTTAATTTCTGCTCTACAGCAGAGTGTAGATT
Organism: Oryx dammah; assembly: GCF_014754425.2. Lineage (NCBI taxonomy): Eukaryota > Metazoa > Chordata > Mammalia > Artiodactyla > Bovidae > Oryx > Oryx dammah. The sequence goes on along the minus strand of NW_024070190.1, from coordinate 18,853,425 downwards.
TGGTTATACATATATATATTCTTTCCCATGATGGTTTATCACAGGATACTAAATATAGGTCCCTGTGTTATACAGTAAGATCTTGTTTATCTATCCTATGTATAATAGTTTGCATCTGCTAATCCCAAACTCCCAATCCTTCCCTCCCTCACGCTCCTACTCCTTGGCAGCAGCAAGGCTATTCTCTGTGTCTGTGAATCTGTTTCTGTTTTATAGGTAAATTCATTTGTGTCATACTGTAGATTCCACAAATAAGTGGTATCATACGATGTCTGTCTTTATCTGGTTTCCTTTGCTTAGTATTAGTATGATGACCTCTAGGTCCGTCCGTGTTGCTGCAGGTGGCATTGTTTCGCTCCTTCTCGGGGCTGAGTAGTGTTTCGTTGCGTATGTGCACCGCGTCTATCCTTTCCTCTGTGGATGGGTGTTAGTTGTTTCCATGTCTTAACTACTGGGAATGGTGCTGTACAGCCAATACCTTAAAAGGCTGTGAGTTCTAAAAATTGGAAAGTAAGGAACAGAAGGATGTTTTCAAAGATCTCCAGTAATGTGTTTTGAAGAAAGCACTGGAGTATCATCTTAAGGAGAGCATATGATTAATGGAATCCATCTTTTGGTGGACTCAGTGAGTCCCTAAACCAGGTTCATAAGGACAGTTAAATATGGAACTAATGAATTACTGAATAGATAAGGAAAGACACTGAATAGATAAAGAAACATATTCTTGTGTATTTTTTATTGAAAACAGGTGGACACTTACATTACCATATGTAAAATAGATAGCCAGTGGGAATTTGCTGCATGACACGAGGAACTCAAACCAGGGCTCTGTAAGAACCTAGAGGGGTGGGATGTGGAGGGAGGTGGGAGGGAGGTTCAGGAGGAAGGGGCCATATGTATACTTAGGGTTGATTTATGTTGAGGTTTGGCAGAAACCAACACAGTTCTGTAAAGCAGTTATTTTTCAATTAAACAAATTTAAAATTAAAAAGATAACTGGTGGATTTGAGCTGTCCTGCCTGATATTATGCACGTTGTTACTCTTCTGTTATATTTGTGATGAACTTTGTTTTCTTACTGTAAACACTTCTCATACCACTAATAACATCTGAAGCTGTGGGGCTTGGCTGTTGCTCTGCCTGTATATAATTGGCTGTTCCTTGAAGGGCTTTCTTGGTGGCTCAGATGGTAAAGCAGTGCAGGAGATCCGGGTTCAGTCCCTGGGTTGATCCCCTGGAGAAGGGAATGGCTTCCCACTCCATTATTCTTGTCTGGAGAATTCTTTGGACAGAGGAGCCTGGCAAGCTATTATAGCCCATGAGGTCAGACATGACTGAGCCCCTAACACATTGACTTCACTTATGAAGAACAGGGGTATGTCAAGTGTGGGGATAAAATAGCCAAATTTACAATTTAGGAGATAAGTGACATAGTGGATAATCAGTTTGGAGAAAAGACCAAAGACACCGAAACTTGTAGGGAAGCTGTTCCGTCCTTGCTCACACTTAGGATGGTGGCAGGTAATTAGGGTGTAGAATGGATAGGAGTTGGTAATTAGCTGTGGAGGAGAGGAGGAGTGGGGTTGTCAAGAGTAACTCCCAGGTTTCTAGATTGGAAACCTGGCAAGGCAGATGTGTGTTGTTAACTGAGATGAAAAAAGTAGGGGGGAGAGCTGGTTTCTGGAGGAAAATAATTTGGTTTTCATCCTCTGAAACACCAGGTAGAGATTTCTACTTGCAAGTTGCATTTATAGTTCTGGAGTTTGATAGAGGTTTGAGTTGGAGGTAGGTAGACATTTGGAATTGAATACCACATAAATTGTATATTCCAGCAATGGGAATTAGGTGGCTCTCTAAAGTGACTTTTGTTTGCAAGTGGCAAAACTAACTCAGATTAGCTTAAAGTGGGGAAAGCTACCCCCAACCACCTCCCAAACCCATTTTTGGGAAAAGACTAGAAATAAATATGACTGGATCTAAGTGTTCAGATGATGTAATTGGGAATCTGTCTTTTCTGCTTACCACTTTTTTTTGCCTCATTTTCAGTAGGTACTTTCATCTGGCAGGGAGGACCACTGGTAGCTCCAGGGTTGTGTGGTCCTTATTGCTGTAGATTCAAGAGAGGGAAAAAACGCTTCTTGCCCAGGCGCATGTATTCTGTCTCATGGAGAGATTGCTATTGAGTCTACATGGGATGTGGGGTACCATTATTGCCAGAGTTGGCTTATATGCCCACTGAAGCAGTCAGGGACTGGTCGCCGCCTTGGAGCCGTGTGAAATGGTCAAGTGGTTGTTTCCTCAAAGAAAGGTGGCTCTGAGTAGGTGGTTGTTGTCTGACTCTGCGACCCACTGGACTGCATTGCGCCAGGCTTCCCTGACCTTCACTATCTCTGGGAGTTTGCTCAAACTCATGTCCGTTGACTTGGTGATGCTATCTGGATACGTAAACAAAGGTATTGGAGCTTCATGGCAATAGAAGGAGAAAAAAGTGGAAGTAGCGACAGACTTCATTGTCTTGGGAGCCAAAATCACTGCAGGTGGTGACTGGAGCCTTGAAATGAAACAGCGCTTGTTCCTTGGAAGGAAGGCTGCTACAAACCTGGACGACATATTGAAAAGCAGAGACATCACTTTGGTGAAAAGATCTCTATAGTCAAACCTATGGTTTTTTCAGTAGTTGTGTACAGATGGGAGAGTTGGATCATGAAGAAGGCTGAGCACCCAAGAACTGATGCTTTCAAATTGTGGTGCTGGAGAAGACTCTTGAGAGTCCCTTGGACTGCATGGAGATCAAACCAGTCAATCCTGAAGGAAATCAACCCTGAATATTCATTGGAAGGACTGATGCTGAAGCTGAAGCTCCAATACCTTTGGCCACCTGATGGGAAGAGCCACTGGAAAAGACTCTGTTTCTGGGAAGGGTTAAAGACAAAAGGAGAAGAGGGTGGCAGAGGATGAGATGGTTAGATAGCATTACTAACTCAATGGACATGAATTTGAGCAAACTCTGGGAGATGGTGGAGGACAGAGCAGCCTGGCCTGCTGCAGTCCATGGTGTCTTGAAGAGTCAGACATGACTTAGCAACTGAGTCAACAACAGTATATGATTGTTGTTATATACAACAGCAACAACAATATATAATTTCATGGTTATTTTACAGACCTCATTTCAGGAACTCCCGGTATATAACAGCAGAGAGCCTAGAACAGCCCTGAGAAATAGCAATTTAAGACCTAGATAGAGAAGATAGACATTACATAACTTCACAAATGGTTATCTAATTATAGTTACATTAAGATCTACAAAACAGAAGTGCAGGTGGCTTACAAGAGTGGTAAGGGAAGTTGGTCTGTTCAGGATGCAGGTGCTTTGGAAGGCTTTCCTGAGACAGTGTCCTGTACAGTGAGACCTTGGACTGGAAAGGAGAGGAGAGTGTTCCTGGAAGTATCAAGATTTAGTAGTTTTTAAAGCAAACTTTTTTGCTTTTTAAAAAATTATAAAAGTAGTATACCTGTTGTGGATAATTTGGGAAATTTAAAAAATTTTAAAGAAGCAGCAAAACACTCGAGCTTTGGCTTTTAATTTTTGTAAACTAACATCTATATAGTACTGGTATTACCACTAAGCTAACTGCAGTCTTGGATGCTCTATTAACTCTATATGGATCTTTGTTTCCTTGTCTTAAAAAGTGAAAGGAGTTGATAAGCTTTAATGTTGCTTTCTGCTTAAAAGAATAAAGTTACATGACTTTAATGCGGAGTGGTTAGTTACTGAAATTGCTTTTGGTCCTGATGACATCACTGGATTTCTGATTTTTAGCTGAAAAATCACTTTTCTGCCCTGGCGCTCATTTCAGGTAATGAAGGAAATGGCATATGACCAGTGGTATTCTTCCATGCCCTGCTTTTCTATCTCTTCTTTTGAGCTTTTTTTTTTTTTTCTTTAGATAGATAATTTACCTAAACTATCTGAAATGTTATAGGCTCTCAGTATTGAAGTTAAATCTGGGGGAGACTTGCATGGCTGTCATTCTGTTTTGTGTATATTGAAATTTGAGGGTAGCTTTCTTACTTGAAGTTAAAATTTTATAATGTATTTCAGGAATATAAAATCTTGAATGTCTTAAATTTGTATTTAAGAATATTTAGATTTCTAGCTGAAAGGAGGTCCTGTTGGGAAATACTAAGTTAAGGCTATTAACTTTTGGTGAGATTCTTGAACTTATTTATTTTTCAAAAAATCATTTAAAAATGTCATGAAATAGAAATATTTGAACAGTATTCAAAAGTGTCTATATATCAGGTCAACAAAATACTATCACTTGATGACAGATAACTTTTATTGTATCAATTTCAGTAATCTTTCATGTAATAAAAAATGCTGAGAAAAAGACTTGCTTGCTGTATTTCTATGTGTGTGTCTTGAGTAAAGAAAAAAGTTAATCTTTCTGAAATAGTGCTTTAGTGATCATCTTTACTTGCTAAATATTTTTTTCTGGTTTCTTACTTGCTTACAATATAAAATTCATAGTGTCCTATACTGGCCTTCTTCTCTGGCCCCTTCTGCCTTTTCTGCCTCATTCACTTCCCACTGCTCTTTCATTAGCCTCTGTCACCTAAATATCCAATTCTGGATGTGAGTTCGGAATCCTAAGATCTGTAGTGTCCACTGTGGTACCACGTGTGGTTGTTGAATATTTAAAATGTGGCTAGTCTGAAGTAGGCACCAGATTTTGAAGATGGTGCAATAAAAAGGTAAGATATCTTGTATTTAACAAGATATTTTGATTACATACAGATGTTGATTATATATTGTTAATACTGTTTGAATATGTTGGGTTAAATAAATATATTATTATTTTTGATTCTTTCTGCTTTTTTAATGTGGCTGTTAAAAATTATTAAGTATGCATTATATTGTAGGGTGCTGCCTTTCTTCCCCCCATTCTTTGCTTATCATAGTTTTTCGAAGTCTAGTGAGAATCCTGCCTCTTCTGTGAAGCTGTCCTCAGTGGTCCAAGGCTAAAAGTTGGCTCTTATGTGATTGTTTGAAGGCAGTTGGTATTCCTTGTGCATCATTAACTATGTTAAATTTCTTCACTGTAAGCCTTCTCAGTTTTTAATCAGGGGAAGCTCAGTGTCGTTTCCCTGCCTGGCACCACAGACCTCCGCTTTTGTTTCTTCTGTTTAAAGAAGTTACACATATTTGTGTTGAAACGTCAAACAGCAACAGCCCGGAAGTAGAAAGTCAGTGTCTTCTGCAATCTTGCCCTGTCCTCCAGAGATTACTGCTATTAAAAGTAATATAAGGATAATTTTTCTTTTCCAGTCTTCATTTCTTCCTCTTAACTCCTTTCCCTGTTTCCAAAAAATGAGGTCATACTATGCATCATTTTCTTTAACTTTGTTTTCACTGAATATGTGGCGGTCTTATGTCAGTAAATATAAATTTGGTCATTCTTTTTAGCAGCCGAGTAGTATTCCCTTTTACAAATATACCTTAATTTAATGCACTAATCAGCTACTGATGAATATTTAATTGTTTCCAATTTTTTGGCATTACAAACAATGCTGTGGTGCTTGTACATATCCTATGAGAGTATTTTCATTTTATAGGATGAATTCTTAGAAATGCATTTACTGTAAGAGAAGCCATACAGATTTGATACAGTGCCAGAGTGCTCTGCAAAATCTTCCTAACAACTCGCTCTCCAACCAGGTGTTTGCATCTGTTCTCCCCTCCCCACTTCAACACAGGAACACCAGTCAGGTCTCATTTTTGCCAGTCTGCCAGCTGAACAGACAGCGTTATAGGTTTAATCTATGCTTCTTTGATTATGAATAAGATTGAGCAGGCTTACATGTTTTTTTGGTACTTTGCATTTCTCTGTCCTTCATTTTTCTAATCTAGTTTTTTCTTACTCATTTGTAGAAACTCTTGTATGGCATCAGCTCTTTCTTTGGCACATTGCATTCGCTTTTTAATTTTTTTTTTTTTTACTTTTGTTTGTGATGTATAAAAACTCATTTGCTTTTTAAAAAATTTATTTTATTTTATTTTAAAAAAATTTTTATTTTTACTTTATTTTGCTTTACCATACTGTATTGGTAACTCATTTACTTTTGTAAAAGTATTAAAAAACAAGAGAATAGAAAGTTTCAGTTGTCTTATGCTCTGTATATTTTATAAGCTCCTTGACTGAATTTTGTCCTAAAAAGTTTTGTTTCACCAGCAGTTATTAGTTCAGTGCTTTGTACAGAGTAAGAGTCCAGGTATTTGTATGTGTGGATGGTGAAGTGGGTCCAGACCATGCCACTGTAGCATAACAATTATTTTGAGCTGAAGGCAGTTGATAATAGGCTTTTTTTGTTTTTTTTTTTTTTTTGCCCTGAAGCAGAGGCTCTCAGAAGTCAGTTGGTATTAATTTCTTTCCCCGAGTTTCAAAACCAGGGAAGACTGACTCTTTTTTATCACAGCTGAACCCCCACTGTCACAAAAGGGTCACTTCTCCCATGTAGTCCCCTAAAGGTGAATCTTGAATCTTTTCGAGGTCATTTGTTTTCTTGTAAATACCCTTCTTCTCCCCCCCACCTTCTTTTTTTTTTTTTTTTTTGCTGGAGTACCAGCAAAAGTAGAGCAGAACATCTCATTACCTAGATGAGTAGTCAGTATGCACCTGATTGGTTTATCTATGCCTGTTTGAAAAAGGGATAAGGAAAACTGGAGAGAAAGCTCATTGTGGACAGAGACGGTTATTTGTTTTGAATTTCTCTGAGTTCAAGTGGTACTGCAGAGTGTAACCAGACTTCAGTCATGTTGACAGGGCTTGGGCTGCTGGAGAGGGGAGAGTCGAAGCAGATCTTTAGCTAGGAAAATGTGGGTAAGAGCTCCTCAGCCCTTGGTTATCAGAAAGTTCCAGCTTGTCCCCAGAAGAAAAGTTGCCATTTGACTGCCTGTGATACAGACAGTATAGCTCCTATTAGCCAGGAAAGTGGCAGCAACCACAAGACTACTGGGAGCTCAGATACTGAGCTGTTTATTTTATTCTCTCCCTAGGCCCCATCCCACAAATAGACCAGACCACACCCCTTCCTCTGTTAACTCTCTGGGACCATAGGTGAAGCCTGAATTTGGAGATGAAGGAGGTGATTGAAAGACTGAGGATTAAAGATTTAAATATCAGTAAATGGGACTGGACTTTTTAATAACTGAAAGCTACTGAAAAACAGAAGGAATTGTTCCAGATGCCATCAAGGACCAGGAAAAGGAAACTGGGCAAATCATAGTTTGGAGTAGAAACTGGAGAAAAATAAAACTTTTTCTCATCTTTTTACCAATTTCAGACCCTTTATTAAAGTTACACACGTATCAGGTTAAGTTCCTATTACAGCCCCTCGTGACACCAGGACTCATTCTTCTCTCTCCATAAAAGCTGTTAGGGTACACACGCAATCGTTTGATTTTCCTAACATCTCTGTTTTCAAGTGTATTCCAGTTGTGCTCAGTATAATGCAGTATTAAGGATGCTTTATGTAACTTTCAGATTTATAAACTGAATATGGTAATTTTTAAGTTGGAACATTAATTAAACTGTCTTATTCCGTAGTTGTTATGGAGTTGGAGTTTATTGAACCTTGGAAACGTTGTTCAGTTGGTCAGTTGTGTCCAACTCTTTGTGACCCCATGGACAGCAGGATGCCAGACTTCCCTGTCTTTCACTATCACTCAGACTTGCGTCCATTGAGTCGATGATGCCATTAAAGTAAAAATGACTTGATAAAAAGCATCAGCTTAATACATTTTACTTAGTATATGATATTTTCAGTTTATAAAGTTTGAAATTAATTTTTACTCATTTTTCAACATGTACAAGGTAAATGGGTTTCAGTGTCAGTAATGTAGAACAATAGAATAAATACAAGATCAAGATGGATTAAATAATACCTAATATGACTGTGTACTTGGCCCTATTTCAAGTACTTTGTACATGTTAAGCCATTTATCCTTATAAGTATTATATGATACAGATATTGTTATCTATTCCTTTCTATGCATGAGAAAAATGAGGCACAGAATTTAAATAACTTGTCGAGGTTTGAACAGCTAAATAAGTGGCAGAGCCGGGATTCAAACCCAAGTCGTCTGACTTTAGAATCCGTGTTCTTGACCACAAAGTTATATTTGTTCTCAAATGGAGTAGGATAATTTTAATATGAAGACCTGAACCACACACAGTTAAGTACATGGTTTACTTATCTTGGCCTATTTGTATTCTGTGTTCTCCACAAGGAGAAGGTCAGTTTGCCTGAGCTGGCTGTAGTGTTGCCTGAGGTACCTGTTAAAACATGTTCTCCACTCAAGGCCTAAATGTATTTATATTTGATGGGTTAAATTTGATTGACTTTTAACAATTAATCCTGCTTCTGTTTTTAATATTTAAGATTTGTTTGAAACTTCTCGCGGGTAACTTTTTGATTGGCATTCTTTGCTGGGCCTAATGTTTGCTTTGCATTGTAGAGAAAAGGATAGTAAAAGGTCAGTGGATTACAGCTATTTTCTAAACATCCAGAACCCTTTTCACAAACGTTTTTTAAAATTAGTGCTCTATTGTATATCTCATTTCTAAGACATAGGTTTGTTGATGAGGATCAAACGGACAAGCTTTTTTCACAGCTTTATCATGGCTTTTACTCTAATTTAAAGTAGTTGAAATTGGATAGATATTTGTAAAACATAATTGTCATTTGTATTGTTTCTTAGAATACACTTAAAATCTGTCTTGTGAGAGAACAGGAAGAAAAAAGATTTAAAAATAGTGCCACATCAGTTGAAAATGAAAGTGAAGAAGCTCATCTAGGGGGAAGATTTTGGAGTCAAATAGGTTGAGAAATGAAACCTGATTTTTAGCTATTAGTGTTGCTGAGACTCTCCTCTGGAATATTATTAAATTGTTTATGTTGCTCCATAAAAATTTTTTGTGTAAGTGGTTATGATATGTAGACATTTTTGAATCTTCTTCCTTGGAGGTTTTTCTTTAAAACAAACAGAAGGCTTTTTTGCCTCTTAGTTACAGAAGTAGTGCTTACTGAACAAATGTAAAACACAGAGAAGCCCCGAGAAAAAAGTAAAAATCTGTTATATTCATACTACTTAAAGGTGACATCTGCGAACATTTTGGTATACATAGTGTAAGTTTTTTTTTTTAAAAAAATCTTACTGCTTAATGTTTCTGCCATAACTTAAGAATTTGATGAAATTAGGTGAGTAAAGCTGAAATTCTGTTCATACATTAAGCTTGTATGTCTGAACCTGAAATACAAGAAACTTAGAATTTAGGGGATAGAGAGGGAAGTTACCGAAATAGAAATACAAAGTTTTGGAAATTTGGCTGTCTTACTCTAGTTATCTGTTCATCTTTTTTGTTGTATATTCTCCTCTTTTCAGCTATGCAAGTTTTAAAAAAACTAAGACATTTCAAATTTGAAGTGTTTTTCTGTAGTGATCGACTAAAATAGAGTAACATGTGGGGAGGTAGAACCTAAACTGAGGGAGGTCAAAAACCATATGGAAATAGAAAATCCAAAGCCTCTTGCAGAACGAAGCTAGGAAGAATGGAATCTAAACACTGAAATTATACATCTGCGAGGCAGCTGTGCGCTCTTTGTTCATAGGTTCTGCTGCAGAAATAGCAAAAGAAACTTTGAAAGGGAAATGTATCCTAAATAGACTAAGCTAACTATGATATGGACATTTTTAATGTTACAATGTGTATTAAGTCATCTTTAAATGAATTGTTCCCTTAAGTAGTTATAAAAATACTTTTCCAAAAATAGCAGATCACTTTTCCGGGTTAAGTATGAGTTTCCTATTTATATCGTCAGCACTGAATCAGCATTTTATTAAATTACAGATCAAGGGATTTTCAGTGACACTAAAAGAGTGTGATACTGTTGTGAATTTGTTGGTTGCTTTCGTTTTTGTTAGTATTCAGGGATGTGTGGTAGTTTAATGTTCTGCCCTTCAAAAATCAACTTTTATGAACTTGTTTAGACAAAACATTTAATTTTTAAAATCATCGGGCAATTAAAAACAGTTGAAATTTGAAAAGGGAAGACGTAAAAAAGCTTTTATTTAGTTTTGAAATGTTTATAAGTACTAACATCTGAATGGCTTTTTACAAAGCACTTTTTAGCATCCAGTTATCTCTGATGAATTTGTCTTGCTAACATTTTTATCTCTTGAAAATTGAGACAGAGCACTCAAGTTGGTGGTTATAGAATGCTGTTTAGTTTTTACTTTCTACAAGAGTGATATGTAGTCAAGGATTTAGAAATCACAGAAGAGTAGAACAAGAAGGAATCACATCTCCAACGCCTCATAATAGCCATTGTTGACATTTGGTATGATTCTCAGTCTTGTTTTTCTGTTAATAAATTGCATAGTTTGCCCTGATACTGGAGGATGTAATACTTGTATCCTTTAAACATTTATTTATATGTTAATCATTTCTAATAAAAACATAGTTCTTAACCATTTGGGGGGGGGTTATTGTTTCAATGGAATTTTTTTCTACTTGAGGGAAAACATTTTATCCTAGGGTCATGTGTTATAAATATATAGTATTAAAAGCATGGACTCTGCTTGGGTTTAAATCCCAGCTCTGCTGCTGCTTAGCTGGGCTATCAGCAATTTTGGTAAACTAACATCTCTGTGTCTGTTTCCTCATCTGTAAAATGAGAATAATGGCTTCTGCTCCCTGGAGTGGTTATAAATTTATATATATATATATATATATATATATATATAGTTTTGCTTTCATGGAGCATATATATATATATATATGTATGTATTTTATATCTTAGAACTAGTATCTGACCCACTATAAGCACTGTATAAGTTAACTAAAATTTTAGATTAAGTACCATAACCACACTGGCTCTGATCAAACTAGTAAACAAAAAATTAGGAAAGATACAGAAAGTCAGATATTGCAACAAAATACATAACCTAATTAATAGAGAACATCACACCCAATAAGGATAGAGTGTGACCCACTGTGTCATTAAAGCAAGCCTCAAAAAATATCAAAGGATTGAAATCATTCGCAGTGTCCTCTGATGATAGTGGAATTAAATTAGAAACCAATAACAAAAAATAATGAGAAAATCTTTGAAATTAGATTGCATTTTTAAATAACCACACATGGGTCAAATAAGAAATTACAGAATTCAAAATTATTTTGGATTCAAAAATAATTAAAATACATGTCATTTCAAATTTGGGGATACAGTTAATTCTGTACTTGGAGGAAATGTTAAAGCTTTAGAAATATATATTATAAAAGTAGAAAGGCTGCAAATAAACAAGTTAAGGGTCCGTCTCAAGAAATTAAAATGAGATTTCCTGTCTCAAGTTTTACTGGGTGGGGTTGTGGGGAGGAATTTTAGTTTACGTTTTTATCCCTTTAGGAGGAAAAAGGTATGATTGACCACAATAGTTGTACTTTTTTTACTAGTACATTTGAACTCTCCCTGCTCAGACGGTAAAGTGTCTGCCTTCAATGCCAGAGACCTGGGTTCGATCCCCAGGTCATGAAGATCCCCTGGAGAAGGAAATGGCAACCCACTCCAGTACTCATGCCTGGAAAATTCCATGGACAGAGGAGCCTTGTAGGCTACAGTCCATGGGGTCGAAAAGAGACACGACTGAACGACTCCCCTCCCCTCCCCTCCCCTCTCCTCCTCTCCCCTCCCCTCCCCAAGCTTGAGCCCTAATTTACTTGATTTCTAGGAGGCTTCAGATGAGGTGAAGTCGCTCAGTCGTGTCCGACTCTTTGCGACCCCGTGGACTTCTCCGTCCATGGGATTCTCCAGGCAAGAATACTGGAGTGGATTGCCATTTCCTTCTCCAGAGGAGGCTTCAGTACGCTTTATGAAAACCTCTCATTTTCTTGGCCCTTCCATAGAGCCTTTAACTTTTCTAAGGAGAAAGAAAGTCTCTTTGAGGAAGCATAGACAATCCTGAGATGATCAACTTAGTATTGGCAGTTATTTCTAAGTCTTTAAGACTTGTAAAGTATAAGTCAACTTGAAAAGTACATAATGCGCAACTGTCACAGACTAAAGACTATCCAGACTTGGTTACACAGTAGTGAATGAAGGTAGCCCTGAGTTCTGCTTTCATGGAGCTTATGCTTTAATGGGGGAGACTAGCATTAAAAAAAAGCAAACCCACCCAGTTTTGCCGTGACGGCGTGGTATTGGTGCTAGGGGAGAGCAGTTCAGAGTCCTAGTAGAATGGCCAGCAGAGGACCTAAGCTTACGTAGGTGGAGAGTGTGGTGAGATATGTAAAAACTAGGATAAAAAAATTAGAATAAAGTGGGGAAACAGAATGGAAAATCATAGGAAGTATGTTTTTTAATGGGGAAATAAATTTTAAAATGTGTTATCTTAACCGACTAATCCAGAGGCTTGAGTGGTTATCCTTAGTTTGGTATATAGCATTGGATAGAAGGCAATGGCACCCCACTCCAGTCCTCTTGCCTGGGAAATCCCATGGGCGGAGGAGCCTGGTGGGCTGCAGTCCGTGGGGTCTCGAAGAGTCGGACACCACTGAGCGACTTCACTTTCACTTTTCACTTTCATGCATTGGAGAAGGAAATGGCAACCCACTCCAGTGTTCTTGTCTGGAGAATCCCAGGGACGGGGGAGCCTGGTGGGCAACCGTCTGTGGGGTCGCACAGAGTCGGACACGACTGAAGTGACTTAGCAGCAGCAGCCGCCTCATTCAAGACATGCTTTTTAGTTCTCTGTTCTCTAGAATGGAAGTGGTCAGGACTAGACCAGATAATTGCTAAGTTTCTAGTACTTAACTGCTCATTCTGTTGAAACTGTTATTAGCTCTTTAAAGAGTATTTTTCTCTAATTGTGGAAACAATATATGCCATGTTTAGAAAAAAATTGGAGACTGTAGAGAAGGAAGACTCTCTTCTTCAAATTTCATTTGTACTAGAGATGTCAATTTTATTATAAATAGAGTATATATCAGAGAACTTGACCTCCCTGCAGCTATGGGAGGTAGTGATCAAGAGGACACTATTAATCAAAATAGGCTAAATTATGCCTCAGTAGTGAAAAAAATTCTCCAATTTTAGTGGCTTGACAGAGTGAAGTTTGTTTCTCATCCCACAGTCAAGTTAGGTCAAGTATAAGCAGTTGAGAGAAACCTGTCAGAGGCTCTACCATCTGTAGCTGTTTCTCTATAACCAAGTGGCTTTCTTGGTTGCTATGGAGGGGAAGAGAACATTGGAGGATCTTGTAACTGGCAATTCTGTAGCTTCAGTAGTAGGAACTAGTCATTTGGCTTTACCTAACTGCAAGGGAATAAGGAAGTATAGTTCTTCCATGTCCCTGGAGTAGAGGAGACCTGGCTGTGGGTGAGCTTTAAAAATCCTAAAAACGATCTTGAGTAATTGAGGATGGACCTCTAATTCAAGTGGGGCTGGTTGGATTGTTTTGCCTAGGAATTTGCTTTTGGGCCACTGGCGACTGGAATGCTTAGGCCAATAGACACAGAAGCTTTGCTCCCAGTCAGGGTGATGGGATTCAAATGATTAAGTATTAAGAAATTTATCCATAGAAGAATGAATCAGAGCCGTTGAAGAAATAAAGTGTAGTTTTGGAGAGGAAAAAATAGCTGTTGGTATTCAGTGGCTTTCCATTTCTCAGTCTACTTCTTGAGAGTATATATGTTTTCTCAATACATGGAATAGTCCCTCAAAGTGAACATGTTTTGTGGCACAAAGAAAATCAGTAGATTTTCAGAAAGCAAAGAGCAAACAGGTTGTGTTTTCTGATCACAGTGCCATAGAATGACCAGCAATAGGCTGCCTGACCTCCCTCCAGAATAAAAGCAGAGCAAACAGAGACATGAATCGGAAACAAAAACGCCTGCGTTTGTGTGTGTGTGTGTGTGAGTTTGGGAGGAAGAGACATAGCTTTTAAATAGCTTAAAGAGACAGTTATAGCTGAACTCACACAATTCAGAAGTAAATTACAGTGAGAGCACCATGTAATATCAGTAAAGGCAATGTGAAATTTTATGGGAAATTCATAAAAATTAAAAATCAATATAATAAGAAAGATTAAAACTGAGTGAACAAAGTATTCAGTTCACCTGATTTAAAACAACAAAAGTCAAATAAAATAGAATGAAGGAATAATAAAGTTATAAGTTAATGGAAACCAAAACAACTGGCGTAAAATAAAAAATTAGCAGACTCTGGGCAAGTCTGATTAAGAAGAAAACGAACTAGAAGCAAACGTTAAAGCTATAGACTACTCTATAAATACCAAGATAAAAGTCTTCTGATAGAATAGTATGTGCAACTTTATGCCACATTTCCTAGAAATTGGATGAAATGGATTATTTCCTAGGAAAATAGAAATTAAAATGGAAAAGCTTGATAATCCAGTAGCTGATGGAGAAATAGAAAAAGTTGTCAAAAAGATACATCCTTAAAAGGGCCAGATGTTTTATAAAACTTTAAAGTAACTGATAATTCCTGTTATACATCGTTTCCAGAGGGAAGAAAAAATGCAGGAAGATACTCTTTGAAACTAGCATTAACTCTCACAGCAAAAAGGATAGCACAAGAAAAGCAAGCAATAGGCCCTTCTCATCACCTAATTGTAAGATCCCAAATAAAATACTAGGAAATCAAACCCCAAAGTATGTTAAAGCTGTAGGATCAAACTGTCCCAGAGATTCAAGGGTGACTTCACCTTAGGAAATCTGTTAGTATCCTTGTTGTTGTTCAGTTGCCACATTGTATCATTAACACTACATTAATAACCAGAAGAGGAAAACAGTATAATCGTCTTAATTGATGATGAAAAAACTATTAGATAAAGTTCAGTAAGCAGTTCTGATAGACTTGGTTTAGGAACAGAAAGAAACTTCCTTAACCTGATAAGAGATGAAATTAACTGAAGCGTACAGTAAATACAACTGGCAAGATATTTTCCATGAGAAAAAGAAGAATACTAAGAGCTCATTTTTTTTTAAATTTATTTTTTGTATTGAAGGATAATTGCTTTACAGAATTTTGTTGTTTTTTCTGTGAAACCTCAACATGAATCAGCTATGCTGCTGCTGCATCCCCTCAGTCGTGTCCGACTCTGTGCGACCCCATAGACGGCAGCCCACCAGGCTCCCCCGTCCCTGGGATTCTCCAGGCAAGAACACTGGAGTGGGTTGCTATTTCCTTCTCCAGTGCATGAAAGTGAAAAGTGAAAGTGAAGTTGCTCAAGTCGTGTCTGACTCTTCGCGACCCCATGGACTGCAGCCTACCAGGTTCCTCTGTCCATGGGATTTTCCAGGCAAGAGTACTGGAGTGGGGTTGAATCAGCCATAGGTATATATACATCCCCTCCCTTTTGAACCACCCTCCCATCTCCTGCCCCATCCCACCTGTCTAGATTGATACAGAGCCTCTATTTGAGTTTCCTGAGCCATACAGCAAATTCCCATTGGCTATCTATTTTACATATGGTAATATAAATTTCCATGTTACTCTAAGAGCTCATTTTTAATGCTGCTGCTGCTGATGCTACTGTTAAACATTTAACCGGAGATCTCTGCCTGAGGACTTTTGTGTAAAAAAAGGTATAGAAGCATACCTTGGAGATGTTGTGGGTTTGGTTTCAGACCACGTCAGTAAAGCATGTATCATAATCTTGTTGCTGTTCAATCATATATCTTAATAAAAGAAGTCAAACGAATTTTTGTTTTCTCAGTGCAGGTAAAAGTTATACTACACTGTAGTCTACTAATGGGAAATAGCATTGTCTAAAAAAACCAATATCGGTACCTTAAAGACACTTTATTGCTAAAAATTGTTGACTGACGTCTGCAACTTCAGTTGAGTCAGTCTTTTTGCCAGTGGAGGGTCTCACCTTAATGTTGACGGCTGCTAACTAATCGGGGTGGTGATTGCTGAAGGTTGGGGTGTCTGTGGCAATTTCTTAAGACAGCAGTGGTGTTTGTTGCCTTGTTTGACTTTTCCTTTCATGAGCAGTTTCTGTGTAGCATGCAATACTGTTTGATAGCTATTTACGCACAGTAGAACTTCTTTCCAAGTTTGAGCCTATCTTCTTACACCTTACTGCTGCTTTATCAAATAAGTGTATGTAATATTCTAAATCTTTTGTTATTTCAACAGTTTTCACCACATCTTTACTAGGAGTATATTCCATCTCAAGAAACCACTTTCTTTGTTCTTCCATAAGAAGCACTCATTCGTTTTTGTCATGAGATTGCAGCAATTCAGTCCCATCTTCAGGCTCCACTTCTGATTCTAGTTCTCTTGCTGTTTCCACCGCATCTGCGGTTACTTCCTCCATTGAAGTCTTCTACCCTTCAAAGTCATTCATGAGGGTTGGAATCAGCTTCTTCCAAACTTCTGTTAATGTTGATATTTTGACCTCCTCTCATAAATCATGAATGCTCTTAATGGCATCTAAGTGGTGTATATTTTCCAGAAGGTTTTCAGTTTATCCAAATTCACCGGTGGAATCACTGTGTATGGCAACCATAGCCTTACAAAATGTGTTTCCGGTTTTTTAAAAAAATTTATTTTTACTTTTGCTGGGTCTTTGTTGCTGCGAGGGCTTTTCTGTAGGTGTGGAGAGTGGGGCCCACACTAGTTGTTGCGAAGCTTCTCACTGCAGGGGCCTGTCGTTGAGGAGTACAGGTTCTGGAGCACAGGCTTCGTAGTTCTGACCCTTGGGCTTAACTGCTCTGAGGTGTGTGGGATCTTCCTGGACCAGGGGTTGAACTGGAGCCTCCCACATCGGCAGGTGGATTTTTCACCACTGAGCCACCAGAGAAGCCTCCGAAATGTATTTCTTAAGTAATAAGACTTGAAAGTTGAAATTACTCCTTGATCCATAGGCTGAGTAATGGATGTTTTGTTAGCAGGCGTGGAAACAGCATTAAACTCAGTGTACATTTCCAGCAGAGCTCTTGGGTAACCAGGTGTATTGTCAGTGAGCAATAGCATTTTTTTTTTTTTACATTTTAATTTTTTAAATTGAAGCATGGTTGCTTTAGAGTGTGGTGCCTCCTCCTGCTGTACAGCAGAGTGACTCAGGTACACACATAGACACCGTTTGTTAAATAGTCTTTTCCATTATGTTTTATCACAGGATATTGAATACAGTTCCCTGCGCTATACCCTGCCCTTGTTGTTTACCCATCCGGTATATAACAGTTTACATCTGCTAATCCCAGACTCCCAGTCCTTCCCCCCGCCCCCCATCCTTTTCCCCCTTGGAAGCCACAGGTCTGTTTTCTCCATCTTTTGAGTCTGTTTTGTAGATAGGTTCGTTTATGCCATATTTTAGATTTCATGTATAAGTGATAACCATATAGTATTTGTCCTTCTCTTTCTAACTTACTTCACTTAGTATGATAATCTCTATTTGCATCCATATTGCTGCAGATGGCATGATTTTGTTCTTTCTTCCTGGCTGAGTAATTCATTGTATATGAATTACTGTTACGTTGTGAAGTGATGTGAAGTCCCTCAGTCGTGTCCAACTCTTTGCGACCCTGTGGATTGTAGCCCACCAGACTCCTCTGTCCATGGGATTCTCCAGGCAAGAATCCTGGAGTGAGTTGCCATTTCCATCTCCAGGGGATCTTCCCAGCCGAGAGATCGAACCCAGGTCTCCCACATTGCAGGCAGACGCTTTAACCTCTGAGCCCCCAGGGAAGCACACTCAACATCACTAGTTATTAGAGAAATGCAGTTCAAAACTACAATGAGGTACCACCTCACACTGGTCAGAATGGCCATCATCAAAAAGTCTACAAATAATAAATGCTGTAGAGGGTATGGAGAGAAGGGAATCCTTCTGCACTGTTGGTGGGAATGTCAGTTGGTGCAGCCACTGTACTAGGTAATTACGTAACTACATTGTACTGTGTAATTATTATTACACTGTGTATAAGTATCACATCTTTTCTATCTATCTGTTGGTGGACATTTAGGTTGCTTCCATGTTCTGGCTATTGTGAATAGTGCTGCTCTGAACATAGGGTTGCATGTTATCTGTTTGGATTATCGTTTTGCCAAGGTATATACCCAGGAGTGGGATTGCTGGATCATATGGTGATTCTGTCTTCAGTTTTCTGAGGAAGCTCCATTCTGTTTTCCATAGTGAACTGCACCAACTGACATTCCCACCAACAGTGTAGAAGGATTCCCTTTTCTCCATACCCTCTACAGCATTTATTATTTGTAGACTTTTTGATGATGGCCATTCTGACCAGTGTGAGGTGGTACCTCATTGTAGTTTTGAAGTACATTTCTCTAATAACTAGTGATGTTGAGTGTCATTTCACGTGCTTACTGGCCATCTATATGTCTTCTTTGGAAAATTGTCTATTGAAGTCTTCTGCCCATTTTTCGATTGGGTTTCTTGTTTTTTTGTTGTTGAGTTGTGTGAACTGTTTGTATATTTTGGAGATCAAGCCCCTGTCTGTCACATCAGTAAGCAGTAATATTTGAAGGAATCTTTTTCTGAGCTGTCGGCCTCAGTGGCCCTGAAGTGTCCAGAAGACCATGTTGTAGACGATGCGCCGCCACCCAGGCTTTGCTGTTTCACGTAGGGAGCGTGATGGAGTAGATGGAGCACAATTCTTAAAGGCCCTAGGGTTTCCGGGATGGTAAATGAGCCCTGGCTTCAATTTAGAGTCGTCAGCTGCATTAGCCCCTGACGAGAGTCAGCCTGAGCTTTGGAGTCAGGCATGGACTTCCTCTCTAGTTATGAAAGTCCTAGATGGCATCTTCTTCCACCATAGGGCCGTTTTGGTGCTTTCCTGGTGGTCCATTGGTAAGACCCTGCACTTGCAATGCAGGCTTCTTGTCTTAAACTTCATGAACCTGCTTTTGTTTTCAAACTGTTTTTTCTGTAACTTCCTCATCTCCCAGCCTTAAGAGATTTGAAGAGCGTTAGGACCTTGCACTGGATTAGGCTCTGGCTTAAGGGAATGTTGTGGCTGGTTTCGTCTTCTGTTCAGACCACTAAAACTTTCTCCATGTTAACAGTGAGGCTGTCTTTCTTTCTTAACATGTGTGTTCATTGGAGCAGCACTTTTAGTTTCCTTCAAGGATGTTTCCTTTGCATTTCACGACTTGATTCTTGGTTTGGTGCAAGAGGCCTGGTACTTTGGGCTTTTGACATGCTTCCCTCACTAAGCTTAATCGCTTCTAGCTTTTGATTTAAAGGGAGAGATGTATGACTTCTTTCACTTGAACACTTAGAGCCCACTGTATGGCATTTAATTGCCCGATTTTATGCTGTCGTGTCTCAGGGAATAGGCAGGCCCAAGGCGATGGCACCCCACGCCAGTACTCTTGCCTGGAAAATCCCATGCACGGAGGAGCCTGGTAGACTGCAGTCCATGGGGTCGCGAACAGTCAGACACGACTGAGCGACTTCCCTTTCACTTTTCACTTTCATGCATTGGAGAAGGAAATGGCAACCCACTCCAGTGTTCTTGCCTGGAGAATCCCAGAGACAGGGGAGCCTGGTGGGCTGCCGTCTGTGGGGTTGCACAGGGTCGGACACGACTGAAGTGACTTAGCAGCAGCTTAGCAGCAAGGAGACAGAGAG
This sequence comes from Oryx dammah, assembly GCF_014754425.2. Classification (NCBI taxonomy): domain Eukaryota; kingdom Metazoa; phylum Chordata; class Mammalia; order Artiodactyla; family Bovidae; genus Oryx; species Oryx dammah. Next base: position 18,833,742 of record NW_024070190.1, on the reverse strand, counting down.
ATGGGGGAGTGGCTGGTTGTGGAGTAGTGAGAACACTCACAACATTTATCAGGTAAGTTTGCTGTCTGTGGGCATGGTTCATGGTGCCCCAAAACACTTAAAATTGTAACAACAGAGATCACAGATCATCGTAACAGATATAATAATAATGAAAAACTTTGTAATTTTGTGACACAGAGTCACAAAATGAGCAAAATATTGTTGGAAAAATGGCACCAGTAAACTTTCTTGACACAGGGTTGTCGCAGATCTTTAATTTGTAGAAAACACAGTATCTGCAAAATGCGATAAAACGAAGATATGCCCGTAAGTATTTGAAAGGGGAAAGCCAGAACTTGCACTGTTTGCATGTGCCCTTTGCAAAGCATATAATCTGCCTAGAAAAATCAAGAGAATCAATTGATGAAGTTGGAAAACTAATAAATGAGTTCAATAAGGTGGCTGTATACATTTTGAACGAAAAAAATCAGCTTCACTATATGCTAGCAATAGCAGTCAACTTGGAAGTGCTATCAGTGTTTGCTTTCTTTGATAAGAAGTGCCTGTTAGTCCTAGCCTGCTTGGCAGTTACCTGTTGCAGACATGCTTTGAATCACGAAGAGAGAGCTGCAGGAGATGAAGCTTTCAATTTCCTGCTTGCTTCCAGTCCAAAAGGCAAATGTTTGAAGGGATAACATAAGGTTGATTGTTTCATGACAGCCCCACATAGCTAAAACTATTCCTTGTGATGTCCGTCTCACCCTGCTTTAAAAAAAATGTTTCTGGACAACATTCCTTCCAGGAATGTATCACTGAGTTCCCTGGAGGCCTAGCTGGTGTCCTACAAGAATACCGAAGAAACTGTAAAGAAAATAGAAAAGCGATTCCCCTAAAAACAAGTTTCTTTTTCTCTTTTTTTTAATATAATACATGTGTGTAGTAAACAATTCAAACTATATAGAAAAGTGAAATTTCTTCTTTACTTCTCTCTCACTGCTTTATGTATGTTAAAATTTTCTCTCCATTTACAAAAATACATTTCCATTTCCATCAATATATGATACCACCTATGTTTCATACAGGTGGTATCATGCATTTTGTATTGCAGCTTGCCTTTTTCACAAAACATTTTCCGAATCTCTCTCATTGTTTTTAACCTCATGTTGACCTTTATTGTCTGTAAGACTCAGTGTAATCTCTTTGACAGAGCCTTTACTCTGCTTTTCAATCTCTGAAGCCTTTTCAGGGTGCCTCTTTTTCTGACCTTTCTGTTCACTTTCTGGCTCTCAAGACAGTCTGTGTCCCCCTGTTTTTAAATGTGTAAAATAATGTTTTAAATGTGTAAAATAATGTTTTAAATGTGTAAAACAAAATATACCAGATTACAGAGGAAACCCAATTATATTGAAATACTATTAAAGTAATTAAAAAATTTTAAGATATAGTAATATATATTTTCTTTTATTAACTCATTAAATGATGAGTTTTAATAACTGCCCTAATTTTAAAATAATAATGAACATAAATAATACTCTGAGTTATCTGCAACAGTGTAATTTGATGAGCATATCTGATTCTTTTGGTTACAAAGTTACAGGTACTGCTGCTACTATTGTGGGCTTTGCCTACTCATAATTATAAATAATTATGGTTAAATTTCAGTTAGGGGTTAGTAAAACTAAAGATGTAATTTTTTTCTCATCTAAGTTCATGGACCTCCTGAATTTGGTGAGTTATGGGCCTCTGATTAAGAACCCTTGCAAATGAAACGCGGTTCACACCAGAGGATACTGATTCTCCTGCAGACCACCTCTCCTTTGGTCCTGGAGGTGAGTTATCCTCCTTGCCCCTCTTTGCTACTTCTGCACCACTCTCCCTCTCGCCTTATTTGGGATCAAACAAAAGAGATGGTTTTAAGTTGTCTCATCAGGTAACACCACCTACTGCTACTGCTACTTGCAGGTTTCCACTGAACCTTGGCTTTAGTTCAGTTCAGTCGCTCAGTCATGTCCAGTTCTTTGCGACCCCATGGACTGCAGCACGCCAGGCCTCCCTGTGCATCAACAACTCCCGGAGTTTACTGAGACTCATGTCCATTGAGTTGTTGATGCCATCCAGCCATCTCATCCTCTGTCGTCCCCTTCTCCTCCCACCTTCAATCTTTCTGAGCATCAGGGTCTTTTCTGAGTCAGTTCTTTGCATCAGGTGGCCAAAGTATTGGAGTTTCAACTTCAGCATCAGTCCTTCCAATGAATATTCAGGACTGATTTCCTTTAGGATGGACTGGTTGGATCTCCTTGCAGTCCAGGGGACTCTCAAGAGTCCTCTCCAACACCACAGTTCAAAAGCATCAATTCTTTGGTGCTCAGCTTTCTTTATAGTCCAACTTTCATATCCATACATGACGACTGGAAAAGCATAGCCTTGATTAGACGGGCTTTTGTTGGCATTACTCCCTCTTTACTCTGGGAAGATTCTATCTTGTTTCGCTGCCTCCAATCCTGCTTTATTCTGTTCTTGCTGATCTCAACATCTAGATGGGTGCTTCTGTGACTACCTTCCTGGCCTCTTAGTTTATTGACCCCTTCCCGTGTCTTCCACTCTACCTCAGCCAGCTGTGGTCATAACTCAGATCTGGGTATATATTCAAAAGAATTGGAAAAAGGACTTTGAAGAGATATTTGTACAATTTTGTTCATGACAGCATTATTCACAACAGCCAAGAAGTGGATGCACCCAACAGATATGTGGATAAAGAAAATATGGTATATAAGGAAATCCTGTTATATGCTATAAACATGAATGAACCATCAGGACATTCGGTTCAGTTCAGTTGCTCAGTTGTGTCAGACTCTTTGCGACCCCATGAACCGCAGCACGCCAGGCCTCCCTGTCCATCACCAACTCCTGGAGTTCACTCAGACTCACATCCATCAAGTCGGTGATGCCATCCAGCCATCTCATCCTCTGTCGTCCCCTTTCCCTCCTGCCCCCGATCCCTCCCAGCAGGGCCCTATTTCCTCCTCACCCCAGCCCTGGCAACCACCATTCTACCTTCCACTTCTATGAGCTTGATTAGTTCAGATCCCATATGTCACTAAATCATGTTTGGTTGCACCCACTTCTTGGCTGTTGTGAATAGTGCTGTGATGAACACGATTGTGCCAGTATCTCTTCAAAGTCCTTTTTCCAATCCTTTTGAATATGTACCCAGAAGTGGGACAACTGGTCATAAAATAGTTCTGTGTTTAATTGTTTGAGAAGCTTCCACATCGTTTTCCATAGTGGTGCACAAATTTACATTCCCACCAACAGTCTAAGCAGGTTCCCTTTTCTCCACACCCTCTCCAGCATTTATTATTTATTGGCTTTTTGATGATAGCCATTTTGACTGGTGTGAGGTGACACATTGTGGTTTTGATTTGCATTTCTCTGGTGATTAGCAACGTTGAGCATTTTTTGACCATGTGTATGTCTTCTTTGAAGAAATGTCTGTAACCTGGGTTTGATCCCTGGGTTGGGAAGATCCCCTGGAGAAGGGAACGGCTGCCTACTCTGGTATTCTGGCCTGGAGAATCCCATGGAGAGAGGAGCCTGGCAGGCTGCAGTCCACAGGGTCGCAAAGAGTCGCGCACAACTGAGCCACTTTTCACTTCACTGTTTAGGTCTGCTGCCCATTCTTTAATTATTCTTATTTTTTTATACTGAGTTCTATGAGCCATTTGTATATTTTGGATGATAACCCCTTGTTGGTCACATCATTTACAAATATCTTCTCTCATTCCATAGGTCTTTGTATTTTGTTGGTGTTTTCCTTTGGTTTGCCAAAGCCCTTAAACTTGATTAGGTCCCATTCATTTATTTTTGCTTTTCTTTCTTTTGCCTTGGGAGACTGACCTAAGAAAATACGGCTACAATTTATGGTCAAGAGTGTTTTCCCTGGGCTCTCTTGTAGGGCTTCTCTGGTGTCCTTTCTTACGTTTGGGCTTCCTGGGTGGCGCTGGTGTTGAAGACTCCGCCCGCCTGCCAGTGCAGCAGACGCAACAGGCGTGGGTGTGCCCCCTGGGTTGAGAAGACCCCTGGAAGGGGGAATGGCACCCCACTCCAGTACTCCTGCCTGGAAAATCCCATGGACGGAGGCACCTGGCAGGCTACGGGCCATGGGGTCGCAAAGAACTGGGCACGGCTGAAGTGACTTAGCATGCATGCATTCTAATATTTAGGTTTTGAAACCATTTTGAGTTTAATTTTGTATACATTGTGAGGGAGTGTGTTCATTTCATTGATTTACGTGTAGTTGTCCAGCTTAGCCCACACAGCTTGTTGAAGAGACCATCTTTTCTCCAGTGCATGTTCTTGCATCCTTTGTTGTAGATTGACAGTAGATGTTGGTTTTATTTCTGGGCTCTCTGTTCTGTTCCATTGTTCTTTGTGTCTTTTTTTTGTGCCAGTGTCCTGCTGTTTTGATTATTGTGTCTTTGTAATATTGTCTGAAGTCTGGAAGGGTTATACTTCCAGCTTTGTTCTTTCTCAGGATAGTTTTGGCAATTCTGAGTCTTTTGTGGTTCCATATAGTTTAGGATTTTTTTGTTCTAGTTCTATGAAACATGTCATGTGTATTTTCATAAGGATTACATTGACTCTGTGGATTGCTTTGGATAGTTTGTATATTTTGACAGTGTTGGTATCAGTTCCAGTCTTAAGAGTATCGGATGTCTTTCCATCTCTTTAAATTATCTTCAGTTTCCTTTATCAGCTTTCTATAGTTTTCAGCATATGAATCTTTACCTCCTTGGCTAATAAGTTTATCCCTACGTGTTTATTTTTTAAATAATTTCAGATGAAGTTTTTTTCAATGTCTCTTTCTGATGTGTTACTGTTGGTGTAAGGGTTTCCGTGTGTTTGTCTTGCATCCTGCTGCTCTGCTGGCTTTGTTTATTAGTTCTAATGGTTTTTGTATTGAGGCTGTCAGGTTCTATATAGAGAGTATCAAGTCCTCTGCAAAGGGTGACCATTTTACCTCTTCCCTTCCAGTTTGGATACCTTTAATTTCTTTTTCTTGTGGGATAGCTGTGATGAGGACTATTGATACTATGTTGAATAGAAGTGGTGTGAGTGAACATCCTTGTCTTGTTCCTGAATTTAGCTGGAAGGCTTTCAGCTTTTCACCTTTGAATATTATGTAGGCTGTGGGTTTGTTGTAAATGGGTTTTATTATGTTGAGACATGTTCCATCTGTACCCTCTTTGGTGAGAATGTTTATCATAAATGGATGTTGAATTTTGTCAAATGTTTTTTCTCACCTGTTGGGATGATCATGTGGTTCTTGTCTTTCCTTTTGTTGATCTGTTGTGTCATATTAGTTGATCTATGTATGCTGAACCATCCTTATGACTCTGGAATGAATAGAGCTTGATAATGGTGTATGATCCTTTTTATGCATTGCTGGATTTGGTTTGTTAATATTTTGTTGAGGATTTTTGTACCTACATTCATCAAAGATACTGGCCTGTAAAGTTTTTTTTTCCTTGGTAGTGTCTTTGTATGGTTTTGGTATCAGTGATGGTGGCTTCATAAAATGAATTTGTGAGGGTTCCTTCCTCGTGAGTTTTTTGGTATAGTATGAGAAAGATAGGTATAAGTTCTTTGTACATTTAGTCAAATCCCCCAATAAGGCCATTCTGAATGTTTGTTTGAAGGAAGGTTTTTTTAAAAAAAATTTTATTTATTAATTTTTATTATAGATTCTGTTTCACTTCTAGTGATTGGTGTGTTCAAATAATCTGTTTCTTCTTGGTTCAGTTTTGGCAGGCTGTATGTTTCTAGAAATGTGTCCGTTTTCTTCTGGGTTGTCCAATTTATTGGCATATAACTGTCCATAATATTCTCTCATGGTTTTTTGTGTTTCTGTGTTACATCTTTGTGTTGGTTGCTGCTTTTCCTCTTTCATTCCTTATTACATATATTTGGGTGTTTTCCCTTTTCTCCTTCTGAGGTGGGCCAGAGGTTTGTGTTTTTGTTGCCTGTGCTTTTGATGTCATATTCAAGAAATCATTGTTTATCACAGTGTCGTGAAGTTTTTCCCCTATGTTTTCTTCTGGAGTCTTATAGTTTGTCATCTTATATTTGAATCTCTGATCCATTTTGAGCTGACTTGTGTGTGTGGTGTCGATGAGGGTCCTCCTGCACTCCGGTGCCTGTGGGTACGCACTTTTCCTAGCAGTGTTTGTCAGGAGACTGTCCTTTCTCTTTGTGCAGTGTTGGCACCCTTGTTGAAGATTATCTAATTGTACACGCAAGGCTTTTTTCCTGGGATATCAGTTCTGTTCCATTGATCTGTATATTTGTCTTTACATTTGATCTGCATATATGACAGCACCATAGTTTTTTATTATGATAGCTTTGTAATATGCTTTTAAATCTGGACGTTAGAGGCCTCTAGCTTTGTTCTCGGAGAAGGCAATGGCACTCCACTCCAGTACTCTTGCCTGGAAAATCCCATGAATGGAGGAGCCTGGTAGGCTGCAGTCCATGGGGTCGCGGAGAGTTGGACATGACTCAGTGACTTCACTTTCATGCATTGGAGAAGGAAATGGCAACCCACTCCAGTGTTCTTGCCTGGAGAATCTCAGGGACGGGGGAGCCTGGTGGGCTGCCGCCTGTGGGGTCGCACAGAGTTGGACATGACTGAAGTGACTTAGCAGCAGCAGCAGCAGCAGCAGCTTTGTTCTTCTTTCTCAAGATTATTTTGGCTATTTGGGGTCCTTGAGATTCTATAGAATTTTAAGATGACTTTTCCTGTACATACAAAAAGTGTGCTAGGATTTTCTTAAGGATTGAATCTGTAGACACTTTGGACAGTGTGGACCTTTAAACAGTGTTTATAAGTCTGTGGGCTTCCTTAGTAGCTCAGACAAGAATCTGCCTGCAATGTAGGATACCTGTGCTCAGTCCCTGGGTTGGGAAGATCCCCTGGAGAAGGAAATGGCAACCCACTCCAGTACTCTTGCCTAGAGAATTCCATGGACAAAGGAGCCTGGAGAGCCACAGTTCATGGGGTTGCAAGAGTCGGACACAATTGAGGGACTAACGCACAGTAAGTCTGGGATTCTGCACTCATGGTTCTATTTCTGAGGATTATGTAGCTCTCCAGTACATATTTATTAAGAGAAAATCGTGTGTAAGTGGACCTGTGCAGTTCAAACCCACACTACTCAAGGGTCAACTCTCTGCCCTTTATTATGTTGAAATAATTTCCTTCCATTGCTAGCTTGAGTGTTTTTATCATGAAGATTGTTGAATTCTGTCAAATGCTTTTTCTGCGGCTGTTGAGATAATCCTGTGATTTTTTTTTTCTAAGTTGTGTTAATGTGGTGTATCACATTTATTGATTTTCTTATGTTGAGTAATCCCTGCATTACAGGGATAAATTCCACTTGGTCATGGTGTATTATACTTTAACTGTGCTGTTAAATTTTGTTTTCTAGTATTTGGTTGACGATTTTTACATCTGTATTCGTTAGTGATATAGGTATGTAGTTTAATTTTTTAGTACTATGTTTTTCTCCCTTCAGTTCGTTCGCTCAGTTGTGTCTGACTCTTTGCGACCCCATGAACCGCAGCACGCCAGGCCTCCCTGTCCATCACCAACTCCTGGAGTTCACTCAGATTCACGTCCGTTGAGTCAGTGATGCCATCCACCCATCTCATCCTCTGTCGTTGCCTTCTCGTCCTGCCCTCAATCTTTCCCAGCATCAGAGTCTTTTCCAGTGAGTCAGCTCTTCACATCAGGTGGCTAAAGTATTGGAGTTTCAGCTTCAACATCAGTCCTTCCAATGAACACCCAGGACTGATCTCCCTCAGAATGGACTGGTTGGATCTCCTTGCAGTGCAAGGGACTCTCAAGAGTCTTCTCCAGCACCACAGTTCAAAAGAATCAATTCTTCAGCGCTCAGCTTTCTTTATAGTCCAACTCTCACATCCATACATGACCACTGGAAAAACCATAGCCTTGACTAAATGGACCTTTGTTGGCAAAGTAATGTCTCTGCTTATAATATGCTGTCTAGGTTGGTCATAACTTTTCTTCCAAGGAGTAAGCGTCTTTTAATTTCATGGCTACAATTACCATCTGCAGTGATTTTGGAGCCCCCAAAAATAAAGTCAGCCACTCTTTCCACTGTTTCCCCATCTATCTGCCATGAAGATGGGACCGGATGCTATGATCTTCAGTTCTGTCAAAATTTGTTTCTTATTTGGGTGCTCTGATTGTGCATTTGCACTTTTGCAGCTGAAAGTGGCTGGAGAGTTAATTTTGCTGTTGGTGTTACTTCCAGCATTTAGGGATCATTAAGGTGAGATGAGCCCTTAATGTTGCTCAGCACTAGTTCTTCATCCATTTACTTCCCTCACCTTATCTGACCTAGGTGATCATTTAAACTTCTCCTGAAATCTAAACACCACCTTCCACATTCTTTACTCTCATTATACAACTTTGTTTTTTTGTCTCACTGAGAAAATAGATGCCATTCAAAAAAACATCCATAAAGTTCCTGCTACTGCTTGTGCCCATCTCTTTTCATCAGTGCTTCGTGTATTCTGATTTCTCTCATGTAATAACTTACTACGCTTCTAGGAAGGGCCACAACCACCACTCTGCTCTAATTCCATCCCTTCTCTCTTACATGATGCAAGATCATTCTCATCAGCACACCACCATACTCTTTCTTCTTTCATCTTAAACAACAAGAATGTGGGGTTTCTTGACATCACTTTCCCCTTTAACTTTTCTCCATTCCCTTCTCCCTTTTTTTTTGAAAAGAAGTGTCTGTACTTTGCTTCCAGTTTTTTTCATCCCAATATCATAGGTGTCCACCTGCTCCGATTAGGCTTTCCTTCTTAGCACCCTGCCTAAGTTGCTCTTGCGAAGGTTAGCCATGACTTTTGCTGTCTCACCCTTGAATTATGTGACCTGTTGACAGGATTTAACACTGGTGGTCTTGTTCTCCCCTCCTGGGAGCACTTTCTTTAATAGGCTTTTAAGACTGCTTACTCTTCTTGGTTTCCATCTCAATCTTTTTTCTCAGGGATTGCCTCCCGGGCTCAGTCCTTACACTTCTTTTTGGGCCATACTCATTCCCTTTTGGAGCTTATCTGACCTCAAAGCTTTGAAACCATCTCGGTATTGATGGTGCTCCACTTTGAATTTCCAACATGAACCCCTGCTCAGAAATGTAGATTTATACTTTTCTTGGGTGTCTAATAGGCAAATGTAATGAGAAACATAAATTTTCCTGAAAGGAATTTATTTCTCTCCCTTAATAATTTAACATGTCTGTCTTAATTGCCTCCCCTTGTCTGAGAGTAATATTATAAAACAAAAGCAGAACTGTTTTCCTCTACATTAAATATCTTATTAGCTGCAGTTCATTTTCATTCTAAGGAATGATGAAGGGCTCAAATCTCTTTTTAAAGCCAGATGATTAGTTGATTAGTTTCTCAGCATTCTTTATTAAATAATCAGTTTTTATTTGATTTAAATGTCATCTTTATTACTCTGAGGATGATATCAGGTTTAAAAATTATAAATTACCATCCAATATTTGCATTATAGATTTTATACTCTTGAAAATATATGTTAGCTCAAATCAAGAGTACAACAATGCCAAGTTGAATAACTGGTACTGGGTTAAAAAAACAGAATAATTAAGCAAATTGAACAAGATTACAGAAATAGAATCACATTTTAAATGTAGTATTTAATAGTCCAGGAACAATACAACAGTAGAGAAAACACTGATTAATTTTTGGGTACTTACAATTTAATTTGAAAAATAATTCACTTTTATACAATAAAAACCAATAAAATAAATTTAAAATGGAAGGCAACAGTTAGTATAGAAAGGAACAGAAACTTTTAATCCACAATAAAAAAATACAGATTTGCTGGTTAAGTGCTTACTGAAAGGCAATGAACTGTTGGTTTACATGGGCAGAAATACTTAGCAGGTCATCACATGCAAAAATGCTGTGTATATATAATCCCAATTAAAGGCACAAGAAATGAAGTAGCCCCAGGGTTACATACACTGTACGTCTTTTAAATTGGCAGTTCTAAGAGGAAATAGCACATCTGTTTTGCCAGTGCCATAAAGTAGATCAGTCTCAGGGGAAAATAATTTTATTCCACGACTTCCCTGGTGGCTCAGACGGTAAAGCGTCTGTCTACAATGCAGGAGACCTGGGTTCCATCCCTGGGTCGGGAAGATCCACTGAAGAAGGAAATGGCAATCCACTCCAGTACTATTGCCTGGAAAATCCCATGGACAGAGGAGCCTGGTAGGCTACAGTCCATGGGGTCGCAAAGAGTCGGACACGACTGAGCGACTTCACTTTCCTAGTGGTATACCATGGATCTAAGGGTTTGACTCTTAAAATTTCTACTTAGTGATGGCGTTCTATATCCATGGTCTAGGTGGAGTTTGTTTTGAGGGAACCTGGGCATAAGATGAGTAGACTAGTGTGGTCCTGCAGAGTTTCTTAGTGCTTTCTTGTTTATGAAATAAAACTTCTCAGTCGGTAAAGAATTTGCCTGCAGTGCAGGAGACCTAGGTTCGATCCCTGGGTTGCGAAGATCCCCTGGAGAAGGAAATGGCAACCCACTCCAGTATCCTTGCCTGGAAAATCTCACGGACAGAGGAACCTGGTGGATTGCAGTCCACGGGGTCGCAAAGAGTCGGGCACGACTGAGCGACTAACACACACACAATGCATATTGAGCCAGATATGTTTCATGTAAAATGGGGAATGTGAACTTTTCTGTTTGGCTGAATGTGTGAAACGCCTATAGGCCTCCTCATAGCACTGCCTTCATCCTGAGTCCCATCTCATTTTATTACTCACACCATTAAAATATAAAAAGTTGTTCACAAACTATATGTTTACCCCTGAAGCTTAGGAGACAGTAGTACAGAGCAGTATTTAAACATTGATCTTGGGCTTAGGGTGGTTACAGAAACTCCTACAGGTACTCACACACATGGATAATTTCGAGTGAATTAATTTACAGACCCTCAACTTCCACACATGCTCTTTCCTAAAGTTGACCTTCCTGTGAATTGGTCTTTCAAGCAGTTTCTTCTTTCCTACGTTGCTTTCTACCATTCCCCTTTTCCATTTTGCAAAAGAATGGTTTAACTCTTGTCCTGTTCTTGCTTTCTTACCATGATGCATTTGCTCTGTGGTGTAAATACCTCAGGGAATAAGGCAGTTCCAAGACAGCAGAACCGTGGTGCTGAGACAAATGAATATCCAACTGCAGAAGAAGGAAGTTGGGCCTGTATGTACCTCGTGTTATTTAGTTGTGTCTGACTTTGCCACCCCATAAACTGCAGCATGCCAGGCTTCCCTGTCCTTCACTGTCTACTGGAGTCTGCTCAAAACTCAGGTTTGTTGAGTCGGCGATACTCTCTAACCATCTCATCCTCTGTTGCCCCCTTCTCCTCTTACCTTCAGTCTTTCCCAGCATCAGGGTCTGTTCCAGTGAGCTGGCTCTTCGCGTCAGGTAGCTGAGATATTGGAGCTTCAGCTTTACCATCAGTCCTTCCAATGAATATTCAGGGTTGATTTCCTTCAGAATTGACTGGTTTCATCTTCTTGCAGTCCAGAGGACCCTCAAGAGTCTTCTCCAGCACCACAATTAGAAAGTATCAGTTCTTCGGCACTCAGCCTTCTTTCTGTCCAACTCTCACATCCGTACATGACTGCTGGAAAAAACCTTAGCTTTGACTGTACAGACCTTTGTTGGTAAAGTGATAGCTCTGCTTTTTAATACACTGTTTAGGTTTGTCATAGCTTTCCTTTCAAGGAGTGTCTTCTAATTTTATGGCTGCTGTCACCATCTGCAGTGATTTTTGGAGCCCATGAAAATAAAATCTGTCATGGTTTCCACTTTTATTATTTCTGTTTGCCATGAAGTGAGGGGACCGGATGCCATGATCTTAGTTTTTTGAATGTTAAGTTTAAAGTCAGCTTTTGCACTCTCCTCTTTCACTCTCATCAAGAGGCTCTTTACTTCCTTTTTGCTCTCTGCCATTAGAGTGGTATCATCTGCATATCTGAGGTTGCTGATATTTCTCCCAGCAATCTTGATTCCAGCTTGTGATTTATCTAGCCCGGCATTTCATACGATGTACTCTGCATATGAGTTAAATAAGCAGGTTGACAGTATACAGCATTGATGTATTCCTTTCCCCGGTTTTGAACCAGTCTGTTGTTCCATGTCTGGTTCTAACTGTTGCTTCTTGGCAGCATACAGATTTCTCAGGAGATAGGTAAGGTGATCTGATAGTCCCATCTCTTTAAGAATTTTCTGCAGTTTGTTGTGAGCCCTTCCTGATATCATGTATAAAAACAACTCAAAGATCTAAACATAAGAACATGAAACTCTTAGAAGAAAACATAGGTGTAAATTTTGTGACCTTGAAATAGGCAGTGATTTCTTAGATATGACATCAAAGAGGACTTCATTAGCATTAAAGATAGGACTCTAATCAGCATTAAAAACCAGCATAAGACTTCATCAGCATTAAAAACCCATGTACATCAAAGGAGGCTTTCTAGAGAGTTCAGTAAACAATTCCCAGAATGAGAGTTGAGTAAACAGTGCACAGAATGATATGCGAATCATGTGTGGTAGTTGACTTGTTTCCAGGATATGTAAAGAACACTTCACACTTAACAAACAAAAAGTTCAATTTAAAAATGAGCAAAGGATTTGAATAGACATTTCTCCAAATATGGTATACAAGTGGCTAATAAGAAACAAAACGAGAAAATAAATAGATACTCAATAGCATTAATCATCAGAGAAATGCAAGTCAAATCCATAATGAGATATCACTTCATACCTACTAGAGTGGCTGTACTCAAAAAAGCAGATAATAATAAATGTTGTTAAGGATGTGGAGAAATGGGAACTCTTATATGCTGTGGTGAGAATTAAAATGATGCAACTGTATTGGAAAATTGATGAACAGTTCCTCAAAAAGTGAAAAAATAGTTACCATTTGAGCTGGTAATTCTGCGCCTAAGTATATACCTGAAAGAGTTAAAAATATGTTAACTCACAAACTTTATTTATATACATGTATAAATATATATATGAAGGTTCATAGCATTCTTCATAATAGCCAAGAAATGGAAATAACCCAAATGTCCATTCAGAGATAAAGTGTGGTTTCCCTATACAGTGGAATATTCACGCATGCAAAGAAGTGAGATTTTGACTCATGCTACATACAGCATGGATTAACATGGGAAACATGATGCTAAGTGAAAGAAGCTGGTCTTAAAGGATCGTATTACATGATTCCATTTATACGAAATGTTCAGAATGGGAAAATTCATAGAGAAAGTGAACTAGGTCCGAGGATTGCGGGGGGAGGTTGTGTGAGATTGCTAATGGTTACAAGATTCTTTTATAGGGTGATAAAGTGTTCTGGAGTTACAAAGTGGTGATACTTAATACAACTTCTGAATAGGCTAATAACCACTGAATGGTATGGGCTTCACAGGTGGTCTGTGGTTACAAATCTGCCTGCCAGTGAGTTCAGTCCCTGGGTTGGGAAGATCCCCTGAAGAAGGAAATGGCATGCCACTCCAGTGTTCTTGCCTGGGAAATCCCGTGGATAGAGGAGCCTAGTGGGCTACAGTCCACGACACAATTCAGCGACTAAAACAACAAAGCAACAATTACACACTTTAAAACAGTGAATTTCATGATATGTGAATTATGTCTCCAAAGACTAAACAATGGACGGAGTGAAAGGTTCATATGCAAGTCATGTGTGGAAATACAGAACCTCAAGGACCCCTAAAATGGCTGTTTCCAGATACTGGTGTTTGCATAGTGAACATAAGTGACTCCAAAGGAAAAAATCCTTTAATGGTTTCCAGTTTTTCGCTTTGAACAAATTTGAAGGATTTTTCAGTTTCAGTATTAAAAAATAATCAATTTATTATCTTCTAAGTCATTAAAGATATTTTTGGTGGTAAATCACAATAATCACAAAAATTTTCGATAAATAACTCAGGGCATTTTTTACATTGTGCGACTCTAAAAACTGTGTGACTCTACTGGTAAACTGCCTTCCGTTGCATTCACTGGTTAAGTGCCTTTTTTTAGTTTGTCTCCTTGGTTTTGATTGTGCAGGGTCCTCGTTGCTGTGCAAGGGCTTCTCACTGCAGTGGCTTGTGGGGTGGTGGCGCGCAGGCTCCAGGCCTGCTGGCCTCTGCTTGCTGCCTCATTAGCTGTGGCTGGTGGACCCCAGAGCGTGGACTCAGACGTTGTGCCCCATGGGCTTCGTTGCTCTGCAGCATGTGCAGTCTTCCCAGACCAGGGGTCAGCCTTGTGTCCTCTGCACTGGCAGACGGATTCTGGCCCCCTGTGCCGTCGGGAAAGCCCTCTCAGTGCCTTCTTAAAGCAAGTAGGGGCGCGCTGGACCTCCTCATTCTATCAGTAACAACTCAAACAGATGAATGAGCTAATGGGAAAAAAAGCCCAATCCAGCCCGCTCACAGATACATTTCCCGTAAAATGGTTACTTTTAATGTTGAGTTCGGTTCAGTCGCTCAGTCGTGTCCAACTCGCTGCGACCCCATGAATCGCAGCACGCCAGGCCTCCCTGTCCATCACCAACTCCCGGAGTTCACTCAGACTCGCGTCCATCGAGTCCGTGATGCTAGTCATTAGCAGATCTGTAATGTTTGTTATTGAAATCAGTTATATATACCAATAGTAATGGTAATTGAATCCCGAATAATTATTTAAACTCTTAGGGAATTAACTGATGGAACAGAACAAACTGCACATATGATGAGTGATTAATAATAGACTTTCAAACATAAAAATTATTACATGCAGGGCTAACGAAATGAGATAATGTGAGTTCAAGGAGGGAAAACAAGGTTGTGAAATTTTTATTTTCAAATGGATCATGGTTGGGTGTCAGATCACAGTGGTGTTTGGATTCTATTGAACAGACTTAAGAGAGGTGTTACAGATTTATGTAGAATGTAGTATTTACAATGTGCCAGAAATCATATTCTTTACAGTTATCTGACTTGTGAACGATTTTAGATGTCAACTTTAAAATGTGTGAAGGATCACGTATGTCCCCTTCTTGATTCGTAAACGGCCATCTTTTCTCTGAATCGTCATGTGGCAGAAGGATCAAGGGAACTCCCTGGATTTCCTCATAAGAATTCTGACTCCATTCATGAGGGCTCCACCTTTATAATGTAATTCCTTGTCAAAGACTCTACTTCCAAATGTCAACACACTGGGCATTAAGAATTTAACATGTAAATTTTGGAGGAATGTGAACATATAGTCTCTATGTCAGTTATACAGTAGAATTTTAGTTTTCTGTTGCTGCTGTAATAAATTACCACAAACTTACTGTTTTAAACAGCAAAAATTGATTATCTTATACTTGTGTAAGTCATAAGTCCAATACAGTTGTCACCAGACTAAAATCAAGCTGTCTGAGGGGCTGCATTTTTCTGGAGGGTCTAGAGGAGAATCCTGTTCTTTGCCTTGTTCAGCTTCTATAGGCTTGGACCCTCCTCCATCATCATCTTCAAAGCCAGTAAGGGCTCATCCCTCTGACCCTTTGTCTTCTCTTTCTCTCTCTGGCCACAGCTGGGAAAGACTCTGCTTTTAGGGACTCATTTGATTAGACTGAGCCTGAAAGAATAATTTCCCCATCTCAAGCTTTGTACTCTTAATCACATCTGCAAAGTCCCTTTTGTCATGCAAGGTAATATTATGTGTTCCAAGGATTAAACTGTTGATGTCTTTCAGGACCATTATTCTGCTGTCACAGTTGGTTAGATACATAACATTAAGCTTAATTTTATCTATTTATTTTGTTAAATGTGAGGACTGCAGTAGTGGTTAAGTGGTAAGACTTTGGAGTCCTGCTGTGTATTAACATTGTGATGTTAGGCAAATTATTTGCTTCTGAACCTGGAATGCTTAATTTTTATTTGGTCAGTGCTGGGAGTGTTTAATATGTTCTTTGATCCCTATATAGCAAATTTTTTTAGGGTTCTTTCCCATGTTTTCAGACTTGACTCCTTTTTATTAAGTAATGATAAATGAAAAGATACATGAGAATTAAAAGCACATTAACTTGCATGACTTTTTTTAGTCACTGAGACTTAAAACTCAAATTTATCTAGGTTATTTGAATTAATTTTAAATTATTTTCTCTTTAAAACTTAGGAGTTAATTACTGTGTCTGTTACAGAAACAAAATAAATGTTTGTATTAGTAAAACTAATTGTTCTTAAAATCTGAGCTACATTTGTTAATCTTGGATGTGAGTGTATTAGTCAATCCGACTCCACCAGGCTCCTGTGTCCATGGGGTTTCCCAGGCAAGAACACCGGAGTGGGTAGCCATTCCTTTCTTTCTCCAGGGCATCTTCCCAACCCAGGGATCAAACTTGGGTCTTCTGCATTGTGGGTGGATTCTTTACCATATAAGCCACCAGGGAATCCTGGGGAAGTAGACGTTCAAATCATAGAAATGAAGTCTTCATTTATAATTGGGTTATCTTTGTACTCAATGTTTGATATAAAAATACCACTGTATATTAGGCAAAAATCATTTTTTAGAAGTGATTTGATTTCTTAATTTTTTCCTTATGTTGTAATAGTGAATAGATGTTTTCCCCCTAAGTAGCACGAAGATGCCATTTTGAGAGGTTAAATTACTTTCTAAATGTTGCTGTGAAGGAGGAGAGAAGGAAAAGAGATCAGGTTACACATTCCTTGTTGCAGAGCCTTCCACTGCACTTCCAGTTTGGAGCCACAGTGGCAAGGTTAGAAGATGCATCTGCCACAATATTTTCAACCCTGCCCCCACTTAGGGAGCCAGAGACTTAGACACTTTCCCTGGCAGGGCCCCCGAAAGAGAACCATTTTAACTTAAATGTTTGTAGAAATTGCTACTTTTTTCTTTTAAAGCCTTTTATATAGTTTAGCTTTCAGGTTTGCCTGAAAATTACTCCTTTGTATATTCACACATATTAAAAATGGTATTTTTCCGACAGGCCTGCAAGTTATATTTTAATATTGATTGAAGTTAAACACAAATTTAACTCAAATTAATATGTAGTCGAATTTAAAAAGTATTTTACATTTTATTTTGAGAGGGAAAAAGAAAAGCTTTCCTGGCATAAAATGGCATGAATTGAACTGATCTTGTGTTTTACAAATATGATGGAAAGAAGTTATTTTGTTTTCTTGCTGCTCTTAGATAAATGAAGACTAAAAACATTTTTCACATTAAAAAATGTCATAAAATCCCCAGTGTCATAGTCTGAATGCTGATTTAACGGTTTCATGTTGTAATGTTTCCAATTCTGAGTTTTAGTCAGTATACGTATATATAAACTTCTTTTAACCTTTAAGGAATCATTTTTTTTAATTGGTTATTAAAATTTGAATATATATCATAAATACATGTTTATATATAACTGGTTCCATTTCTGAAGGTTTAAGAAACAAGCAGTATTTGTAAACTACTTATGCCTCTGGTAAGCATTATCAGTCCGTTAAAAAGTGTTGATTTTCCTTATCTAGGTCATTTTAAGTATTAATCATCAATCTGCTTAGTACACGTCAGAAGAAGTTGATATTACTAGTAGTCAGATTATCTCATAGAAAGACAGTCTCATTTTTATCAGTCTTTTTAGTATTTTGGGAGTAGGTGTTGTATTTTCTAAACAAGACTTATTGTCCCCTCACACTTTCTCCAGACAAGGAAAGACACGGCTGGATAAAACTTTGTGACTGGGCATTGGGAGTTATTCTGCTGTACCCTGCTGATACAGGTTTTGTTCTCTCTAGCTCATGATTTCAGCTCTAATCTGTTTACATATTTTTGCTCAGCGATAAGATGTCACGTTGGCTTGATATCCCGGGGCCCTAACTCTCTAGTCTTACCTTTGCTTCTCTGTTAATCCACTCCCTTTCTCTTCATATCTAATAAATCCAAGCCTTCTTGGTAGGCTCAGCCTAAATCTTACCTTTGCTGTGAAGATTAATTTCATCTGGGCTCTTGATCATGTCTTGCTTTTCTGTGGTTCTGTAGGGCTTTGGGCTTTCCAGGTGGCCCAGTGGTAGAGAATCCGCCTGCCAGTGCAGGAGTCAGTCGCAAGAGATGTGAGTTCGATCTGTGGGTCAGCAAGATCCCCTGCAGAAGGAAATGGCAACCCGTTCCAGTATTCTTGCCTGGGAAATCCCACGGACAGGCTATAGTCCACAGGTTAGCAACAACATAAAGCTTTTAATGCCAATTTATACTATTATGTTTCTTCCTAAAGCATTTGTTCTCTGTCTTGGATTTAAAATAATTATACTGGCTACCACTTGTATTTCTACAGTATGCTGTGCCATTATTGTAATCTTAAAAACAGCCTGGTAAGTATTGCCTGCTTACATGAGGAAAGTGAGCAGTTTGCCTGTGCTGCAAGCTGGTTGCTGCTGTTCACTTCGTGTGTCTGACTCTGCGGCCCCATGGACTGCAGTGCGCCAGGCTTCCCTGTCCTTCAGTATCTCCTGGGGTTTGCTCTGATCCACGTCCATTCAGTCAGTGGTGCCATCCAGCCATCTCATTCATCCTCTGTCACCCCCTTCTCCTCCTGCCCTCAGCCTTGCCCAGCATCAAGGTCTGTTCCAGTGAGTCGGGTCTTCCCATCAGGTGCCAAGGTATTGGAGCTTCAGCTTCAGCATCAGTCTTTTCAATGAATATTCAGGGATTGACTGGTTTGATCTCCTTGCAGTCCAGGGGATCCTCAAGAGTCTTCTCCTGCACCATAATTAGAAAGCATCAGTTCTTTGGCACCCAGCTTTCTTTATGATTTAACTCTCACATCCATACATGACTACTGGAAAAACCATAATTTTGACTATACAGACCTTTGTTGGCAAAGTGATCTCTCTCTCTTTTTTTTTTTTTTTGATGTCTCTGTTTTTTAAAACACAGTCTAGGTTTGTCATAGCTTTTCTTTTTTTTTTGTCATAGCTTTTCTTCCAAGGAGCAAGTGTCTTTTCATTTCATGGCTGCAGTCACTGTCCGCAGTGATTTTGGAGTCCAAGAAAATAAAGTCTGTCACTGTTTCGATTGTTTCCCCATCTCTTTGTCATGAAGTGATGGGCCTGGATGCCATGGTCTTAGTTTTTTGAATGTTGAGTTTTAAGCCAGATTTTTCACTCTCCGCTTTTACCTTCATCAAAATGCTCTTAAGTTCCTCTTTGTTTTCTGCCATTCGGGTGGTGTCATCTGCATATCTGAGACTATTAATATTTCTCCCTGCAATCTTGATTCCTACTTAAACTTCATCCATCCTGGCGTTTCACATGAGATATTCCGCATAGAATTTAAATAAGTAGTGACAACATACAGCCTCGATGTCCTCCTTCTCAATTTTGAAGCAGTCCGTTGTTCCATGTCCGGTTCAAACTGTTGCTTTTTGACCTGCATACACATTTCTCAGAAGACAGAAAAGGTGGTCTGATATTCCCGTCTCTTTAAGAATTTTCCACAGTTTGTTGTGATCCACACAGTCAAAGGCTTTAGCATAGTCAATGAAGCAGAAGTAGATGCTGGAAGTTAGTCACGTTTTTTCTCTTTCTGGATTCTATCACACATACTGGAAACCTTATAGGTACTAGACTCTTAATATGGAGTGACTAGATGACTGATATTTTGGTTCCCTCTTCCTTTTAAAGATGGTTTTTGGAAAGGGCTAGAAAAGCTTAGTCTGTTCAGTTCAGTTCAGTCGCTCAGTCATGTCTGACTCTCTGCGACCCCATGAACTGCAGCATGCCAGGCCTCCCTGTCCATCACCAACTCCCGGAGTTCACCCAAACCCATGTCCATTGAGTTGGTGATGCCATCCTCATCCTCTCTTGTTCCCTTCTCCTCCTGCCCTCAGTCTTTCCCAGCATCAGGGTCTTTTCCAGTGAGTCAGCTCTTCGCATCAGGTGGCCAAAGTACTGGAGTTTCAGCTTCTGCATCAGTCCTTCCAATGAATATTCAGGACTGATTTCCTTTAGGATGGACTGGTTGGATCTCCTTGCAGTCCAAGGGACTCTCAAGAGTCTTCTCAACACCACAGTTCAAAAGCATCAATTCTTCGGCACTCAGCTTTCTTTATAGTCCAACTCTCACATCTGTACGTGACTACTGTAAAAACTATAGCCGTGACAGATGGACCTTTGTTGACAAAGTAATGTCTCTGCTTTTTAATGTGCTGTTTAGGTTAGCGATAAGTTTCCTTCCAAGGAGTAAGCATCTTTTAATTTCATGGCTGCAATCACCATCTGCAGTGATTTTGGAGCCCCCCAAAATAAAAGTCAACCACTGTTTCCAGTGTTTCCCCATCTATTTCCCATGAAGTGATGGGACTGGATACCATGATCTTAGTTTTCTGAATGTTGAACTTTAAGCCAACTTTTTCACTCTCCTCTTTCACTTTCATCAAGAGGCTCTTTAGTTCTTCTTCACTTTCTGCCATAAAGGTAGTGTCATCTGCATATCTGAGGTTATGGATATTTCTCCCAGCAATCTTGATTCCAGCTTGTGCTTCCTCCAGCCCGGCGTTTCTCATGATGTACTCTGCATGTAAGTTAAATAAGCAGGGTGACAATATACAGCCTTGACGTACTCCTTTTCCTTTTGGAACCAGTCTGTTGTTCCATGTCCAGTTCTAACTGTTGCTTCCTGACCTACATACAGATTTCTCAAGAGGCAGGTCAGGTGGTCTGGTATTCCCATCTCTTTCAGAATTTTCCACAGTTTATTGTGATCCACACAGTCAAAGGCTTTGGCATAGTCAATAAAGCAGAAATCGATGTTTTTATGGACCTCTCTTGCTTTTTTGATGATGCAGCGGATTTTGGCAATTTGATCTCTGGTTCCTCTGCCTTTTCTAAAACCAGCTTGAACATCTGGAAGTTCATGGTTCACGTATTGCTGAAGCCTGGCTTGGAGAATTTTGAGCATTACTTTACTAGCATGTGAGATGAGTGCAATTGTGCGGTAGTTTGAGCATTCTTTGGCATTACCTTTCTTTGGGATTGGAATGAAAACTGACCTTTTCCAGTCCTGTGGCCACTGCTGCATTTTCCAAATTTGCTGGCATATTGAGTGCAGCACTTTGACAGCATCATCTTTCAGGATTTGAAAGAGCTCAACTGGAATTCCATCACCTCCACTAGCTTTGTTCGTAGTGATGCTTTCTAAGGCCCACTTGATTTCACATTCCAGGATGTCTGGCTCTAGGTAAGTGTGAGTGATCACACCATTATGATTATCTGGATCGTGAAGATCTTTTTTGTACAGTTCTTCTGTGTATTCTTGCCACCTCTGCTTAATATCTTCTGCTTCTGTTAGGTCCATACCATTTCTGTCCTTTATTGAGCCCATCTTTGTGTGAAATGTTCCCTTGGTATCTCTAATTTTCTTGAAGAGATGTCTTTCCCAATGTATTGTTTTCCTCTGTTTCTTCGCATTGATCGGATTTGTGAATTTTTCATTCTTCATGTTACATTTCAGGTACCATCATGGACTTTTCTTCTAAGCTTCCATGTCTTCAAAAATAGAACTTGTTCCGAAACAATTGACATGTGGCTCCCTATATTGCTTAAAAATCTATGACTGTTTGAAACAAGGAAGATGTTGAAAGTAACCTGTGAGAACAGAGATGTGTCCGTAGGATCTTGTTATTTAAATCCTTGAATATATTTATATATTAAAGAATTGAATGTAGGTATATCTCAAAGAAAATGGGAAAATGAAGGTAAATTTCATGAGATATTTTTTAGTTTTGACTTTTTTTTTTGTATTTGAGCACTTTGTACATTTCCTGTTGTTTTTTGGTTGTTTACATAAAATCATTAATTGCTAGTAAGAGCTGAGACATTTTGGACACATGTTCTTAAGCATATTTTAAAAACTTTTGCATCTATTCCTATGGTACTGATTTTTTTACTAGAAAACTGAGTGATTTTAGTGCTTTACTTTTGTAGCTTCCTAACCAATGTTATTTTTATATTTTTGCAAAAACCAAGTAATAGAGAAGTTTGTTACGATACCCATGCTTCAAAAATTGATACTGTTTTTAACTCAAAGCCTTTTAACCATTTTTTCCACATTATTTGATAAATGTTATTGATTTGGAGTGTTTTTAATGTTTATGAACACATTAATTTTTGTTTATTGAGTTTTAGAGTTAAATCCTGGTAAGGATTTTACTTTTTAAATACTGAGGCTGTGTGTGTATGTTTTGTAGGGAAATGAATGGCTTTAAAAGCATTAAAGTAAAGACTTAAACACTAGCATATATGAAATATAAATAAAATTATGTAATAACATCATTTTAATGTAAGCCTTCCGATTGTAATATTTTTGAAGGAGCCACTTTATGTTGTCTTTTTACCTCCCTAATTGAGGTTTCGCCCCAGTAATGTCTTTTTACTTAAAGTTGCACACCTGAGTTAAAGCTATCATAGCACCCTGTTTCAAGTTTCTTTTTTGGCACTTATCATCATTGTAATTAAATTATAATTTGTACAAACATTTTTTAAAAGATCTGTTTCAGTTTTTAGAAACTGCAAAGCTCGCTGTGAAGAGGGAATGTTGCTTGGCTCCTTGGCTCCTTCCGTGGGCCCGGCACAGGGTCTTGTCTGTCTCACACACTTAGTAACATCTTTGGCAGCAGCCAGTGTTCTCTGTTTTAATCATCTTTAATTAATGAAAAAAACTTTGTTTTTGTATTTTAGTCTTTTCAGAGGCCCTGGATAGAAACATATTAACCAAAAAACAGAGCTGACTTCAATTTTACTTGTTTTGAAAATAGGACAAGTATAGCTATTTCAATGATTGCAAGATCAATGAAACTGAAGAATTTATTAGGAGTTGAAATTAAGGTTCAGCTGTTTTTTCAAAGGATATCATCCTTCAGTACTTTTACTTTGCATTTTTATTACTGTGATTTAAGATGGTTGTAATTATTCTTGATTGATGATACTTGTCAAAAGCAAGCCTAACCAGCTAGTTCTCCTGGATTCTGAGATTCGAAACAAAAACTGAGAGGTTTGTGAACTGTTGTGAGTTGTCTGTAAAGTGAGATAATATGCTGCACAAGGTTGTTTAGGTTTTAATAAAATACCCAAGTGTGAGTGTGTAGTGATGCGCGTGGCACACGACTGGTGTACTATAAATGTTAATCATCTTGTAGGTGTAAGAAAACGACTCTTCACAAGAGTAATTGTAAATTTAAAGGTGAATTTCTTTTCCATCCCAAACAATATTAAAATGCAAATTTGGTATAATACTGTAAAAAAGATATTTAATGGCAATTAGTGCGATTAAATAAATATTAGCCTTGCTTTGAATCTCTGAATGGGTGTATTACAGGAAAACTTGTGACATCCCTTTTTGGAGGGAAGAATTACCTAAAAACAAGAAAAATGCGGAAAAAAGCAGAACCGCTGATTCTTTACCCTTGAAGTTGTAAACTGGTTGCCTGTCAGTTAGATTTGGCTCACAGGCATGTTATACTTAGCTTACACTATATTTTTTAAATTAGTTGCAAACAAAGGTGGGAGGTTTCACAAAAATAAAATCCAGGTCTCTGGCTTATTTTTAAAACCTGGAAGATAGGCTGCGTGGGACTTAACACATCCCCTAACTGCAGCCATCAGTGGAGGTAAGGAGAGGATGCTCGTGGCAGTCTCTGTGGTCGCCCCAGTCCTAAAGTGACAGTGTTTTTTCGATTTTGTCAAAAAGGAAACCTAAAATAGAGCCACTTGTGTTTTAAGAAAAAATAAGAAAGCTTCTAATTCTTTGTGAAAATGAACATTTCTACATGCGTCTGTCAAAGGTCACAGCTTAGGACTACTGAAACAATCATCGTGTGAGAACGGTGGTTAATATCTGTGGAAAAGGTGTGTCATGAAACAAACTCAGACATCAACAGGGACTTTTTTAAAAAATGAGAATAAAATAAAATTAGTGATGCTACTGTGAGAAAAAAGCTTATATATTGTTAAGAGAAATTTCCTCGGCCTAAAATCTCTTATGTATGTTGAGTTAGAGTGTTTAGAGAGCAAAGAAATTAGAATGTTTTAAGCAGCAGTAATTTGGAAATATGAGTTTATATGGAAATAGTGTGTGTTAAAAATAAGACCAAGAAATTTATAGAGCAGCTTCTACAAAAACACTAAATTATTTCTCTTGAGGTTGATGTAAGCACAGAGATAAATATCACCTAGTTAGCTCTAGTCATTTTGATATTACTTCCCTGGTGGCTCAGACTTGGAGAATTTTGACTGTTTCTCCTCTCTTTTCTTTAATCTTTGCATCTTCATTGGCTTATTTCCATCAACAAATAATCTCTTAGTGTAAACTTAGGAAACAGTCGTCTTCCAGCCTTTGGCCAGGTAGCCACACGCATCCTGGAGTTGTCTGTGTGCTGTATCTTCTCTCCCTTCCCGTCCCTTGACTGTTTAACCTACTTCAGTCATCAATCTACCTGTTTACCATGAGTAATGTTTCAAAAACCATTTTGCAAGTGTCATTGATGGCTTCCATGTGCCAGATTTTTTGTCGTCATCGTCAGCTGCTCAGTGGTATTTGACACAGCTGACTCCTCTGCATGAACTCTTATCTGCTGTAGTAAGAATCTGTTGCCTTCCAAGTCTTGCAGTGAAGTCCAAATGGTGACTGAGGCACATACTCAGCCAGGGCTGAGGAATGAACTCTTGCTGGTTTAAGCCCTTACATCTAAGCCCTTAAGTCATGTTAAATTCAGTATCGTAACTCAGGTTTTCTACTTTTTATCTAACACTTTAGGCTAATTTGTGAAAGGACAAAAAAGAGAATTTCAAAAGTAAAAACAGTCATGTTAAAGAATTTGAACTCCATTATGACTACTTCTTTCCTCCATACTGCAAATGCAGATGTTTGAATGCTGCTGCTGCTGCGAAGTCACTTCAGGCGTGTCCGACTCTGTGCGACCCCATAGACGGCAGCTCGTGCACGAGGCCCCCCAGTCCCTGGGATTCTCCAGGCAAACATACTGGAGTAGGTTGCCATTGCCTTCTCCAGTGCATGAAAGTGAAAAGTGAAAGTGAAGACGCTCAGTCGTGTCCAACTCCTAGAGACCACATGGATTGCAGCCTACCAGGCTCTTGCATCCATGGAATTTTCCAGGCAAGAGTACTGGAGTGGGGTGCCAGTACCTTCTCCAGATGTTTGAATGAGTGTGGTTTTATAAAGGGAAGGGAGGAGAATCTAGGAACTTAACATTAACTGTCATATTTAAATAAGCATTTTTTCCCCTGCAGAATGAATATTTGCTTATAACATAAGTTGAGGTGCAAGTGAGCACTCATATCCAGCTGGGTCTGAAGGAGAAAAAAAGAGTCCTTGTTTATTCCTTCACCTGGAATATTAACTTTGATCAATTTTAAAAACTTAGCAACCATTTTAATAACTTGATGCCAAATTAAGTAAGTAACCCACGTTTTAGATATTTTCCATTTTATAAACACAGAAATGTGGGGGAAAAAAGCAGTTAAGTACTTTTTCTTACTCAGATAACCTCCTAACTGTTATAGAAAAAGCCAGTTGTCCAATCACAGTAGAAAATTGTTCTCTTTAAAATGAAATCGTGTGGGTAGAATAACTTCTGATCTTACTGCCCTAGCCATAACTCTCGAAGCATAATAATAATTATAATAATGTTATAGACTTATACTTACATAAAACAAAAAATATATATTCAGTGTTATCTTTAATAACAATTTACACCAGCCATTTTCTTTATGGTTTCTGCTTTTGATGTCAAATTTAGAAATTCCTTCCCCATTGCAATATTTTCAAGTTCTTTTATAGTTTCACATTTTACATCTTACCCTTTAATTTTTCTGGAATTAATTTTGTTGCATGAGGTAAAAGGATCCAATTTAGTTTCCCCCCCAAATGGTCAGTAGATTTTCTCAACACCCTTATCCATTTCAAATGCTACTTTTATTCACTTCAGTTCAGTTGCTCAGCTGTGTCTGACTCTTGCAACCCCATGGACTGCAGCACGCCAGGCTTCCTTGTCCATCACCAACTCCCGGAGCTTGCTCAAAGTCACATCCATTGAGTCAATGATGCCATCCAGACATCTCATCCTCTGTCATCCCCTTCTCCTGCCTTAAGTCTTTCTCTGCATCAGGGTCTTTTCTAATGAGTCTGCTCTTTGCATCAGGTGGCCAAAGTATTGGGGTTTCAGCTTCAGCAGCAGTCCTTGAAATGAATATTCAGGACTGATTTCCTTTAGAATGGACTGGTTGGATCTCCTTGCTGTCCAAGGGGCTCTCAAGAATCTCCAACACCTCAGTTCAAAAGAATCAATTCTTTGGCACTTAGCTTTCTTTATAGTCCCAACTCTCACATCCATACATGACTACCGGAAAAACCGAAGCTTTGACTATATGCACCCTTAGGAGCTCCAATGGCTCAATCAGTTAGTGCACAGTACTTGTAAGACCATATGGACCTTTGTCGACAAAGTAACATCTCTCCTTTTTAAGACGCTGCCTACGTTTGTCGTAGCTTTTCTTCCAAGAAGTAAGCATCTTTTAATTTCATGGCTGCAGTTACCATCTGCAGTGATTCTTTTTTTTTTTTTTTGGAGCCCAAGAAAGTAAAGTCTGTCTCTGTTTCCATTGTTTCCCCATTTGTTTGCCAGGAAGTGATGGGACCAGTTGCCATGATCTTTGTTTTTTGAATGTTGAGTTTCAAGCCAGCTTTTTCACTGTCTTCTTTTATATTGATGTAGCTTTCAGTATAATTTAATACTTGATAAGACAAATCCTTCTTTGTTACTTTTCCAGAAGTTTAGGATACTCTACAGTTTATTTTTCCAAATGTCTTTAGAGTCCTTTCTGTCTGATTCCATTCAAAACCTTGTTAACATTTATTGATAGATTTGGGTAGAATTGATATCTGTACAGTCTGTAGTTTTCTAACTCATAAAATGATACACTCTTTTTATTAGTCTTCTTTATTTTTAGGTGATGTGAAAGATTATTTTTTCATTTTGTAAGCTTTTGTTAATATATGAAAAAGTTGTATATTTAAGCTATTCATATGTTTAACTCTTAGTTTTAATAATTTTACATTAATTCTAATGGGAAATTTTTGAACAGTATATCTTTATTTATTTATTTATTTTTTTTAATGAAGAAGTGAAGTGAGCTTGCTCAGTTGTGTCCGACTCTTTGCGACCCATGGACTGTAGCCCACCAGACTCTTCTATCCATGGGATTCTCCAGGCAGGGATACTGGAGTGGGTTGCCATTTCCTTCTCCAGGGGAACTTCCCGACCCAGGGATTGAACCCAGGTCTCCTGCATTGCCGGCAGGTGCTTTACCCTCTGAGCCACCAGGGAAGCCCTGAACAGTATATCTTTAAATAAAGATAGCTTTGTTAAATGAACTTTACTTGTGGTTTAGTTGACGTTAAAAGCACTTTTAGGGTAGTGCATTGAGTTTGGCTAGTTTTTTATATCACATGATTTTTTTACAGTGCAGGATGAATGTTTGATGATTTCTTCAGTCTTTATTTGGTGAATAGTAGTGAATAATTCAAACATTTGTGTTCTTTAAACATCTTTATTTGGTGAAAGTATATCTCAGATGTCTGTGAAAATATATTAGCCTTATGTCCTGTAGGTGGTTTTTGTTTGTTTTACTGTTTTAATTCTTTTGTTTGTTTCTGCTTAGGATAACAGAGAATTATTTTCTCCCAGCTCTGGAGGCTAACCAGCCAAAATGAAGTTGTTACCTGATCCGTGAACCCTCTGAGGGCGCTAAGGAAGGCTCTTTCCTAGGGCTCTTGCCTGACTCCTTGTAGCCTCAAGCATTCACTGGGTTGTAGATGGCCGTCTTCTCCTTGTCTCTCTTCACATGTTTTATATAAATTTTCCCTCTTTATAAGGACACAAATCATATTGGATTCAGGTCCACTCTAATGACCTCATTTTAAGTGAAGACCTCTGTAAAGACAATATCTCCACACCAGGTCATATTCTGAGGTATTGGAGGTTAGGATTATAACATGTAAACTTAATACGTTTATGTTTTTACTTTTTATTTTGAAATTGTGTCTTACTTAGAAAAGATGCAAATAGCACAGTAAAACTCTTGTATACCATTTACGTAGATTCATCAAGTTTTCAAATTTTCCCACATTTGCATTATTCTCTGATTCTCTGCCTCCTTTTACCTAATCTACATGTACACAATTTATTTTTGATGAATTTGTTGAGAGAGTGAAGTTGTATATATTTTACCCTTACTATTTTAGTTTCTATTTTCTAAAAATAGTGATATTCTCATATGTTCACACTTATGTTATTGAATTCAGGAAATTTAACTTGATACAATACTTGATTCTGTTACGCTTGTGTCTGTTACCTCTGTCTCGTCTTTAATTTTAAACTTTCTCTCCCTTTCCTGTAGTAGAGGATTCGGTCTGGGATCACATATTGTTTTTGTTGTCATGTCTTTTTTAACCTGGAACGGTTCCTTAGTTGTCCTTTGTCTTCCATGACAGTAACATTTTTGAGAATGTAAGCCAGTTATTTTATACAGTATTCCTCGATTTGGAGTTGCCTGACATTTTCTCATTATTAGATTTAGGCGATGCGTCTCTGGCCAGAATTCTACATAAATGACAATGTTTCTTTTCTCAGGCTGCCACATTCAGAAGCATGATATATCTGACCTTACTTGTCATTAGTAATGTGGATTTTAATCACCTGGTCAAGACGTTGTATTTCCCTCTTTACAACAAATAAACAAACTGTGGGGAGATATTTGAATACCATGCCAGTTTCTTCCTTCCCATAAAATTCTCTACTCCCCCTCTAGAGGTAACTGGTCTTTGCTATTTATAAGTTAAGTCGCTCAGTTGTGTCCGACTCTTTGCGACCCCATGGACTGTAGCCCACCAGGCTCCTCCATCCATGGGATTCTCCAGGCAAGAATACTGGAGTGGGTTGCCATTTCCTTCTCCAGGGGATCTTCCCTACCAAGGGATCGAACCCGGGTCTCCCGTATTAGAGGCAGACGCTTTCACCTCTTGAGCCACCAGGGAAGCCCTTGCTATTTATAGTTGTATGGAGATTTTCCAGTTTCATCACTTTGGATATTAATCATTTTGCATGGCTTCCCTGTGGCTGAGAAGTAAAGAATCTGCCTGGAATGCAGGAGACTTGGATTTGATCCCTGGGTCGGGAAGATCCCCTAGGAGGAAATGGCAACCCATTCCAGTATTCTTGCCTGGATAGAGGAGCCTGGCAGGCTACAGTGGGGTCACAAAAAAGCCAGACGTGACTGAGTGATTAAACATCAACAATAGCAATCATTCTGCATTATACTGTAAGGACCCTTGCTGTCTTATGTCTGTGTCTGTCTGGCTGTATCAGTATGGACTAATGGACTTCTACTTTATTCAGTGGGTTATCATCCATTACAGCTCTTAGGTTCTTTTGTTGTTATTTGTATTTCAGTTCAGTTCAGTTCAGTCGCTCAGTCGTGTCCGACTCTTTGCGACCTCATGAATCGCAGCATGCCAGGCCTCTTTGTCCATCACCATCTCCCGGAGTTCACTCAGACTCACGTCCATCGAGTCCATGATGCCATCCAGCCATCTCATCCTCTGTCATCCCCTTCTCCTCCTTCCCCCAATCCCTCCCAGCATCAGAGTCTTTTCCAATGAGTCAACTCTTCGCATGAGGTGGCCAAAGTACTGGAGTTTCAGCTTTAGCATCATTCCTTCCAAAGAAATCTCAGGGCTGATCTTCAGAATGGACTGGTTGGATCTCCTTGCAGTCCAAGGGACTCTCAAGAGTCTTCTCCAACACCACAGTTCAAAAGCATCAATTCTTCAGCGCTCAGGCTTCTTCACAGTCCAACTCTAACATCCATACATGACCACTGGAAAAACCATAGCCTTGACTAGACGGACCTTTGTTGGCAAAGTAATGTCTCTGCTTTTGAATATGCTATCTAGGTTGGTCATAACTTTCCTTCCAAGGAGTAAGCGTCTTAATTTCATGGCTGCAGTCACCATCTGCAGTGATTTTGGAGCCCCCCAAAATAAAGTCTGACATTGTTTCCACTGTTTCCCCATCTTATTTGCCATGAAGTGATGGGACTGGATACCATGATCTTCATTTTCTGAATGTTGAGCTTTAAGCCAACTTTTTCGCTCTCCTCTTTCACTTTCATCAAGAGGCTTTTTAGTTTAATTTTTTTTAATTTAATGAAATTTTAAAGTTAACTTTTCACTTACAGTTAGTAAAAAAATATTGACTATATTTTCAGTGCTGTACAGTGCATCCTTGAGTTTATCTTACACCCACTAGTTTGTACCTCCCACTCTCCCACCCCTATACTGGTCCCCTGCCCCAGCTCCACTGGTAACCACTGGTTTGCTCTCTGTATCTGTGAGGCATCTTCTTTTTTTTTTTGTCATATTCACTAGTTTCTTGTATGTCTTTAGATTCCACAAAAAGTGATACCATATGATACTTGTTTTTATCTGACTTATTTCATTTCACATAATACGTTCCACGTCATACATGTTGCTACAAATGGCAACATTTTGTTCTTTTTCCTGGCTGAGTAGTATTCCATTGTATATATGTAGCGCGTCCTCTTTATCCATCCATCTACAACCTTTATGTGTTTTGAGGTTTGTATTGTTCCAGGTTCTGAAATTGGGAGTCCCTTCATCCTGGCTCTGGTGTCTTTTGGATGTGGCCTTATCATTTCTGTGTGCTCTTCTTTACTTTCTGACATACTAGTGTTCCAGGCTCGTGTTGGACCTTCTGTGCCCTTATCCATGTGTCTCAGGAGGCTAGGTTTCTCTTAATGGAGAAACAACATATGGAAACCAAGATACGGGCATTAGTTTTTTTCACTGGTCCTGGGTGACATTCACAAATTCATTTACACTTCATTTGGATAGGCATAAGCCAAAGTAAGTTTACTGGTATTTCACCAACAAAGCAAAGAAACAAACAACGTCTTCTGTATTCTGTGGGTTAATGCAGATAAATTATTCTCACCGATCGTTTGCATTTTATTTTGTTAGAATTCGACTGAAAAAATGTTGACATTTCTTCAAGGATTGTGTCACTGCATTTTTCTAATTGCAGATTGTGATGATAAAGCAAAGTGCGCCTCCCCTTATGAGTGAGTAAAGTGCACTGTGGCTCTTAGAGCTTTGCCAGGCTTTTCTTAGAGCCCTATGTCAATTGGCAACAGTGTCCACAGAAATTTATAACTTGCATCCCATCTATTTTTGAAAATGTGTACTTTCATTTCACTTAGTTCGAATTATTCTTAAATGTCCCTTGAGAATTCTTCTTTGACTCATTTCCTATTTAGAAGTGCATTGTTTAAATCTCCAGGTATTTTGAGATTTTTCAAGTATCTGTTTTCAATTCTAGTTTAATTCCTTGATAGTCTGAGAAGAGATAATTGAGATAATTGTATGATTTCTGTTCTTTTAAATTTATTAAGGTATGCCCCAAAATGTGGCCGGCTTTAGTGAATATTCCATGCAAGGGTATGGAACTCTAGGTTTTCTTTTTTTTTCCCCCCTTCTTTTGACGTTTTAAATATCCCATTGCACTCTCTTCTTGGCTGCACGGCTTCTCTGAAGACCAGTGTGATTCTTACCTTTGCTCGTCTATAGGTAATTGTTTTTTCTTCTATTTTCTTTCAAGGTTTTTTCCGTAACACTCTGTTTTCTGTAGTTTGAAATGATGTATATAGATGTAGTTTTGGTCCCTTGCCCTGCTTGGTGCTCTCTGACTTCCTGGGTCTGCGGTTTGGTGTCTGACACTAATTTGGAGAAATTTTCAGTGATTGTTGGTTGGGGTGTTTCCTGGTCCTTTCTTTCTTCTTTTTCTTCTTGTATTCCTTTTACGCATATGTTACACCTTTTATAGTTGTTCCACAGTTCTCTGATACTCTGTTATTTTTGGTCTGGTGTTTTTGGGAGGGTTGTTTATGTTTCAGTTTGGAGATTTTTCCTGACATTATCCACAAGCTCAGAAGTGCTTTTCTCAGCCATGTCTAGTCTACTAATGAGTTTAACCAAGGCACTTTTCATTTTTGTTACAGTGTTTTTGATTTCTAGTATTTCATTTTGCTTCTCTGTTAGAATTTCTGTCTCCCTGCTTATGTGATATATCTGTTCCTGCATATTGTTTACTCTGCCCATCAGAGCCCATAGCATATTATTAAGAATAGTTGCTTTAAATTCCCAGTCTAATAATTCCATCATCTCTGCTATATGAGTCTGGTTTCTGATGTTTACTCTGTCTTTTCACTGTTTTTTTGCCTTTAGTGTGCCTTGTAATTTTTTTCTTGCTAAACCACATATAATACACTGGGTAAAAGGAATTGCTGTAAGTAGGCCTTTAGTATTTGCCAACAAAGGTCTGTATAAGTCAAAGTTGTGGTTTTCCCAGTTGTCATATATGGATGTGAGAGTTGGACCATGAAGAATGCAGAGCGCCAAAGAATTGATGCTTTTGAATTGTGGCGCTGGAGAGGACTCTTGAGAGTTCCTTGGACTGCCGGGAGAACAGACCAGTTAATCCAACCCTGAATATTCACTGAGAGGGCTGATGCTGAAGCTGAAGCTCTAATGCTTTGGCTGCCTGATGCAATGAGCCAACTCATTGGAAAAGACCCTGATGCTGGGAAAGATTGAAGGCAAAAGGAGAAGGGAGGACAGAAGATGAGATGATTCGGTAGCACCACTGACTCAGTGGACATGAATTTGAGCAAATTCTGGGAGACAGTGGAGGACCGAGGAGCCTGGCATGCTACAATCAGTTGGGTCCCAAAGAGTCAGATAGGACTCAGTGACTAAACAGCAGTTGTGGTGTTAAGGTGTGGGGTGAGGAAGTGTTCCGTGGTTAGGTCTCTCTCTCTTGATGATCCTGTGCTTCTGGACTATAGATCTCACTTTTCTAGTGAGCTTTTGTCTTTGGACTTCGAACTTCACAAGTGCTTCTTAGTTGTTTTACAATTTAATTTTATTTCCCCTTTCCCTGACACGGAAGGCTAGACGGGGCTAGAATTTGCTATTTCCCTTCTTGGCTCACTAGACTCTGAAGAAACCCAAGTTTCAACTCTGATCAAATAGCTTTTCTTGAAAGGCAAGTCTTGTTAAGAAGATACAGAATGTTCTGGCATACTTCAAAATGGTATTTTTCCTGTCCCCTTGTTTAATCACATCTTTTCCTCCACTGTTCACTGTGATGACCTGGTAGAGCTGGAGGTTAAAAAATTCACAAATATGGGAGTCCCCCATGACTGGGTCACTTAAAACAGTTTTTAAAATACTGAGTTACCTTCCTGTCTTCTCTGAAGGTGATTTCCGCCCCCCCCCCCACCTCCTGTTCTTTTCTATTGTTACGAACTCAGTGGATCTAAACAGATTTGATGGGATTTCTGTCCATTGCGATGCCTAGACTCAGCTATCCCATCTTTGCCCATTAGGAGTCTTCTTCAGGTTGGCTCTGGCGTCCTTTTGACATGACTCAGATAGTTGCTGATTTGCTTCTTTACCTTTTAAAATAAGACATTCCAAGAACATCTTTTAAAATTTCTGCCTCAAACATGGAATACCTCCATGAAGCCTGGCTTATTTCACTGGGAAATGAAACTTCATAGTTACCTTCTGGACTCCAGGGGTGCTCGTTGCTGCTCACTTGTTCTGTACGTCCAGGTCTTTTCTGTGGATCATGCAAGAAACAGAAATTGGGGATTCTGGTTTTCAGTGTTACAAGAGTAGTAAGAGTATTCCATAATTACTCATTTATTTCATCACCTATTATATATCTGACAGCTTCACAATAATAAAACTTATACTTTGATCAACAGTATTACTGAAAAGAGTTAAAAACAATTTTTTCATATGCTCTCCATTTCTATCGTATAGTTACACTGTATATGTATTGTCAGGTCATATAGCTATTAATGTTGTATACCACTCTTTTTTTCCTTTTCATCTTCATTTAGTTTACAAGTAACAATTAATGCTTACTTCCAGTCCTCTTGTTAATGTTCCTCTAATCTTGTTAATTCTTTGAAGCTCATTCTCTGGATTTCTCTAGACTCTTGAGAACAGAATTGCCTGGGTTTTTATATGATGACAATATATATTGTTTATACTTGAAAATTAGTTTAACTGGCTATAAAATTCTTAGCTCTCATTTTCTTTCCCTGAACATTTTACCTTTTCTTGGCATAAAGTGTTGCTTTTAGGAAAAAATTAATGTGGTAATGTGGTTTTCTTTTAAATTATTTGACATTTTGGCCTAGATGTTCAAATAGTACTTTTTTTCTTTTAAATATCTAATAATTTTAACAAAATATGTCTTGGTGTTGATTATTTTGTGTCAGTATTCTCTAGTATGCATTGTATACCTTGAACATACAGTTTCAAATTTTATTTTAGAAAATTTTCTTCAATTACTTTTTTGTATTTTAGTATAGTTTTTAGTATTTAGTTCTCTTTTTGTGATTTTCTTCAGTGATTATTGTTATATAAAAAAGTTAGAACAATTTTTGTCATTTTCCCTAGAGTCCTTCTATTTCATTTCTTTTCTGACTTTTTAAAAAATTAGACTCCTTTTCATTTTCTTTTCCTTTTTGGTGGCGTTACCTGTTGTGTTTATTCACTCATATGTTCCTCTGTTTTTAGTCTTTATAAAAACTTAGTAACATAAAAATTTGTATTTAAAAAAATTTAGTAGTTGATTCACAGTATTGTGTAGGTTTCTGGTGTATAGCAAAGTGATTCAGTTGTATGGGGTCACAAGAGTCAGACATGGCTGAGCGACTAAACGGCAACAATGGTATATGTGTGTGTGTGTGTGTTTATATAGCATGTATATTCTTTTTCAGATTATTTACCATTACAGTTTATTACAAGATATTGAATATAGTTCCCTGTGCTATACAGTAAGACCTTGTTGTTTATTTTACATATAGTAGTTTGTACAAAATTAAAAAAAATTTAATTCAGGTTCTTTGAGTCACGTTCTCATTTCTCAGTTTCTCCAGTTCTAATGTGATTTCATGCCTTATGATTTTCTTATTATTTTAGCCTTTTAGTAGTCTGTTTTTATCACTTTTGTGTTTCTGCTCTTTTGATATGCTTTAGTTGTCTGTAGGGGTACCATTTTATTCTCTCTCTTTTTTTTTTTCCCTAAAAACTTGTATGAGATTTGACTCTGAACACAAAACAACACATGGGTCGTTTTGGAATCAGTTTTCCTGAATTTTTTAGAAGGTATATAGTGATTCAGGATAGCATTTTTGACTTGATAGAATTGTTTTTTATTGTGTTGGAGAATTTGGTTAATTGCCTTCTGAGATCACCTGGTTCTCTTTTCATCCCTTTTATGGGAGCCTTCTCTTTGTGTTGTTTCTTTTGTACTTTTTCTTTTCAATTTGTGTTTGGTCTCAGCACTTCTTTTGTTGTGAGGCTCTGTCCTGCAAGCGAGGCTTGGTTGGCTACTTTCCAAGTTCAGAGAGAGGTATCTCCCACATCATCCTCAGACTTTATGCAGGAGAGCTCCTTTGCTGTCATCTACAGTTGGATCGATCAACTCTCCCACTGGCCCCAGTTTTACTTGTATTTTCAGATTTGCCTACTGTTCTTTCCAGTGAGTATTTATTTGCTCTTTGGCTTGTAAAGGTTCATGTTAACAAGATAACCATTTTTCATCCCTGTCAGGATCCCAGAATTGCAGGCATCGGTTTCATCTAACATTGCAGTGAGAGTTCAGGCTTAAAAACAGGCTTAAAAAATCTTCATGAAAAACAGCTATACCCTAGAATCTAGGGCTTAGGTTATCCGAACAACACTTGTCCTCACGGCTAAGTGCCTGTGGCAATGACTTCCTAGTGCTCTTTCACTTCTAGTTCTCCTCTCATTTCAGGCATATGGGAAATTTAATTCCTTTGTTTCCTTGAAGCTAGGTGGTATCCTGTGACTGATTCTGGCCAGTGGACTTTGAGGGGAAGTGTGTTATTTCTGTATTGACATAGTGAAAAGTACATGAGGGAGTCTCTGGCTTCTCTTTATCTGGAAGTAAATATCTAGCCATGTGTTTCAGTTAATACAAGAACAGTGATCAGCCTGGCTCCTTGGCTGACTGTGAAATAGACCCAGCTTCCTATGTTGGACATTTTACGTGAAACAGAAGTAGACTTTTGTTGTGCTGAGTCATTGAAATTTTGGAATTATTTGTTTCACAGCATAACTTAGACTGTACTATTCTAATATGGAGCATAACTTAAACTGTGCTGTTCTAATATGGCAGCCACTAGCTTACTCCTTGGGAGAAAAGTTATGACCAACCTAGACAGCATATTCAAAAGCAGAGACATTACTTTGCCAACAAAGGTCCATCTAGTCAAGGCTACGGTTTTTCCAGTGGTCATGTATGGGTGTGAGAATTGGACTGTGAAGAAAGCTGAGCACCGAAGAATTGATGCTTTTGAGCTGTGGAGTTGGAGAAGACTCTTGAGAGTCCCTTGGACTGCAAGGAGATCCAACCAGTCCATCCTAAAGGAGATCAGCCCTGGATGTTCTTTGGAAGGACTGATGCTGAGGCTGAAACTCCAATACTTTGGCCACCTCATGTGAAGAGTTGACTCATTGGAAAAGACTCTGATGCTGGGAGAGATTGGGGGCAGGAGGAGAAGGGGACGACCAAGGATGAGATGGCTGGATGGCATCACAGACTCGATGGACGTGAGTCTGAGTGGACTCCAGGAGTTGGTGATGGACAGGGAGGCCTGGCGTGCTGCGATTCATGGGGTTGCAAACAGTCGGACATGACTGAGCGACTGAGCTGAACTGAGCCTCATGTAGCTACTGAGTGCTTAACGTCTGGCTAGTCCTGTTTGAGATGTGCTTTAATTGTAAAGTATATGTCAAGTCTGGAAGTTTTATGTATGAAAAAAAGAAAGTAAAATATGTTGTTAGTAATTTTTACATTTATTATACTGAAATAACATTGTGAATCCATTGGTTAAAACAAAAGTTGGAGACAGTGTTGTCTCTAGATATACCACATATTCTCCTCATTTTGAATGGTGTGGTTTAACGTGCCTCCTAACTGTGAAGAAACTATTTTACTCTTTTTTTTTCAGTACTTTCTTTTATGGTCTTGTGATAATTAGGTAGATGATTTCTGCTTATTCTAGAAAGTTAGTAAACCCAGTTGCTTTCCAGTGGGTTTTTTTTCCCTGCTACTCCTTACTTCTCTCCCTATGCCTAATCCCCACCCTTTCAGTTATTGAAAATGACTTCACTCTGTTTCTTGGAGGGCTTGAAGGTACCAAATGCAAGTTCTGTAAATTTCTTCTCTTGACCTCAGAGATCTCTTTTTATGAGATCTTCTCTCCTCTTTCTCTTCTCTCCTGTCTCACAAGAAGTTTCCCCTTTTAGAAAGCTAAATCTTTGTCCTCTGAGACCTCCTATCCCTTGTCTATTTTGGCAACCACCTTCACAGACTATTTCCAATTAAATTAAAATCCTGATCAAATTTCCTTGAAATTGAAAATACACCAGCAAAATCTTCCGTTGACACTGTTACTACCTTGAAGCTATATACCATTCTTCTTCCTATCTCTGAACTTCTCAAAATGATCGTCTAAACTTGAATAGCTTCTGTTACTGTTTTTTAAACATACTTCTTCCTTTCCATTGCCATTTTGCCTGCACCACTTCCCTTGAATTTGTCAGCGACCCATTTAGCAAATTTAACAGCTTCTTCCATGCTTTTTTAAATTACTGGTGCTTTCTGGAGTATTTGAGATTGTCACTACCTTTTTACTTTTTTTAAGAACCTCACTTTAAAAAATTTACCTTGTAATGCAAAATGTGGAAAACACAGAAAAATATAAAGAAGGTGATAGTCCGCTGTAATGCCATCTCTCAGAGACACCCAGTGTTAAATTTGGGACCATATCTATTCCATTTTTTAAATGCGTTAAATAAAAGAAGGATCATACTGTGTCTGTTGTTTTGATATCTGTTTTTTCTGTTTTAATATACTGTTACTGTCCTTATTCGTCTGTAGTACAATATGGTAGCCACACAAATTGCCAGTGTTGAACTGTCCAGGTAGAAATCCTGGCTCTAGATGCTCACTGGCTGTGTGATCCTGAGCAGGTTGCTACTCTGGGTTTCAGTTTCCTCATCTGGAGAATGAAGATAGCATTCTTATCTAATTCTTACCTATGTCCTGGGGTTGCTGTAAGTAATAAATGAGGTGTAGGTGTGTGTGTGTGCATACGCATGCTTAATTGCTCAGTTCTGCCCTCCTCATTGCGACCCTTTGGACTGTAGCCTACCAGGCTCTTCTGTACATGGGATTTTTCAGGCAAGAAATAAGGAGTCTGTTACCGTTTCCTTCTCCAGGGGATCAAACCCATGTCTCCTGTGTCTCCTGTGCTGCAGGCAGATGCTTTGCCCAGCGAGCCATCAGGGCAGTCTAATGAATGAGACAGTGTATCAGAACCAGTTCTTGGCACTTAATACATGTTCACTGTCATAATAATATGTGAATTTACTATAGTTTATTTAAATTGTTTGTTTTATTTCTTTTGCTATCATTAAGATTATTATTATAAGACCATTCATAAAACTAAATAAATGTCATGATTTTT
Source organism: Oryx dammah (assembly GCF_014754425.2). Taxonomy (NCBI): domain Eukaryota; kingdom Metazoa; phylum Chordata; class Mammalia; order Artiodactyla; family Bovidae; genus Oryx; species Oryx dammah. Next base: position 18,794,913 of record NW_024070190.1, on the reverse strand, counting down.
TGGGTAGATTTTTATTAGTGAAATATGAAATCTTTCCTATTTCATGATTGTCCCCACTAGCCCAGCAATTTTAGTAAGAAAGATTTTCATATTTCACTGATAAAAATCTATCCCCTCCCTCCCCAAAAAAATCAATTCTGACAAAACGTGGTCCGCTGGAGAAGGGAATGACAAACCAATTCAGTATTCTTGCCTTGAGAACCCCATGAACAGTATGAAAAGGCAAAAAGGTATAACACTGAAAGATGAACTCCCCAGGTTTATAGGTGCCCAATATGCTACTGAAGAAGAGTGGAGAAATAACTCCAGAAAGAATGAAGAAGAGTTCAGTTCAGTTCAGTCGCTCAGTTCTGTTCAACTCTTTGCGACTCCTTGGACTGCAGCATACCAGGCGTCCCTGTCCATCACCAACTCCCGGAGTTTACTCAAACTCATGTCCATTGAGTCGGTGATGCCATCCAGCCATCACATCCTCTGTCGTCCCCTTCTTCTCCCACCTTCAATCTTTCCAGCATCAGGTCTTTTCAGACGAGTCAGTTCTCCGCATCAGGTGGCCAAAGTACCGGAGTTTTGGTTTCGACATCAGTCCTTCCAATGAATATTCAGGACTGACTTCCTTTAGGATGGACTGGTTGGATCTCTTTGCAGTCCAAGGGACTATCAAGGGCCTTCTCCAACACAATAGTTCAAAAGCATCAATTCTTTGGCACTCAGCTTTCTTTATAGTCCAACTCTCACATCCATACATGACTACTGGAAAAACCATAGCTTTGACTAGATGGACCTTGTTGGCAAAGTAATGTCTCTGCTTTTTAATATGCTGTCTAGGTTGGTCATAACTTTTCTTCCAAAAAGCAAGCGTCTTTTAATTTCATGGCTGCAGTCACCATCTGCATTGATTTTGGAGCCCATAAAAATAAAGTCAGCCACTGTTTCCACTGTTTCCCCATCTATTTGCCATGAAGTGATGGGACCAGATGCCATGATCTTAGTTTTCCGAATGTTGAGTTTTAAGCCAACTTTTTCACTTTCATCAAGAGGCTCTTTAGTTCTTCCTTGCTTAGCCAAAGTGAAAACAATGACCAGTTGTGGATGTGACTGGTGATGGAAGTTAAGTCCAATTCTGTAAAGAACAGTATTGCATAGCAGCCTAGAATGTTAGGTCAATGAATCAAGGTAAGTTGGAAGTGGTCAAGTAGGAGATGGCAAGAGTGAACATCGACATTTTAGGAATCGGTGAACTATAATGGATGGCAAATTTAATTCAGATCACCATTGTATCTACTACTGTGGGCAAGAATCCTTAGAAGAAATGGAGTGGCCCTCACAGTCAACAGAGCAGTCCAAAATGCAGTACTTGGGTGCAGTCTCAAAAGCAACAGATTTATCTCTGTTCGTTTCCAAAGCAAACCATTCAGTATCACAGTAATCCAAATCTATGTCCCAACCACTAATGCTGAAGAAGCTGAAGTTGAACGCTTCTGTGAAGACCTACAAGACTGCCTAGAACCAGCACCCCCCAAAAATGTCTTTTTCTTCATAGGGGACTGGAATGCAAAAGTAGGAAGTCAAGAGATACCTGGAGTAATAGGCAAATTTGGCCTTGGAGTACAAAATGAAGCCAGACAAAGGCTAACAGAGTTTTTCGGAGAGAATGCAGTGGTTGTAGCAAACACCCTCTTCTAGTAACACAAGAGATGACTCTACACATAGACATCTCCAGGTGGTCAATACCGAAATCAGAATGATTATATTCTTTGCAGCCAAAGATGGAGAAGCTCTATACAGGCAGCAAAAACAAGACCAGGAGCTGACTGTGACTCAGGTCATGAACCTTACTGCAAAATTCAGATATATTTTGAAGAGGGAAACCACTGGATCATTCAGGTATGACCTAATCAAATCCCTTATGATTATACAGTGGAAGTGACAAATAGATTCCAGGGCCTAGATCTGATAGAGTGCCTGAAGAGCTGTGGACATTGTACAGGAGACAGGGACCAAGACCATCCCCAAGAAAAATGCAAAAAAGGCAAAATGGTTATATAAGGAGGCCTTACAAATAGCTGAGAAAAGAAGTGAAAGGCAAAGGAGAAAAGGAAAGATATGCCATCTGAATGGAGAGTTCCACAGAATAGCAAGGATACATAAGAAAGCCTTCCTTAGTGATCATTGCAAAGAAATAGAGGAAAACAATAAAAAGGGAAAGACTAGAGATCTCTTCAAGAAAATTAGAGATACCAAGGGAACATTCATACAAAGATGGGCACAATAAAGAACAGAAATGGTATGGACTTAACAAAAGCAGAAGATATTAAGAAGAGGTGGTAGGAATACACAGAAGAACTGGGCAAGAAAGATCTTCACGACCCAGATCACCACCGTGATGTGATCACTCACCTAGAGCCAGACATCCTGGAATGTGAAGTCAAGTCAGCCTTTGCAAGCATCACTACAAACAGAATTAGTGGAGGTGATGGAATTCCAGTTGAGCTATTTCAAATCCTAAAAGCTGATGCTGTGAAAGTGCTACACTCAACATGCCAGCAAATTTGGAAAACGCAGCAGTGGCCACAGGACTGGAAAAGGGCAGTTTTCTCCCAATCCCAAAGAAAGGCAATGCCAAAGAATGCTCAAACTACTGCACAATTGCACTCATCTCACACGCTAGCAAAGTAATGCTCAAAATTCTCCAAGCCAGGCTTCAACAGTACATGAACTGTGAACTTCCAGATGTTCAGGCTGGTTTTAGAAAAGGCAGAGAACCAGAGATCAAATTGCCAACATCTGTTAGATCATTGAAAAAGCAAGAGAGTTCCAGAGAAATGTCTACTTCTGCTTTAGTGACTACACAGAAGCCTTTGACTCTGTGGATCACAATAATCTGAAAAATTCTGAAATAGATGGGAATATTAGACCATCTGACCTGCCTCCTGAGAAATCTATATGCAGTTCAAGAAGCAATAGTTAGAACTGGACATGGAGCAACAGATTAGTTCCAAACTGGGAAGGGAGTACGTCAAGGTTGTATATAGTCACCCTGCTTATTTAACTTATATGCAGAGTACACCATGGGGAATGCCGGGCTGGATGAAGCACAAAGTGGAGTCAGGATTGCTGGGAGAAATATCAATAACCTCCGATATGCAGATGACACCACCCTTACGGCAGAAAACGAAAAAGAACTAACAAACTCTTGATGAAAGTGAAAGAGGAGAGGAAAGATTTGGCTTAAAACTCAACATTCACAAAACTAAGATCATGAGATCTGTTGCCATCAATTCCTGGCAGATAGATGGAGAAACAATGGAAACAGTGACAGACTTTATTTTCTTGAGCTCCAAACACTGGGTGGTAACTGCAACCACAAAATTAAAAGACACTTGCTCCTTGGAAGAAAAGTTATGACCAACCTAGACATCGCATAAAAAGCAGAGAGGTTACTTTGCCAACAAAGGTCTGTATAGTCAAAGCTTTGGTTTTTCCAGTATTCATGGATTGATGTGAGAGTTGGACCATAAAGATAGCTGAAAGTGAACGTGGTTCAGTTGTGTCGGACTCTTATGTGACCCTGTAGACTGTAGCCTACCAGCCTCCTCCATCCATGGGATTTTCCAGGCAAGAGTACTGGAGTGAGTTGCCATTTTCTTCTCCAGTGGATCTTCCCAACCCAGGGATCGAACCTGGGTCTGCCTCATTGTAGGCAGACACTTTACCATCTGAGCCACCAGGGAAACTTAAAGATAGCTGAGTGCCTAAGAATTGATGCTTTTGAACTGTGGTTTTGGAAAAGACTCTTGAGAGTCCCTTGGGCTGGTCAAACCAGTCAGTCCTAAAGGAAATCAGTCCTGTATATTCATCGGAAGGGCTTATGCTGAAGCTGAAGGTCCAGTACTTTGGCCACTTGATGTGAAGAACTGATTCATTTGAAAAGACCCTGATGCTGGGAAAGACTGAAGGTGGGAGGAGAAGGGGATGACAGAGGATGAGATGGTTGGATGGCATCACTGACTCGATGGACATGAGTTTGAGCAAGCTCCAGGAGTTGATGATGTCAGACATGACTGAATTACTAAACTGAATTGAATCCTAGATGGCACAGTGGTAAGGAATCTGCCTGCTAATGCAAGAGTCGTGAATTCCATCCCTGGTCTTTAGAGTCCCCTGAAGTAGAAAGTGGCAACCTGCTCCAGTATTCTTGCCTGGAAAACTCCATAGACAGAGGAGCTTTGCAGGCCATAGCCCATGGGTTTGCAGAGAGCTGACACAATTGAGCACACATATGCACACACATTCTAAGTGCTATACCTACGGTGATTCCTTTGAGTCTCACCATTCAGATAACATGTAATTATTCTATTTTACATATTTGGTACCAGGGAGGTTAAGCCAGTTGGCCCAGACTTTATTTTCTTGGGCTCCAAAATAAGTGCAGATGGTACTTGCAGCCATTATATTAAAAGACGCTTGCTCCTTGGAAGAAAGGAGCAAACCTTGAAAGCATATTAGAAAGCAGAGAGATTACTTTGCCAACAAAGGTCTGTGTAGTCAAAGGTATATGGTAGTTATGTACAAATAAGAGAGTTGGACCATAAAGAAGGCTGAGCACCTAAGAATTAATGCTTTTGAGCTATGGTATTGGAGAAGACTCTTGGGAGTCCCTTGGACTGCAAGGAGATCAAACGAGTCAATCCTAAAGGAAATGAGTCCTGAATACTCATTGGAAGGACTGATGCTGAAGCTCCAATACTTTGACCACCTGATATGAAGAGCTGACTGATTATAAAAGACTCTGATGCTGGGGAAAATTGAAGGCAGGAGGAGAAGGGGACGACAGAGGATGAGGTGGTTGGATGGCATCACCGGCTCGATGGACATGAGTTTGAGCAAGCTCCAGGAGATAGTGATGGACAGGCAGCCTGGTGTGCTGCGGTCCATGGGAGTTGGACACAACTGAGCGACTGAAACAGCAACAGCAAAGTATTGGAGCCAGGTTTCTAACCTTGGTACTTAGTGTGGCTACAGAGTCCTTGTTCTTAACCATGTGTTCTTCTCTTTATCCTCTCCTTAAAAGAATGGTAGATTGATTTCAGGGATCTTGGCTGTTGGGATTTATGTATTGAGAAGGACTGGAATCTTTGATGCTTGATTGTAAGGAGAACTAAAATGAGTATATCTGCTATGGACATTGGCTTCATGGGTGGCTGGTTCAGACCATGTGTTGACCATTAAGCTCCAAAGCTCTAGAATTTGGGCCGCAGGTGGCACAATGGCCAGGCACAGTGCAGCCTCCCAGCCCCGTGCACCCCAGCTCTCCCAGTAATATGGCCTTCTGAGCCTGTACCCCTCCCTCCTTGCCCACCATCAAACCTGACCCGTCTTCAGAAGGCCCACTTTAAATTCAGCCTGCAGTGATCTTTCCACCTCTGAAGCAAGTCTGATTTTTTTTTTTTTACTTCTCAGTTAACCGTCATGTATGATAGTGTTGTTATCTGCTTCTGTTGTTTAAGAGGTAATATATAATGGCTTAACTTCCGAAGTTGATGAAATGTTGCTGCCAGCAGGGAACTGTGTTTTGAATGTTTTAAAATTTACTATAGTGCCCTCACGAAGTATTATATTATCAAGTAATCTTTTGTTTCTCTTTTTCAGCCTCACTTGCCTGTTGATAATAGAGCTGTTCTCTGAAGTTCAAACATACCTAGCTTCACAAACTTAGTCCCTAAAGTATAGGTGTGTTTTGCAAGGAGGTGGATAGTCCATAGTGAGGCTGTTGGATTATATGCATTATATTGAGATAATTGCTTCTGATTTTCTGACTGAAACTTTGAAACCTGCTGTTGCTTCTTTTTAAAATCTTTTTTTTTTTTCTTTTAAAAATCTTGATTGCCTTTATCCTGCTTACAGCCCCATTCCTTAGGTATGTGACTCACGATTTAAAAGACAGTGTTGTCTGGTAATTAGCTCTGTACCTCTCATCACATAGAGATGAAAACTTAAATGCAAACTTCCCAGCTAAAACTTTCTTCTCTGTATGTTTACCCACCCGTGAACATGTAGCAACACTGTCCCTTTTGAAAGAAATATCTGTAGTCCACTTCCCACCCCTGTTGGAAGTGATTAGTTTGCATATGCCTGTACAGGTGACGAATTTTATATGATTTTAAATTCTCTTAATTGAAAATTTTGTTTTCTATAGTTTCTAGAATGTCATTTATTTAGTTTCATTGATGCACACATTTGCATGAATGACAATTGGATATTTAATAAAGGTAGTTTCAAGTTTTTAGTAAATAATAATAAAGCCAAATATTGAACACAGGTTAATTGGATTAAATTCTGACAACCAGTACATCCTTAGGTAATAGAATGGTTATCCATTTTCATGATATGTAATTATTTTTTTTAAGGAAACTATTCATGTTTTAAAGGAATTCATTCCATCCTTACTTCCTTGCCTTAGTAATCCTGAAAAATATGGGTGTGCATTCATTAGGAAGAAGAAAATCTGAGAAACAGATTTTAAAACATTTTTTTTTTAAATTTTTTTTAATTGAAGGATAATTGCTTTACAGAATTTTATTGTTTTCTGTCAAACCTCAACCTGAATCAGCCATAGGTATACATATATCCCCGCCCTTTTGAACCTCCCTCCCGACTCCCTCCCCATCCCGCCCCCCAGGTTGATACAGTATAACATTCTTCTATTGGCTAAGTAGGACCCTTTAAAGTCCTATTGGTATTACTCTATATTTCAGCAGTATCAGAAACTTTGCAACTTATAGTATAACTGAGTTACCAAACAAATTTTTTAAAGCCCATATGCCTTTGAATTGATACTCTGTTTATGAAGCACAGCTGTAATTCTCTGGTCTGTTAAGCTAAGTGTAATTTTTCATCCTGTTGAACAACTTACAATTTGTAGGAAAAAAAGTTTTAAAATTTACTGATGAAAGTAAGATCTCTGGGACTTCCTTGGAGATCTGTCAATATTTGATTATAGTAATGTCTGTCCTACTGACATTGAAAACTGAAACCTATGTGTAAAATGACAACTTGTATAAAGTCCCTGTTTTTTCCCAGTATTTTTTTTTTTCAACCTGGCTCAGTTTTCATTCCAGTCCCAAAGAAAGGCAATGCCAAAGAATGTTCAAACTACCACACAACCATACTTCCTTCCGATTAAACTAAAATTTTTACTCTCAAATCTATCCTGTATACAAAGGTACATATGATATAGATGTACATTTTACAGAGTTTTAATAAAAAATGAATCTGTCTGTCCCAGTCTCCTATCTCAAGAAATGTGATGGCAGCTTCTGAGATGCCCATGGCTTTTCCCTCCCAGAGGAAACCATCATCCTAAATTATGAAATACTATTGTTACTTTTCCTTAAGGTTTTCCACTTTTTAATTTTTCCTGTAGTATACATTTTCCTAGTATTTCCTGTCTTTGAGTTTTATGTGAATGGAGTCATACTGTATATATGTATTCTTAGACTTGATTTTTTGTGTTCAACATTATGGTTTTGAGATTTCATTCATATTAATACTATTATCTGGGGTATATTCATTTTTACTACTATGTGGTAATTCTTTTATATGAATATACTAGAATTTGTCCATTTTACTGCTTTTGGACACTTAGGTTTGCTGTTAAGAAAATGCTGCTGTAAATATTCTTGTACATGCTTTCTGGCAGACGTGCAAAAGGTTTCCCAGGTTATATATATACTTTGAGGCAGAATTTTGGGGTCTTGGGTATATACACTGCCAATTTTACTTGGTAACGGCAAAAAAGAAAAAAAATCTTTAACAGTTGTACATTACGCCAAATAAAGAATTCAAGAGAAACAGGTTTGTGAGAAGATGGAGAAACAAAATAATAAGTTCTGTTTCATGTATTTTGAGCTTAGCAATTTGTTAGAAATGTTGAGTAGCCATCTGAAATGTATTTACAATTTGTAGCTCCACTCATCTTTGTTTTTTCCTGAGTTGACTCATTCAGGTGTCTCATCTTTACCTTCTCCTTGAAGTGATCTTATAAAAAGTGTTTACATTATCACAGCATAAAAGTTATTTGATCATAATAGTAGATGTGTTCCGTTTTTATACCTTCAATCTCATGTGGTCATATGGAGCCTTTTTATTCTTATAGACTTCAAAGCAGAGCTATGTTAAGCTAGTACAGGGATGATATAAAGGAGAAGTGAAGAGAGGGTACTGTTATTATACGAGCAAACATGCATTCTAGGTAGGTGTTACCAAGGGGAAGAAAATGAGAAAAACTGGGGATGCAAGCTAAAACAAGCAGACAAGCAAGTAAATAAGCTCTCTTTTGGGACCATTTAGTACTGAAGCAAATAGCATTATGTATTAATAGCCCCCGATGATTTCACTATATTGTAGCGTAACTCTGTAATTGTTGTTCATAATGTTAATTCTAAATGATCTTTATCCTTCATTTGAGAAGGTGCAGCAATGCACATTTAGAAGTGGTGAACCCTTAGTACTCTAGAATCAATTCCTGATGATTCCTAATAGCAGAAATTTTATTGTTTATATGTAGTGTGGTATGTTTACCTATCAGCTGAAAAATGATCTATTGATAATCTCTCAAAATTCTACAGGAAAAAAATGGGTGGTGTAGATTGTTCTACTGACTGAATTGGATAGAAGTGGTTTTTATGCATCATTGTCAGAATAAGGCTGCTATGAACATTCATGTTCCTTTCTTTGGGACAGATGCCCAGGAGTGCAGTTTGTTACATGTGAGGGTATATTTAGTTTTTAAAGAAACTTTCAAACCATTTTCCAAAGTGATTATGCCAGTTTATATATACTTTCAGTGGCAGTGTATGAAAGATCTGCTTTCTTCACATTCTTGTCAGCACTTGGTATTGTCACTATTTTTTATTTTAGCTGTTCCAGTAGCTGTGTTGGTAGTATCTCAACATAGTCCTTTTTTTTTTTTTCCTGTTTTTTGGCTGTGCCACATGGCAGAGATTGTAGCTGAAGACAGCAGATTAAATACATTGAAAGCAGATTATATCTGTCTGTGAATGTCTTCCTAAAGAATTTGGACTTCGTTTTGTACATAATTGGAAATCATTGAAAAAATTTTAAACGTACTTATGTTTTTATTATTTTAGTAAGTTTTTAGGATTGTGCTATGAATATTTTAGAACATTTCATCACCACCCCAAATTTACCCCTCCTGCTCCTTGCTGCAGGCAACTACTGCTTTGCTTCCTTGGTCTTTCCGTTTGCCTTTTCTGAATGTTTTGTATATATGGGATCATGCAGTTGTAGCGTCTGGCATCTGGCTGCTTTTATTGAGCGTATTTTGAAGTGCATTCATGTTATAACATGTATCAGTATTTTATTCCTTTTTATTACCCAATAATATTCCACGTTTGATGATGCCACCCTTTGTTTATCCATTCCCAGCTGATGGACACTGGGATTACTTCCAGTTCTTTGCCATTGTGAGCAATCTGCTGAGAACATCTGTGCATGTCTTTATGGGGAGAGGTGGCCCGTGGCATGTGGGATCTCAGCTCCCCAACCAGGAATGGAGCCCATACCTCCTGCAGTGGGAGCTCAGAGTCTCAACCCCTGGAGTGCCAGGGGAGACCCTGTATACAAGGTCTTTAAAGTGAAAGGTCCTCACTTGTGTAGCCCTCCAGGCTCCTCTGTTTGTGGAACTCTCCAGGCCAGAATACTGGAGTAGGTAGCTGCTCCCTTCTCCAGGAGATCTTCCCAACTCAGGGATCAAACCAGGTCTCCTGCACTGCAGACGGATTCTTCACTGTCTGCACCACCAGTGAAGCCCTATGTAAGTCTTCATACAGACGCTTATTTTCATTTCTCTTGGGTAGGTTTCTGTGGAGGGGATTTTGGATCTCGTGGTTAGTTTATGCTTACATTTAACTTTTTAAGAAATTGGCAAGCTGTTCTCCACAATGGCTGCATCATTTCACAGCAGTGTATGGGAGTTCCGGTTTCTCCATGTCGTTACCAACATTTAATGTTGTCTGTCTTTCTGAGAGTAGCCACTATAATGGGTATGTAGTGATATCTCATTATAGGTTTCATTTGTGCATCCTACTGACTTAGGATGTTTAGAATCTTTTCACGAAGCATGGTTGTATTTTACAAACGCGAGTGTAGTGCTAGAGGGAAGAATGGAGATGTGCGCCGCGAAAGATGAAAGTCTGCACTAGGTGTGTGTAGAGTTGAGGGAGACAGATTTCAAAGATGTATCAGAATGAGAACAGGCAGCATGTAATAACTGCCTCGTATAATAAATAAAGCAGAGGGACGTGGGACTAGTGACCCAAAGATTCTCATCACTGACAGTTAGGTAGATGGTGTTGTCATTAGCCAGAAAATCGAGATATGGGTGTGTGAACATTTTTTTTTTTGCTGGTAGATGACCGTTTTTATATTTTGTTCTCTTCATGTATCACTGGAATAAATATTTAATAGAGCTGTTTAATAGTTTAGAAATACGTATCTAGTTCAAAAAGATCTGGATTGAAATATAAATTTGGGAGAGTTACCACTGTATAAGTAACAGTTAAATTTATTGAAGTAAATAGTGTATCTGTTCCTAAACGGCTGTATCTGCTGTATTACTTTTGCTCGTTGAAAGCTGCGTAAATAAGAAAAGGGCAATTTTTGTTGTTGTTCAGTCGCTAAGTCATGCTCGGCTCTCTGTGACCCCATGGACTGGAGCACTCCAAGCTCTTCCACTGCCTCCCACTGTTTGCTCAAATTCATGTCCATTGAGTCAGCTATCTAACCATCATATCCCCTGCCACACCTTTCACCTTTTGCCTTCAATCTTTCCCAGAGTCAGGCTTTTTCCCAATGAGAGGTTCTTCAGGTCAGGTGACTAAAGTATTGGAGCTACAGCTCCAGCAACACTCCTTCCAATGAATAGTCAGGGTTGGTTTCCTTTAGGATTGACTGGTTTGATCTCAAGAAGCAACTTAATAAAATGATTCTAGGATTATTTCATTCAGGTATAGAAGCATCAAAATTTTAGAGAATCAAAATTCTCCAAGCTCGGCTTCAAAAGTACGTGAACTGAGAACTTCCAGATCCTCAAGCTGGATTTAGGAAGGGCAGAGGAACCAGAGAACAAATTGCCAGCATCTGTTGGATCATAGAAAAAGCAAGAGAATTTCAGAAAAACATCTGCTTCAGCTTTATTGACTACACCAAAGCCTTTGACTCTGTGGATCACAACAAACTGGAAAATTCTTAAAGAGATGGGAATACTAGGTCACCTGACCTGCCTCCTGAGAAACCTGTACGCAGGTCAAGAAGCAGCAGTGAGAACTGGATATGGAACACCAGACTGGTTCCAAATCGGGAAAGGAGCACGTCAAGGCTGTATACTCTCACCCTGCTTATTTAACTTATATGCAGAGTGCATCATGAGGAACGCTGGGCTGGAGGAAGCACAAGCTGGAATCAAGATTGCCGAGAGAAATATCAGTAACCTCAGATATGCAGATGACACCACCCATATGGCTTCCCTGCTGTCTCAGCTGGCAAAGAATCCTCCTGCAGTGCCGGAGACCTGGGTTCGATCCCTGGGTTGGAAAGATCCCCTGGAGGAGGGCATGGCAGCCCGCTCCAGTATTCTTGCCTGGAGAATCCCCACGGACAGGAGCCTGACAGGCTGCAGTCTACGGGGTTGCAGAGTTGGACGCAACTGATTGCCTGGGCTGAGCTGAAATGGCACCACCTCAGACCCAGGTTTTTTCCATCTTTTAGCACTGTCATACCTTTCCTGTTGGGCTGTCCTCTTAGACTTTCTCTTTCCTCGTGGTCCTAGGATGGCTGTTACAGTTCTGCTTAACAATTCAAACCCAAAGTTGCCTGGAAAAAATAGGTATTTTCACTTGGGTGTCCTTTTATCGGCCCAGGAAAACCTTTCCCAGAACCTCTTCAGCAAACTTAGTCTCTTGCCTTACTGGCCAGAATTGCATCAGATGCTTATTGCTAAAGCATTCATTGGCAAGAGGAATGGAAATTGCCACAACTGGTTTAGACCAGAACTTTTTAACCCTGGTGTTAAATATCCTTTTGTCTTATCTCTTTTGGAGGAAGCTTTTTTCTCCATGTCTTTTGGTTCTCTGCTGTAGATTAGATAGATAAATTTTTCTGGACAGCTTAGTTTCATATCACTGAGTTGTTCCTATTCAATACTTCAGAGCAACTAATATTTGTTGAAATCATACTCTATATCATTAGCTGTGCTAAATTCTAGGATACAACGAAAAATAAGAAACTTTGAGCTTGATATGAAAATATGCTTAGGCAGAAGAGTGCTATCATAGAATTATACACTAAAGTTCATTTGTATTTGGGGTTTAATGCCATTGTTTATATCTTTAGTTTTATGAGAAAATGCATCTTAAGTTACAAAACCAAGCTTACGTTCAATTTATAAATGAACTTTTGAAACAGAATTTATAAGTTGACCTTCCCTTTCTGTATTAAGTGTATTACATTCTTTATTATAGAAATGCATTCCAAACTAATCTAGATTATACTGTTAGAGTTACAGTAAAACTATATAATGGTTTTCTGAAGCATAATGTTTGAGTTTTTCAGTTAATATACCAGAGGTTTTAATAGTAATAATACTTTAAGTTTAAGAGCCCTACTAGGTATTTCGTAAAATGATTATTTTATAATTTTCAATTTTTAAAAATAGGTTTTAATTGTAGCTGTGATGTTTATAATAATACTTGTACAGTATGTGGGATGCTTTTTATGAATGCTAAGAGAGGGAAATGAAGAAAGGAAATTTGAAGTGGTGGGAGTCGGACACAGCTGAGTGACCTTCACTTTCACACGTTGAAAAACAATCTTAAATTTTGTCTTAGACTGAGTATCAAAACCATGTTTTATACTGTTTTTTTTTTCAAATCTTATTAATATAGGTGTTAATGGGTAATATTCTAATACTTCAAAGATAGCTATGATATCCATAATTGATGTTTGTCACTGATGGATTCTGTGTGGTTAGTGATCTTTAAACTATCCCAGTGCTTTAAGATTTAACCACTTTGATAATTTTGAAGGGCTTCAAAACTGGGAGGGATGTGTTCATTTTGATGGCAAAAAGAAAAAGATTTTTGTAAAGGCAATATGGGATTAAAATGAACTTTTCCCATGTTTGTAAATACTAACTTTGAGGAAATACCTCTGTTAGCTCTGAATTAGAAAGTATTAGAATATATCAATGGCACCCCACTCCAGTACTCTTGCCTGGAAAATCCCATAGATGGAGGAGCCTGGTAGACTGCAGTCCATGGGGTCGCTAAGAGTGAGTGACTTCACTTTCACGTTTCACTTTCATGCATTGGAGAAGGAAATGGCAACTCACTCCAGTGTTCTTGTCTGGAGAATCCCAGGGACGGGGGAACCTGGTGGGCTGCCGTCTGTGGGGTTGCACAGAGTCGGACACGACTGAAGTGACTTAGCTTAGCTTAGAATATATCCAGAAGGATTCAATTTTCATTTATTCTGAGTCATTAAGAAGTTCAAATGTGTTTTTAAAAGAATTACCTTTTCCTTAATGTATCTTCTAGACCTAAGAAACTTGAAAATTTCAGGCACAAAATCTTTGGTGAAATTAATACTTAAAATTGTTGAGTGTTTGGTTTTGACTGGATCTGTTGTCACTATTAAACGCAATTCATAAAGTGCTAGAAGCCTGTGGCACATTCTCTTATAAACTGAGCGATTAAAGTTGACGCAAGCGTTTTGCCCATGTGAATTCTGTTTCTGTGCCTGTACGGTATAGATCTCTGCTTAAAGGACTGTAATCGCCAAAATTAGAAAAAGCTTTGCTTTGACTCGCAATTTCTAGTATGTAAAAAACGGCTTGCAGACCTGCATCGTGAAGGGCATCCTGTCCTTTGGTTGTCTTTTATTTTCCTGTTAGTAGTAAAGTCAAAGCTTACGTGGTTTTCATTAGCTGGTCTTAAATTCAATCCTTGGAAACACTTTTCTGAAGTTTATGACTTGTAATGTCTTTGTACGTGTGAGAGGATTGAGGAGAGATAGGTCAGGGTCTTGGACTCTGCAGGTGGTATATTTGAAGAGTCTTTTTGATTATGTATTTTCCTTTTTTTAATTAATTTTAGATTTAGCCTAAAGCTTGTAACTTTTTTTTCACACCAAGGAAAAAGTGTTGTAATAAATAGTGCTATAATAAACAATGGTTGGTAAGTGGTTTGTTTACGTGCTAATTTTATTTATTATTTGATCCACTGGAAATATCTGGTAGAACTAGAATCAGGCCGTATATTTTTAAACAGAGTCACTTTGATGGGACTTTAAAACTTGATGAGAATAGGTGAATTTGAGCTTTGCTCAATGTAGTGATTTCCTCCTCTCTTCTTCCATATGCCCTTATGGAAGAATTGGCAAAGAAGGGCTTTAGAGCAAAATCTTTATGCCTTTTCTGAAGTGGAAACAATGCATTTTTAAAAAATTATTACTGTTATAAGGTGATTTTTTTTAAGACTATGATCATCTCAGGGTTGGGGGGAGATGCTAAATCCCAGGTCTCCATGAGTACCCTGAAAAATATCAGGGACCTGGTGAAGTTATAGGTAACTAGTGCATTGGGAAGACTGTTAAAGGCTTCTAAATGCAGACAAAGCATTACTAATTGCTTTCAGGGTCGGTCTGTCTTTAGTTGGACCGTGAAAGATTTAGCATGGCCCTGTGGCAGCCTCTCTGCTGAGTGGAGACTCTTGTCTTTAAGAAAGGCTATCTGATATGCTGGACCGTTTCAAGTTGCCCCAGTTTACGTGAATTTAGTCATTATTGCCAAGACTACTAAACCTCAGTGTGACACAAATGATACTTCTAAATGGACTTGAAGACAAAGGCTTTTTGACCTTGCAGTGGGACATAAGTAATGTTCATACGGCTTAAAATTTTTCTTTTTACAATAGGAAACAGAATACTGTGCTATTTGAAGTTTCAGTTAAAAGATACATTCGATGAAATTATTTTTGTGATCCCTAAATAAGCAGCACACCTGTCTTTAAATAAATCAAAGGTTGTAATGGCTTCCTTCTTTTATATTTATGAACGTTGTCTCTTAAAGCAGTAGGTCACTAATGACAGTGGTAACACGGTGGAAGCCTGTGCCGTGGACGCAGAACTAGCAGCGCGATGACCTCTTGGCCTCACTGTTCCTCATATTCTAGGGTGAAGTCTGCCTGAACTTAAAACCGCTAACTGAGACTTTGTGATAAAATTGAAATACTAGCTGGGTGATCAAATATATTTTTTCTCAAGTAGGAATCTTAATATTGTGGAGTTGTAAATTTTAGTGCTGCTTCTGATGTTCTTGCTTTTCAATTTGAAATGTGATTTTTTTTCCCCCCACAAAAGCTTATTAGGCTGATATAGAAATTCACATGTGAGTAATTTTTTCCACAGAACTGTTATGTTATAAAATGGAAAATACTCAAAATTTAGAACGTCTTTGAGCAAAAGTTTGTAAAGTGATAGTTTTTAAAGTACCATAGAACTTTACATTAAAAGTGTATAGTTTTATGCATGATAAAATTTTAGTATTTCTTCTACATGTGTTATTCGGATAAATAAACATTCTTTCAGTCTTAAATGTGTTCTTTTTTTCTAAACAGATTTATGAAAATATGCATCAGTTTAATACTGTCTTGGAATTCATGAGATGGAAGCATAGGTCAAAGCTGTTTGGAGAAAATTGGAAGTACAGTTTTATCTAGCCACATCTCTGAGGTAAGAAAAAGACTTAAGAATATAATTAATGTGAAAATTCTCATTTCTTAGCAATTAAAAATTGTCCTATTTTATCACTGCAACTTTATTATCTTCTTTATTCTTGAATCACCTTCCTTATGAGTTCTTAAGTAGTTACAGCATTTTATCTCTTTATAAATGTTGCACCTCTTCGGGAGTAAAAAGTATTTATTACTAATATAGCTTTCTTTATTCTAATTGGAGAAAATAAGCATTAAATGATGTATATAATTACTTCTTTCCTCTGACGATGACAAGACAAGTTAGAATAGAAGATTATATTAAAATGAATGTTTACATTATTCTGAAGCTTTCACATATTCAGAATTTAGGATAAAATTGTTACTTTGAATAATAGATCTTTGGAGATAGAATTTATTGAAAGAAGTGGAAACTGCAGTAACATCAGGGACAGGGGAGAAGCCATTCTAAAACAATGTGGATAGAGAAATTAAGTTCATTATTTTCAAATCCATTGAGACTCAGATTATCAATAAAAGGTTTAATCCTTTAGGGATCTGTATTAAAAACAAACAGGTGGAACACATATATAATGTGTTATACTTTTTCCTCTTTAAATAGGAGAGTTTGCTACTATTTGCTCCTATCTTTTCCCTCTTTAAAGAGCAGGTTTTGCTCACTGCTTCTGCTTCCTTACAGTGTTCGCTCATCCTCCGGTCCCTTCGGAGCTGGTCTGTCTGCCCGTGTGAGGAACAGTCATGGTGTTCTAACTGTCTCTTGTCTTCTGTTTGGTTCCGCTCTTTGATCACTGTGTTAGTCGTCATTTTTCCTTTCATGAAATACTGGAGCTTCTATAACCCTGAGCTTTTCTAATTCTACTTCTTTAATTACTCCTTCAAATTTTTTTTTCCTCCTATTTTTGTTTGAAGAATAGTTGTCCTCCCATTACTAAATAATGGCCTTCCCTAAGATTTGTGTCTTTGAAATTCTTTTTTTCATGTCTTTTCTGCCGTCTTGATTTCAGCAGTGGCCTCTAAAACGACCTCTCTCGGCCTCCTGTCTCTGCTACGACAGTGTTCTAAGCCTCAGCACGTGTGTTCCACTGCTTGCTTCACACATGGTGTTCCCGCTTCTGTTACTAGGCCTCTTGGTCACCTGTGCTCACAGTCTGAGTGCAGAGCTGGCTTCTTTCTCTCTTCCTTGCTGCTCTTGGTCAGGGATCAGGCCCTTTCAGCTTTACCTCTGACTCATGAATGCTGTCCTCTTCTCTTCTCTAATTCTCCCACCATCATCCAAGTTTAAGTTCTTCAGCATCTCACCTGAAATATTGAGGGACTCTCCCCACTTAGTGTGTCTCCTCACTCTTTTTTTCTATCTACTGATTGCTACCAGCTTACTATTTTCTAAAAGGTATAATTCTGCCTGTACTGTCAGTAACTCTTTGTTAGCCTATCAAAGTAAGGACAGATTTCTCTAATAAGAAAGTCTCTCAGCAGTATAGCATTAAGTGACAGCTTTGCTGTCATCCATCCACTTCTTTCTCTCTTAAACACTTAGTAAACACCTATTCTACACCAGGGACTGTATTAGGCGCTGAGAATACGAAATGTTCAGTAAAAATGAGTTCCTTACTTTACTCTCAAAGAATGATCTGTTTAGAGATGAGTACACAAAGCTAATGCAGTCTGAAAAGCGCTGTATGAGATCGGGAGAGCCTGTCGGTGTCACCTAGAGGGCTCCACAGTATTGTTAGAGGAGAGACTTGTCAAAGTGGCTTCACATGGGAAATGGTGTTTCAGTGAGTCTTAAAGGATGAGTAGAAGATTGCTGGGGCTTCCCAGGAATCTTGGAAAAAGAATTGCCTTACTTGACTCAGTGGTAAAGAATCCACCTGCTGTGATGTAGAAGACGCCTGCAGGTTTGATCCCTGGGTCAGGAAGATCCCATTGAGAAGGAAATGACAACCCATTCCAGTATTCTTACCTAGGGAATCCCATGGACAGGGGAAGCAGAGGAAGCTTGAAATGTATAGAATGTACAAAAGACAGAGGAAGTAATTTTGTGTGATTTGAATTCAAGATGTGAGAGAGGGTTTGAGTGACAAGACTGAAAGAGAGCTTGTTTGTGAAGAACTCTGGATGCTATGGTAGGGAGTTTAGACTTCATTTTGTGAGTAGTTGGCAGTCTC
This sequence comes from Oryx dammah, assembly GCF_014754425.2. NCBI lineage: Eukaryota > Metazoa > Chordata > Mammalia > Artiodactyla > Bovidae > Oryx > Oryx dammah. The sequence goes on along the minus strand of NW_024070190.1, from coordinate 18,776,933 downwards.
TAGAAAGTTTGAATCGTAATTGTGTTTTGTGACAATTAATATGGCAGTGATGTGAATGATAGTTTGGAAGGGGGAGCTACCAAAAGCCGGGAGACAATTAGGATACTCTTAATTGTTTCAGTCAAGAAGTAATGAGAATTTTAAGGTAGGGATCAACTTATCTGAAGTTGCAAAAACCTTTAAGCATTGATCATTCAGCAAATATTAAATTTTCTTTTTCATACCCCTTTGCATATATGATACTCTTGAGCTGATTTTTAAATTGACCTGTGTTTTTCCTCCTTCTGCTCATATTATTTTTTTCCAGGCTTGTTTTTCCCTATTCTAGTTTAAGGCCCCAGAGCATTCATTTTTGTTCTATAGAATATTACTTTTCGGGGATTCCTGTTGATCTGTGTAGCAACAGTCACAAAGGAGAAATCAAAAAATAAAGAACATGATCCTCATGTTAGAGAAATGGAGTGAGGACTCAGGGAGCTTGTAAGGTTGTGGGAGTCTTTAAGCTTGAGGTAATAGAATTCAGTCAGAGTGACGATAGTGGAAATAGAAAGGAAAAACTAGAGTAGGTATGTTGTGAAGGAAGAAGGGGACACTGATTTGTGACTGGGTGTTGAAAAGAGATAATGTTGCCCATGTTTTTTATCTGGATAGCAGGGATGATAATGTTGGGCATAGTGAAGAGCAAACAGAAGTAATTCTTTGAATCTGGTTGAATCTAAGTTTCCTAAGTTTAAAGAAACATTAGCAGTGATGTTCTGCTGTGTTGCTGCTCTCTTCATTTCTTTACAGATAACAAATACTTTTGCACATTTTTTTTCAAGCCTTAGCATGCTGAAAAGGGGATACTATTAAAAAAAGAAAGGAAAGTATTGCCTCTTTTAGAAGAGTAGTTTGAAGAGAGATAAATAGTATTCTGCACATGGTTATCTTCTATTACACTTTAATGCTGTGTAAGATTTAGAAAATATAAAAATGTTTGAAGTATTTCTGCAGGTCTAATTCTGACGCTCTTACTGAAAGATGGTATCTCATTTATTAAAATTTATTCCTAAATGAATGGAGACCTGTGAAGATGCTCATTAAGCAGAACTTGATGGTTCCTTATTAATAAATAAATGTTAGTATGATTATGTCCTTAGAGAAATACCTTATAGTGAGATAATGCCACCTCCATAATAAATATTAAACTGACTAGTTTTAATGCTTTTATTAAAGTTCTTTTCAACTCTTAATTGATGTTTGATTTAGGACTTTGCAATATTCAAAATATTTCAACATGGTATATTGAAAATAAAGTTGTCAGTCTCAGTTGCCCAGTCTCTCTCTCTTTTTTTTAATCTTTAAATTTTTAAAAATGTACTAGTCATCTTTCATTGGACATTAATTCTCAATTAGGATGTGAAAGGATTCAGCAGATACCAAGTTCCTCAAAGAGAGGCACAGGGTGAGATGGTCATGGCAACAAAGGCAGAGTGCCCCTTCACCCTGGGCCCTCACCAGTGGCTCTTACGCATCTGTTCATATTTGAGTTTCTTTTAAGAAACACAGTGGTTGAAAAGCATGTCAGCTGCTAGCACCATAGAAACCCCGAGGGTTCTCCCTTTGTTGCACTGATGACTTGTTGTTATGCCAGTAGTTACCTCTTTGAAATGCTCTGAGGGTGCTTTTGAGGGTAAAATCTTGCATCAGGATCCAGGTTGGCAGCTCCTTTTTTTGGCATCTGTGAATTTCTTCTTCAGTGGCACAGCTGACACCCTCTTGGTGTCTCGGATGTTCATTGCCACCCAATCTTTTCTGCCTATTCTGATTTTCAGCTTTAGCCTTTCCTCTGTTAGCTGAATTCCCTTTAAATGAATTGTATTTTTTTAGGCCCATTCCAAAATTTTGGGTTCTGGCTGTAGGCATCTATTGTTCAGAGACAAACTAGTAGGTATGAAAGACAGAGTTGTTTCTATCCTGTGGAGCGATTACAAAGGGACCAACCAATTGTTACGCATCCCTTGAAGCTCTGGGAGGAGTCCTCAGGGCTCAGCCCTCCCAACTGCCAGGTCTGCTAGCAGTGTGGCAGTGACAGTCGCTTCTAGGTCTGCAGAGGTTTATTTTTTGGACAGAGCAGCCTTTAGAAGGCCCTACGTCGCACTAGAGCAGTTGCCGTTCCCAGCTTGAAAATGAGCTTCATCTTCACTGTTGGTCTCTCCTTGGACTCCATTGAGAATGTTTTCCCACACCCACTGCTTTCTTTAGAGAAATCCACAACTCCTAGTCTCAGAAACATGCTGCAGGCCTTGCCCTCAGGCTCTTTGGTTATTGTGCTCCTCCTGAAGGGGAGACAGACAGTTTCTTCTCATTCTCTTCAGTTCAGACTGCCTGCTCATAATGAAGACACCTTTATTCTTCTCTTAGTTTAAGTTTGGTTTATATTCTCCTTGCGTACTTCTTTGATCATTCTCCAGTTTGGATGCTTTCAGATTCAGGTTGTGGTTTGTGTTATTGCAGCTGCATATGATATTGTGGAAAGAGCATGCCACACGATTTCCAGTAGCATCTTTGAGTGGTGGCTCAGACAGTGAAGAATCTGCCTGCCTGCAGTGTGAGACACCTGGGTTCAATCCCTGGAGCAGGAAGATCCCCTGGAGAAGTGAATGGCTACCCACTCTAGTATATTCCATTTTTTTCCCCCTCCCATTCTAGTATTCTTGCCTGGAGAATTCCATGGACAGAGGAGCCTGGTGAGACAAGGTCCATGGGGTTGCAAAGAGTCAGACATGATTGACTGACTAACACTTTCAGTTTCATAGTGACATTTCAATTCCTGTCTTTATCCTCCATCCTAATACTTCTCTCCTGTTCCACTGTTTTATAGGTTTATAAGGTAATTTCCAATCTAGCTGTCTCAGATAGAAATTCTAGTTTAACCTCTGAGTTGATCTACTTCCTTCCTTTCCTCCCTCTTTCCCACTTTCCCATCTGTTATCTATTTTTTGTGATTAAGTGTCAGAGGAGATCTAATTTAACAGTTTTAAAAACTTTTTAAAAGATGACATAAATGAGACATGCATAAGTTCTTATGTACAATTCTGAACAGTATGCAGCAAAGCCCAAGGCCCTCCTCACTATCCTCATCCCATTCCCCTCCTTACCACGCTCCCGTCCACCCAGGTGGCATCTCACTGACCTTTACATTACCATCAGGCTATTGATTTTTAGGATATATTTTTATAAAATTATACATAATGAGAATACTTGCCTCAAAGTCCGTGTGAGGATTAAATGAATTAGTACGTGTCAAGTACGTGTTAGATTTCTTACTGCATAGTATAAAAACATTGTAAGAAAAAGTAAACTTAGAGCAAAGATAGTTCAAACTATGAAATAAACCAGAAATATTGGGAAAAGGGGAGCATTTGAGTACACTGAGGTTCCCCGTTTCGTGACTTGAATCTAAATTTCTTTTCTCTATCATCTAGAAGTCACCAGAAGATGGTGATATGGGGAACACAGTTCCTGAGCCAGTACTCGGATTGTTGGCTTGGTAGTAGCTGGCGGTAGGTTTAGAGATGCATTGGCTCAGTTCAGTTCAGTCCAGTCGCTCAGTCGTGTCCGACTTTTTGCGACCCCATGAATCGCAGCACGCCAGGCCTCCCTGTCTATCACCAACTCCCGGAGTTCACTCAGACTCACGTCCATCGAGTCCGTGATGCCATCCAGCCACCTCATCCTCTGTCGTCCCCTTCTCCTCCTGCCCCCAATCCCTCCCAGCATCAGAGTCTTTTCCAATGAGTCAACTCTTCGCATGAGGTGGCCAAAGTATTGGAGTTTCAGCTTTAGCATCATTCCTTCCAAAGAAATCTCACGGTTGATCTCCTTCAGAATGGACTGGTTCGATCTCCTTGCAGTCCAAGGAACTCTCAAGAGTCTTCTCCAACACCACAGTTCAAATGCATCAATTCTTCAGTGCTCAGCCTTCTTCACAGTCCAACTCTCACATCCATACATGACCACAGGAAAAACCATAGCCTTGACTAGACGGACCTTAGTCAGCAAAGTAAGGTCTCTGATATTTCTCCCAGCAATCTTGATTCCAGCTTGTGTTTCTTCCAGTCCAGCGTTTCTCATGATGTACTCTACATATAAGTTAAATAAGCAGGGTGACAATATACAGCCTTGACGTACTCCTTTTCCTATTTGGAACCAGTCTGTTGTTCCATGTCCAGTTCTAACTGTTGCTTCCTGACCTGCATACAGATTTCTCAAGAGGCAGGTCAGGTGGTCTGGTATTCCCATCTCTTTCAGAATTTTCCACAGTTTATTGTGATCCACACAGTCAAAGGCTTTGGCATAGTCAATAAAGCATAAATAGATGTTTTTCTGGAACTCTCTTGCTTTTCTCCATGATCCAGCGGATGTTGGCAATTTGATCTCTGGTTCCTCTGTCTTTTCTAAAACCAGCTTGAACCTCAGGGAGTTCACGGTTCACGTATTGCTGAAGCCTGGCTTGGAGAATTTTGAGCATTACTTTACTAGCATGTGAGATGACTGCAATTGTGTGGTAGTTTGAGCATTCTTTGGCATTGCCTTTCTTTGGGATTGGAATGAAAACTGACCTTTTCCAGTCCTGTGGCCATTGCTGAGTTTTCCAAATTTGCTGGCATATTGAGTGCAGCACTTTGACAGCATCATCTTTCAGGTTTTGAAAGAGCTCAACTGGAATTCCATCACCTCCACTAGCTTTGTTTGTAGTGATGCTTTCTAAGGCCCACTTGACTTGGTAGATGCATTGGTAGATGTCAGTATACTTATAAAGAACTTGTAGAGTTTATTATGTGATTTTATAGTTGATTTAACTCCCCAATTATGTTTCCCTTAAAATATTAATATTTTTATTCCTTTCATTCACTTATTGAACACTTAATGTTTTACTCAATAACGTGCTAGAAAATAGAGATTATAAGCACTGCAAGATAAGTCAAAAAACGTCTCCTGATTAAATAAGTGTTATTAGAAGAGGGATCATGTCTGCTTCATTTACTGTTATATAATCGGTGTGAAGCAAATACCAAATAATAAAAACTTCATGAATGAGTGTTCTTTGAGAGCTGTGGTACAACTGTGCTTCGTGTTCTGGGTACAGTGCAAGTACACATAGGCCCGCTCACTGAGCCTGATAGGTAGGAATCAGGGATTGCTTACACAGATGAGGAGCAGAACAGGTCTGAAGAGTGAATTGTAGTTAACCTGGTGGGAAACAAAGGAAAGAACGAAAAGAATGTGCAAAGGAGTCTGAAAGGGATGCCTGTAAATATAGAGGCTTCAGTGACTTCACTATAGTTGGATCATTGTAAGGGTATGAGAAGTGAGTGGGAGGACGGCGTTAGAAAGCCTGGCAGAGGCCAGATCATAACAGTTCTTATGTCTTGATAATTTCATCCTATGAAATGAGAATATTCATAGATTTTTTTTTTTTTAAAGCAGAGACCATGACAAAGTCGTTTAGTTTTAAAAGTTGTGAATTAAAATGTTAGTCAGTCTGTCGTGTCCGACTCTTGTTTGACTGCATGGGCTGTAGCCCGCTAGGCTCCTCTGTCCATGGAATTCTCCAGGCCAGAATACTGGAGTGGGTTGCCATTCCCTTCTCCAGGGGATCTGCCCGACCCAGGGTTTGAACCCAGGTCTCCTGAATTGCAGGCAGACGCTTTACTGACCGAGCCACCAGGGAAGCCCTTTTTAAAGGTCAGGTTTGGTTTAGAAGTTAGTGTTTTATTAAGTTATCATTCTCTAGGCTGTACAATTCAAATGATCATAGCCATATTTTTTGTCAACCAATACATTTCAGTTAAAACTGAATGACAGTATATACAGACATGCATTTGGAAACTTAAAAACCTACAGGTCAAAAATAAAATGATAATGCAAGTCAGAAAACAGCTAGAACTAAACAATAAAGAAAATTAGGACATATTAAACTTGTGTGACATGTTGAAGGCTTACATTCAGTTCAGTTTAATTCAGTCACTCAGTCACGTCCAACTGTTCGCAGCCCCAGGGACTGCAGCACGGCAGGCCTCCCTGTCCATCACCAGCTCCTGGAGTTTACTCAGACTCATGTCCATCGAGTCGGTAGTGTCATCCAACCGTCTCACCCTCTGACGTCCCCTTCTCCTCCCACCTTCAGTCTTTCCCAGCTTCAGGGTCTTTTCAGATGAGTCAGTTCTTCGCATCAGGTGGCCAAAGTATTGGAGTTTCAGCTTCAGCATTAGTCCTTCCAGTGAATATTCTGGACTGATTTCCTTTAGGATTGATTGGTTTGATCTTGCAGTCTAAGGGACTCTCAAGAGTCTTCTTCAACACCGTAGTTCAGAAGCATCAGTTCTTTGGCACTCAGCTTTCTTTATAGTCCAACTCTTACATCCATACATAACTACTGGAAAAACCGTAGCTTTGACTAGACAGACCTTCAGCCATTGTTTCCACTGTTTCCCCGCCTATTTGCAGTGAAGTGATGGGACCAGATGCCATGATCTTAGCTTTCTGAATGTTAAGTTTTAAGCCAACTTTTTCACTCTCCTGTTTCACTTTCATCAAGAGGCTTTTTAGTTCCTCTTCACTTTCTGCCATAAGGGTGGTGTCATCTGCATATCTGAGGTTATTGATATTTCTCCCGGCAATCTTGATTCCAGCTTGTGGTTCATCCAGCCCGGCATTTCTCATGATGTACTCTGTATATAAGTTAAATAAGCAAGGTGACAGTATACAGCCTTGACGTACTCTTTTCCCAATTTGGAACCAGTCTGTTGTACTATGTCCAATTGTAACTATTGCTTCCTGACTGGCATACAGATTTCTCAAGAGGCAGGTCAGGTGGTCTGGTATTCCCATCTCTTTAAGACTTTTCCACAGTTTGTTGTGATCCACACAAAGGCTTTGGCATAGTCAATAAAGCAGAAGTAGATGTATTAAAAGATTAAAATATTAATGAAGTAAGCCCCTAATTTAATCTAGGAAAAGAACAGCAATATAAACTGAAGTGAAGTAGATAATAAAGATAAAAGCTGACACTTGTCGAGCATTTGTTACACGTACCAAGCACCGTTCCCTGTGCCTTACAAGGATTATCTCGTTCATAACAACACTGTGAGGTGTAGGTACTATTATTATTCCCACTTTACAGATGAGAAAACGGAGGCTTCTAGCTAATGAGTGATAGAATTGGGTTTGAAATTAATGGGGGAAAAGACTTTTATGATATGATGGAGAGAATTAACATATTCAAAAGTTGGTTTCTTGGAAAAACTAATAAAATGGACAAACCATTTGAATCAAGATCAGGAAAAACCCAGGAAGCACAAGTGGTATTGGAAATGGAGAGGAGGACATAACCTCAGATATAAAAGAGATTTTTAAAAAATAAGAGATACCTTGAATAGCTTTAGGCCTAAACATTTTACAATATTTTTTCTTTTTTTTGTTTTACAAATTAAATAAAACAACAGTTTAAAAAATGTTACTTAATAAAATTGATTATGGGTAAACAAAAAACCTAGATATTTCTTTTATTATTAGAGAATTTTAATTTTTAGTGAAGACCTGCCTCCTCCCGCACAGTCACTGATAAGCCCATGGGCATATAATTTTAAAGGTGAGTTCTGTCAAACTATTCATGTGGTAGATATGTCCAGATTTACACAGACTATTTAAGAGAATAGCAAAATAAGGTTCCTCGGCTTATTCTGTGTGAGTCGTATAACCTTGACACTAAAAGTAGGCGTGGATAATATGAGAAAATAATTATAGGTCAGTCTTTCTTATGAACATGGATATAAAACCTAAGAAAATGTTAGCTAAACAAATCCAGTGGTGTTATTGAAACATGGTCATGTCTATAATACTGCAGTACAATTCTGATACTGCCTACCTACTGTTAAGTGTTAGACTCCACAGATTTAAGGGCACAGTCCCCAACAAAACTGCTCACTTGAGATGCCAGTCGCAAGTCTGGGTGTCCCCAGGCTACTCACACTTCTGACTAACTGGCTGCAAATCCAGGAGGATTCCCATGACCACCCTCTCACCGCCACCCCCGCTCCTGCAATTTGGCAGTTCATTTATATGACTCACAGAACTTAATATTATAAAGATACAAATTGGGACCAGCCAAATGAAAGAGACACACAAAGTGAGGTTGGGGACGGTTCCAGATGTGGAGCCTACATTCCCATTTCCCCTGGAATCAGGATATGTCATCCTGGCGGTGTATCAGTAGTAGGTCACTAGCCAGGAAGGTTATCTGAGCCGTGGTGTGCTGTTCTTATCGAAGTTTCATTAGATAGCCATGAGTGAACAATTGGCCCCATGATTGAACTCAATCTTTAGCCCTATCCAAACTCCCTGAAGATTGAACTGGCTCAAAGCCCCAACCCTCTAATCATATCACTGGTCATTTTGGTGACCAGCCCCCATCCTGAGTCATTCATTAGCATAAACTCAAGTGTGATCCATGAGGCTTGTAAATAACAAAGACAATCCTGTTACCCAGGAACCAGGCACAGAGACCAGACAATTATTATTTAATAATGACAAAACAGAATTTATCCCAGAAATCCAAGAATGTTAGTGTGTTAATTATTATTGCTGCATAACAGCTCATCCTAAAACCTAGAGACTTGAGGTAATGAAAGCTTAAATTAACTTACAGGAATTCAGGAGCAATTTACCAGGTGGTTTTGGTTCAGGATATTTTGTGAAACTGTAGTTATGTCAGCAGGGGCTGCTTTCATCTGAAAGCTTGACTGGAGGAGAATCCACTTCAAAGATGGCGCATTCTCTTGGCAGTTGGCAGGAGCCTCTGTTCCTCCCTGTGTGAGCCTATCTACAGATTCTTTGAATATCTTTGCACAATGGCATCTGGCTTTCCCCAGAATAAATGGTCCAAGAAAGAGAGCAAGGAGAGAGCTGCACTGCCATTCAAGGCTTGGTCTCAGAAGTCATGCTTTGTCACTCTCACTTTATTCTGTTTGTTAGTAGGGAGTCCAGCCCACTCTTGAAGTAATTAGATTCCATCTCTTGAAAAGAGGAATATGAATGAAGTTGTGAATCCCAGAACTACCATAGATGGGTTACTCTTTAAGAGAGCTCTTAATATGGATTATTGCTAATTAATTTATGCATTAGCACATTGAAGGAGGAAGCCATTGTGATAATATCAGTGAGTGGAGAAAAAACTCTTGATGAAATTCAGCGCCATTTATGATGAAAACTCTTAGCAAATAAAGAATAAAAGGGGACTGTAATGTGAGAAAGAATATCATTAAATTTATGATTAATTTAGGAAAAATTGATATACATGATCTTGAGGTTTTCTGTGTATCATGTGGTATATTTTTCCATGTGTTAAGTTTATTCTCCATCCTTCAGCAGTATTTTAAAATTGTTCTTAAATGCCGTTTGGGAGTACCAAATGGAAAAGTACAAAATCCCAGAGGGGATTACCAAAATATCTACCTAACTACCATTAGACCCAGAATCCCACTTCAGGAAATCTGTCCTTCAGAATTATTTACCCCAAAACAATAACAAAAGCATCTATTCCGGTTTATTTATTGCAGCATTTATTATGATATCAAAACATGGGGACAGCCTAAATGTCCATCAGTGTGAGAAAGGTTATGTACAGCTATAAAATATTCATAAAATGGAACACTGTGCAACAGTGAAAGTGAATTAAAAGGAGCTCTGTGTGGCTGTGATGGAAACCACAATGTTGAGTGAAAAATAAGCAAAATATTAAAATATACACAAAGTAATAGAATTTTTATACATCTAGTAAATTTAGCAGTATGTAAAACAGTATTGCTTGGGGTATATACCACATAAAGTATAAAAGTATATAAAGACAGCACTGTTAAATGGCACAATCAGAATAGTGGTTCCCTCAGTTCCAGAGAAAGTGCAGCTTCAGTGATACTTGCCCTGCTTTACTCAGCACCTAGATAGTTCTTAGGTGATGTCTTCAAGGGACTATATTCAGTGAGTGTAGTTCATAGACTCATAGGATATGAGAGATGGAAGTCTTCATGGTATTATATATTTTAATAAATCAATTTAATAAAATGGTTATTTTATTTCAGATGAGGAAACTAAGGTCTAGAGAGCGAAGTGAGTTGTCCAAGATCAACTAACCAATTAGACAGAATTTGCAACTGAATCCTAGGTCTCCTGATTCTAAGACTATGTTCCTTACAATCCTTTCTTTAATAGAAGTGTAAGTTGATAAGTAGTTAAACTAGATATCTTGGAGCTGAAAAAAAGATACTAGAGGGGGAAAAAAGGACACATTAATGTCAAGTCTGCCACAGAACTCCTTTGTAAAAACATTCTTAACTAGCGCATTTTAACCTAAAAAATGTTCTGACAGTGTAAAGAAAAGGGAGATCTTTCATCTAAAAGGCGGAAAACTTGCTAGATTTCCAAGCGTTTCACAGTAATACTCCCAGATTTGTGATCTTGAGTGTTGCTTCATAGACCTATAGGTTTGCAGCGTTTAGTTTCCTGTAGTTTGTGGTTCATGCTTGTCAGGGAAGAATTGTTAGCAACCTGATTTTAACACCTTCTAGTCTTATTTCAAGGTCTTTGGTGAGTTTCAGTTTAATATAAATATGACCTTTGAACTCTTCCTTTGTCTGCTTTAAGTGTAGACAGTGTCTCTGCAGTTGAGTGTAGATAATGCTTTGAAGTTCCCTTCATCAGACCACATTGTTTGTTCCCCCAAAAGGACTGTATTTTCTTTTTGTCTGTGGTTATTTCCACAATTATTTAACTTGCTAAAACTATGGGGTATTGTCAGATTATAACCCAAGCCATTGTTTGCCTTAAGCAATATTTTAGATCTTGGAAAACAATGTTTACTTAAACACGTCTTTCTTAAGACCTTTTAATTTGTATTTTAAACTTGAGTATATCCACTGAAAACAGTGGGGGAAAATTGTGTGTGTTTTTTTTTTTTTTTTAAACTGGATCTTGACACAAGTCAGGACTCAAAGTGAACCAAAGGAAGTGGTGTGGTTTTTGTATCATTTCAGTGTGCTGAGATAAGGAAATGGAATAGTTTACCCACAGCGAAGCCCTTATGGGAAAGTCTTACTTGTATATGAAAGTAGAAGGAATTGGCATAACGTTTTAATTCCTTCTGTTGTACTCAGTCATTCCCTCAGCAAATATTTATTTAGTACCAACTGTGTGCCAAGCACTGTTCTAGTTGCTAGAAATACAGAGTGAAAAAGTAGAATTATACCCCTGCCCTTACAGAGTGTACATTCTGGAGCAGGTGGCAGGCAATAAAACAAATAATAAATTATATATTAAATTACAGGGTGACAAGTGCTGAAGAGAAAAATATCAGGGATGGGATATGGGAATGCCAGGGATGCAGACGGTATTACAGTTTTAAATAGGGTGAGCAGGACACTAAATAAGAAAAGGACACTGACTAAGCGCTTAGCAGAGGCCGGGTAGCAGGTCATCCAGGTGGATGTCTTGGGAGGAATGTAATGGGGAGAAGACCTTGCTAGAGCAAAGGTCCTGCAGCACGGCCGTCCCTGACGTGCTTGAAGAGCCAGGGGGCCCTTGCTGCTCAAGGAGAGGAGTTGAAGTCATACTGGCCGCTGTGGACGTCGGCGTTTACTCTTGGGTGAGTTGGGAAACCATTGGGAGGTATGAAACGGGAGTGATGCGGTCTGATATGCCTTCTATCACCACTTTGGCTGCTGTGTTGAGAATATACTGTGCGTGGATATGGGTTGAAGCAGGGAGTCCGGTTCTAGGAGACTTTTTCAGTAATCTAGGCAAAAGGTGTTAGCGGCATGGACCAGAGAGATAACTGGATGTCATGAGAAGTGCATAGGTTCTTGATGTATTTTGAAGGAAGCACCAACAGGATTTGCTGACCTCATGGACTGAAGTATGAGAAGGAAGAAGGGAGTTGCTAAGAATGACTCCAAGGGTTTAGGTCTGGGAAACTAGAAGTAGAGAGGCTGTTGTGTTGGGAAAGACTGAGGGTCTAGCAGACTTGGGGGATAAAAGGAGAAAGACCGGAGCAATAAATTATACAGCTGCTAATTATATAAGTAAATTTTTATGCTGTTTGAGCTATCTCTTAAAAGTAATTCTACCTTGTACCGGTCTCTCTTTTTTTGGCATATGTGTCATCCAGTATCTTTTCTGAGATATTTGGCTTAAAATACTACTTTGATACTGACCTAACTCAGAATATTCAAGTATACTTTCTCCTTTAATCTTCTGTTATAGCAGAAAAACTGACTCTCTCTGACCTAAAAAATAAAGAGAATTTATTGGCTGTTAACTGAAAAGTCCCTAAGTAATTCAGACATCAGGCAGAGTTGCTTAAGCAGCTCGTTGGTAGCTCCAAGGATCTGGCTTCTTTTAGTCTCCTGGCTCTACCTCTGGTTTCCCCTCAGGTCCCAACATAGCTGCCAGAAGCTGCAATTTTCTTGTTCATATTCAATCTGAAAAAAAGACTTTGTCTCGACAGGCCCCCTTGAAAGTGAAAGTGAAGTCGCTCAGTCGTGTCTGACTCTTTGCGACCCCATGGACTGTAGCCTACCAGGCTCCTCTGTCCATGGGATTTTCCAGGCAAGAGTACTGGAGTGGGGTGCCATTTCCTTCTCCAACCCCCACCTTAGACACTACCTAAGAACAGTTTACCCCTGAACTTTTCATTGTGGCATAGAAGATAGAAAATGCTAATTGGCTTGGCCTAGAACAGGGCCTCTACTCCTGGAGCTTCAGGGAAACCTATATACACGGCATTTTTGAAAGCTGTAGATAGAGAAAAAAGTGGAGAAAAACGCTTGATTTTTAAATTCCTTTTGCATTGTACAATCTCTTTGGTTAGCAAAGCAAGAATATGATTGTTTTTGTAAAGTGGTCGAATGAGAAGAAAAAAGTAAAACGAAAATGAAGTTGCATATCAGTTTAAGATAATTTTGCTTCTAAGAGGCTTAAAACTATTGCTTTGTGAACATTTAGAACCTCAGAGGAGCCTTAAGATAATGATGGAATCTGGGAAATTCCCTGACAGTCCAGTAGTTGGAATTCTGCACTTCTAACTACCTAGGGCGGGTTCAATCCCTGGTCAGGGAACTAAAATCCCGAAAGCCTTGCAGTGCTGCCCACCCCCTCCACCAAGAAAAAAGGAATCTGATTGGTTGTTCTAGTCAAGAATAGGTGTTTCTCAGCAAGGAGAGCCTGTTGGCATTTGGTTGAGACCGTGCTCTGATGGGAGGCTTGTCCTTGCACACTGCGCTGTGTTTTCCGTTTGGGTCTCTGGTTGCTGTGTGTCCTGTCATGCCCCAGTTATTGGTCCAACCGAAAGTCACCTGTGTATTTCCAGATCTTCTTGCTGCTGCTGCTTTTCTTGGGGAGGTACAAAATTGAAAAAGCTTGTGACTTTCTGGAAAAGTGTTTCAAATTGAGAGCATAAATACAGATATACTTTGATTTGGTTTCCTAAATGAGATATGGGTTTGCTCTTTGTTATTCTTGAAGTTCTGCTTTGATTTTTTTTCTCCCTAGTTCTAGAGATTAGATAATATTCTCCTTAAAAATTGATTTAGCATTCGAATTAAGCTTTTTTGGCCACAGGGTTTTACTAAGTTAATTACAAAAGTTTTAAATTAAATGTAAAGATGCTTACTCCTTGGAAGGAAAGTTATGACCAACCTAGATAGCATGTTGAAAAGCAGAGACATTACTTTGCCAACAAAGGTCCATCTAGTCAAGGCTGTGGTTTTTCCAGTGGTCACGTATGGATGTGAGAGTTGGACTCTTAAGAAGGCTGAGAGCCGAAGAATTGATGCTTTTGAACTGTGATATTGGAGAAGACTCTTGAGAGTCCCTTGGACTGCAAAGAGATCCAACCAGTCCATTCTAAAGGAGATCAGTCCTGGGTGTTCTTCGGAAGGAATGATGCTAAAGCTGAAACTCCAGTACTTTGGCCACCTCATGCGAAGAGTTGACTCATTGGAAAAGACTCTGATGCTGGGAGGGATTAGGGGCAGGAAGAAAAGGGGATGACAGAGGATGAGATGTCTGGATGGCATCACCGACTCGATGGACGTGAATTTGAGTGAACTCAAATTTGAGGAATTTGGGCCTTCTCAGCAGCAGACTTGCCACTTACTGGTTTTGTGAACTTGAGCAAGTTTCTTTCTTTCTTTTTTTTTTTAAAATATGGAACACTTAACGAATTTGCGTGTCACCCTTGTGCAGGGGCCATGCTAATCTTCTCTGTATCATTCCAATTTTAGTCTGTGTGCTGCCGAAGCGAGCACTTGAGCAAGTTTCTTAACTTTGCTGAGCGTCTCTCTCTTCTGTGATGATGAAATAAAACCTTATGTGTGTCGATCTTACATGACTCAATAGAAAATAGCTTCCTGTTTCCCTTTTGATGTGCTTGTCCTTAGTTGCTCAGTCATGTCCGACTCTTTGCAACCCTATGGACTGTAGCCCGCCAGGCTCCAGGCTCCTTTGTCCATGGGGATTCTCCAGGCAAGAATCCTGGAGTGGGTTTCCGTGCCCTTCTCCAGGGGATCTTCCTGACCCAGGGATTGAACCGGAGGTCTCCTGAATTGCAGGTGGATTCTTTGCCGACTGCGCCACCAGGTGTGATGTACTTACTTGTGTGCTTACTGGATAAAACGCTACACTTGGGAATAAAAGACCTGAGTTTGTAGTTTTTCCTTCAGGTTACTAGCTATGTAGAATTCAGCAAGTCACTTTAGCTTCTTGAACTTGTCTTCTCTTTAAAAGTAGGAATAATTTTACTTACTATAAGGGTCATCTATAGTCGCTCAGTCATGTCTGACTCTTTGAGACCCCATGGATTGTAACCTACCAGGCTTCTCCATCCATGGGATTTTCCAGGCAAGAATACTGGAGTGGATTGCTGTTTCCTTCTCCAGGAAATGTTCTTGACCCAGGGATTGAACCTGGGTCTCCTGCATTGTAGGCAGACACTTTACCATCTGAGCCACCAGGAAAGCCCAATATCTGGTGTAATGCATGCAAAACTAGCTTGCACATTATAAAAATGGTGACATGCCAACGACATAAAGTTGCCACTAAATACTGTATATGAGTTTCTCTCATTTAATTGGCATAAAAGACTTAGGTCTATCTTATGTTCTACCTTGAACCAGTCACTAACCACACAACACTGACTTTCTCTCTGTAAAAATCCTCTGCAGAAACAAACAGTGTTGTTTCCCACGGCCCATAATACACCTGTGTGTGCCTGCTGCCACTTCTGTCCTGTCCGACTCTTTGCGACCATATGGACCATAGCCTGGCAGGCTCCTCTGTCTGTGGAATTCTCCAGGCAACAGTCCTAGAGTGCGTTGCCCATACCCTCCTTCAGGGGATCTTTCCAACCCAGAGACTGAACCTTCGGCTCCTGCATTGCAGGTGGGTTTTTTACCTCTGAGCCGCTGGGAAAGCCCTGTTGGGGTGACCAGCTTCTGATCCCTCCTAGACATTTCTGCAACCGCTCTACCTGTTTTGTTGCTGTTTATTTCTTTCCTTGTCATTTGTGCTTGTTCTAGAGGAGAGACAGAAGAATAACACCTAGACCCCTTCAATTAACTGCTGGCATTAAGAATCTCTTCTGACCACTGATGTACCAGTGGGTAGATAGCATAAACGAGTTCTAATTACTTGTGAGGTTTTTTGTTTAATACGATTAAACAAACAAACTTTGAAGAAATGGTATTTTAAAAATAGATTGTCTCCTGTTTTTTGAAATAGTTCATAAACCAAGAAGCATTTATTTGTACATCTCATACTGAGGCCCCTGGTGAGGGGTATAAAGCCTCTGAGCACATCAACTGTAATAATGCCTTACTAGTTTGTCTTGCATCTCTGTTCCGGGAAGAATTTCGCTTGTGTTGGGGAGAACAGTTTCTTGGCACAGAAGGAAAGTAAAAAATTTTGAATGAAGAAAGGGTAATAGAGCAGAAAAACAAAAGTTTAAATATGTTAAATTTGCTTTGAATAAATTGAACATTGGGAAAAGGGAAGGTCTAGTTAGAAGGTAATTTCAGGGGTGTTGATAAAATTGGTGACCTCAGGGGGGATGGAGACATAACAATTAGAAATGTGTTTGTAAAGTGGGACTTCCCTAATCCTTCTGTAGGTCAGAAGTTAGCTCTGTGATTGGTTCTCTTTGCTCCTTTTTCAGACTTCCAGAAGACCTCATTATGAATGTCTTAAAACCCATCACAAGTTTTCACAGCATGGACTCTAAGGCAGGCTTTTTGATGAGATCCCTGTGTATTACCACAGATAACTCACATAACTTTATTTAAGCATGTTATTTTCTTCAGGTTTTATGTTTAAATATGAGTGACTGTTTTTTACACTAATATAAAAATAACCTGAGTAGTGTTGCTCCATTTGTATATGTATATATTAGTTTAGGGAGTGATGGGGGTGGAAGTTAGAAACGGGGAAAAGATGGATGAGATGCTTGTTAAGGGAAAAGACAATATTCTTATGCTAATCCAAGCTCGGGATCAGGAGCAAAGCAGCCATGCAGACAATGGCTGTGGAGCCAGAAAGTCTGCAGTGAGTCTTGTCCTTCTCAGAAAGCTTGTCAGACCCGGCGCCTGGAGCTGCCCAGGGGGAGGGACCCCTGGAAGGGAGAGTGTTCTCCTTACTGCTTTATGGTGTTGGCAGTTGGCCAGCTTGTTGAAAATTCCCAAACCTCACTACTAGAAAGTAAAAATTAGGGGTGGAGGGCTTAACGGGAAGCGGAAAGAATGACTTTAGTCTGTTTTTTCAGCTGACTTTGGCCTTTTCCTGTTTTTTTTTTTTTTTTTAATCCTGATAGAACTATTGGTTTAGCTTTCTTGCTATTTGTGAAGCTTTAAATTTTTTTTATTTAAGAATAATTTATATTTTATTGAGTAATGTTGTCATAGTCTTATTTTCCTGAAGAACCCACCAATCTATGTATACAGGAAAGGAATGTAAATCTATTTAGATTCCTATTTGGACTAACTAATAATAGCTTTTAAACACCAGCATCATTTAAAAATTTTGATCATGTGGCATTTCAAATGTCATTTCCTTATATTCTTAACATTGTATGATGAGATATTTTTAATTTTAATAGAAAAATTCCAATGAACTATTCTAGGAATTTAAAAATACTTTTATTTTCAGGTATTAGGATTATAAAATACTCAGTTTCAGGAATGGTTGCAAAATAAGTTTACTGTTTTTGTTATATTATGATTATAGAAAAAGTCAATATGCTGGGACAAATAAAGGGGAAGTCATCAGTATTTTTATTATTAATTACAACAGTAGCAACTGACATGTATTTACTGAATGCTTAATACTTAGATCCAAGGCGCTAACTCATTTGGGTTAGTAATACTGTTCCCATTTTGTGGCTAAGGAAACGGAGACCTAGATAGCTTGAATAACTTCCCCCAAAATTATGTAGCAAATAAATAGTGGAGCTGATTTTTGAAACCAGTAGACAGACATCAGAATTTACTTTCTTCAGTTTGCCAGGATATTATATGAAATAAGTGCCTTTATATATAGAACACACAACTAATGTTATCTTTATGGACTCTGTAGTTTAAAAAGGCTAGGGACAGTTTTTTCCCCCCACAAAAAATAAACCTTACTTGCTGAGGTCATTTAAATATAAAGAACATATTTTTGAATACTCTTTTGAAAGAAAGATGTTAGTTATATTATCCAGTTAGTTCTTTGGGCGTTGTGACTGTTGATGTTATACTTTTTTTTTCTTTTTGGTTGCACCACGAGGCTTGTGGGATCTTGGTTCCCTGACCAGGACCCAGCCCAGGCCCGTGGCAGGTAAAGCACACAGCCCTGACCACTGGCCTGCGAGGGCACTCCCTATTTATGTTATGCTTTTATTGTTATCCTCTGACTCAGCTACGCTTTTCAGACGTGTGCCTTTTGGTTGACTGAGCAATAACTTACAGTGATCAGGCTTTTATTATTTCAACAAATTTCTCAGAATGACTGTATTATAGCAATGAATGTTATTTACTGCTGCCCAGCAAATTACCAAAAATCTTAGCAGCTTAAAACATCCAATGTTTATCATCCCATACATTTTCTAACCATTAGGAGTCTACCAAAGGCTTAGTTGGGTGGTTCTAGTTTAAGGCCTCCTAAATTGTAGTTAAGATACCTGTGAAGCTGCAGTTACTGGAAAGCTTCCCTGGCACTGACCAATCCACCGCCAAGGTGGCCCACTCACATAATTGTTGGCAGGAGACCCAGTTCTTTGCCACAGGGCCCTCTCCATAAGGCTTTCTGGGTGTCCTTATTACATGGCAGCTAGCTTCTTCCGTCAGAGTGTTTCAAGAGTGAGTAGGGAGGAATCTGAAATGCCTTTTATGATCTAGTTTCAGAAGACAAAATCTGTCTTTTCCATTTTATTTTAGTTTGTTAGGAATGAGTCTTTAAGCCCACTGGGAATTCAAGAGAGGGAATTAGGCTTCATCTTTTGAAGACAATGTCAGAGCATTTGTAGACATACTTTAGATCACCATAGTTATCTTTTGGTAGATTGGTGGGGTTTTTTTAACTGAAAAATATCACTTATGAATAGTAGTTTATATCCCAGCTGTAGTAATACATGCTACATTAATACTGTACATGACAGAGCCTGGATCATGAATTTACTTTATCGGTGAATGCCAAATAAATATATGTGATATTAATGCTTTTATTAATACAGTTTTTGAATGAACATCGATGTTCTGGCACTGTTCTCTCTTTCCGTTCTTAGAAGGCTGTCTCATACAGGACCATAGCTTTAAATATCTCTATGCTGTTGACTGACTTCCCTGGTGGGTCAGAGGTTAAAGCGTCTGCCTGGAATGCAGGAGACCCGGGTTCTATCCCTGGGTCGGGAAGATCCCCTGGAGAAGGAAATGGCAACCCACTCCAGTACTCTTGCCTGGAGAATTCCATGGAGGGAGGAGCCTGGTAGGCTACAGTCCATGGGGTCGGAAAGAGTCGGACACGACTGAGCAACTTCAAACAGATTTATATCTTCAGCCTCAGAAGTTTCCTTTAAGTTTCAGAACCAGATGCCCATTAGACATTCCCTTTGAGTAATTACAAATGTCTAAAGTTGAACCATTGATCTCTTCTTCCCGCTCCTTTCAAAGTCCGTTTGTCCCCATTTCAGTAATTGCTGGTGCCAGAAATGTAGGGTTTTTTTTTTTTTTTTTTTTTGACTCCTCACTCTCCCTTACCCCCATGTCTAATCCATTACCAAGGCCTGCTGAATCTGTGGAGTATGTCTTGAATCCATCCACCGTAGCACTCCTCCCATAATCCTAACCACCACTGTCCCTCTCCTAAACTGCTGCAATATCCTTCTTAGTGGTCTGTTTGCTTCTCCTTTTGTTCTCTCCAGTCTGTTGCATAGAAACCAGATAACCGCGTTCCCATCCCATTTAGGTTTCAATCCCAAATCCACACACATGGTCTTGCCTGACCTGGCCCTTGACTTTTCTGCCTCTTCAACCTCAGCGTTGACCATATTACTCTCTTTCTCAGCATTTCAGAATCATTGTTCTTCTTGGCCTCATAATCTTTGTGCAGGCTGTTCTGCTGCCTCCAATCCCCCTTCCCCAGCCTTGTTGCTTTACCTGAGTAAATAATTCTTTTATTCACCAGATTACACCTGAAATGTCACTTTGAACATTGCTTCCCTTGACCTGTCTATCCTCTAGGACCTGGCACTTTTATTTCTTTGCACTTTCCTCAAATTGTGATTATGTATCATTTGTATTGTCTTGTTTGATGTTTTAATTGTCTTATTGATTGTGAACTCCATGACGGTTCACTCTGTTTTGCTCTGTCACTGTATTACTATTATATACAGAATCGTGTATATAATAGGCACTTAATAAACGTTTGGGAAGTAAATTAATATTCATCGGCAAGAACACTGTTCACTCAGGACTTAAGACTTGGAAGGAGTCGGATGAATCGTTTTATTGGTCTCGTCTTGTCGCCGTCGTTCCTGTCATCTCCTTGACGGAGGTGCATTCACACTTGACTCCTTTGATATTCTGTGAGCAAAGATCGCTGGTCCTGTCTCCAGTGTAGCCATCTCTCTGTCCTTTGCTTTCTTGTCATTTTCTAAAGTATTTGAGAGTCCTGACCAGGTGCAATAAAATAAGACGGTCACTCCTTTGACTATGCAGTGTTCTTCTATCAGCGCTTGATTAGACTGTCTTCATTCTGCGCAGTTGGTCTTAAGCACTGATGTTTTTTGAGCTTGTAGTCAGCTAAAACCTACCATTTTTCTTTTAAAGATTAGGGACTTTCTTTGTTAGATTACAATGAAGCTCTTGAAGCCGTTTTACCCTCAGCCCTCTCTTAGCTGAAGCTGTTCTCTCCATACAAGTTGTTGGAGAGTTTTTGGTCTGTGAAAATGTCTTGCAGCTGGGATTGTCATGGGTAGCACCTGCCACTTCTGTGCACGGTTTGCAAGTGTGCCGTAAACGTGTTTGAGAAGAAGAAACTTTTTTTAAAGCACCTCCTCTGTAGCAGGCTTTTCTGAATACTTTATGAAGTAATGTTCATACAGTACCCAGCACGGCAACTTAGGGCAGCAGTTAAGACGTGGACAGCTGCATTTGATCTTGCTGATTAGAATTATGGCCCTACCTCTTAACAACTGTGTAATCTTTGATAAATTCCTTAAACTCCACTTGCCTTAGTTTCCTCATCTGTAGAATTATTATTTAAAATAATAAGCCTATCTTGTAAGATGGTTGTAATGGTTCTGTAAATTAATATGTTCAAAGCATTCATAATAGTTCTGCTACATAGAGGTGAATATATGTTAGGTATTACCTCATTTAGTTCTCAGAATAAATATTCTCAGAATATAATTCCAGTCTTACAGATGAGGAAACTCACCCAGAAAGGTGAGGTTACTTCTTTAAGGCAGATCCAAGATTGAAACCTGTGCCAAGAGTGGTAGAGTTGCAGATGTTTGCGTGGAAGGAATCACACATGATCCCTTTCCTTTGAAAGGGACTCTACGTGTACAGATGCCTAGGGTCTCATTGCCTGCAGAATGCCTTGCCTGTACCTCTAATGAGACAAGACCACATATTCACTTAAACAAACTGATGAAGGAACAGTGACACAGAAGGATGGACTCAGTCATCTCGGTCAGTTTTCTGCCCAGGACTGTGAGGCCCTTGAAGCAGAATCTGTCATATTTTTATTTGTAGCCCCTTGCATTAATGTGTAATACATACTCAGAAAACACTGTTGGTGAATAAGTGAGTAAATTAATAAGTGTGTGAAGGTATAGGGAGAGAGTGAGAGCTATTAAGAAGAAGAGAGGCAGGAATGATGCCAGGGTTTTTGGCATGGGTGACTGGAGAGATGGCACCACTGTCCTCTGTGATAGCAGATGGAGGAGGACGAGAAGAAGGTATGTCTAGAGGAATGGGAAGAAAAGTTAATAAGTTTGATTTGGGCAGATGGAATGCAATCCTAGCCGAGTATTTAATAGGCATATAGAAATAGGGAGAGAGATCAGGGTTGGAAATATAGTGGAAAATTCCTTTGAATTTGAATCATGGAAGAGGTATCCCTAGAATCACAATCCCATAATTTGAAGAAGTGAGTTTTCTTAAAAATACTGTTAAAGTCATTATTATAAATGTTATTCTGTAATAATTTTAGACTTTACATCTTTCTCAGCATTGTGTTGATGAAAAGCAGTTTAATGTTATAGTAGAGAAGTGAGAAATTGCAGAGATTTTAGAACAAACCATATATATAAAATGCAAAATATAAATGACATCTCACTCTAAACCTTATTTCCTCAATTCTCAAAGTGACTTTGGAGAGCTAGAGTGAAAAATTACTAGCTAAAATAGAAATCTTGATTTATTTATGGTAGAGTTCATGCCAGGGTAATTATTTTACAAATAAAACCATTTTCACTTAGGAATAGTTCAGGTTTAAGTCAGTAAAATCAGTTGCCTGGACCAGTAGAATGAGGGAGAAACAGAATTATATTAATTTTTATACACACTAACCTCTTTTTCTGTTAACTATTTAACTATTTGATAATTGTCAAACCTTAATTGGAGAGGTTATGTTTCATGTCATCCATATTAAAAGCTCAGTTTTCTCCTAATGAAGTCAGATTTGTAATATTTTATGGAAATAATTTTATTTAAGATATATTTCTATTGTTTTTCCTTTAATGATGAAGCACACTGCATATTTAAATGTTTTTCTAGATAGACCTTCTCTTCTAGCTATAGAATAAGTTAGTAGAAGACTCAAAGTGTTTTATCACATCTACTAAGATTGAGAGATTATTAATTGTTTAGTGTTTTAAATTCAACTCTTCCTGCTTTATTCTTAATATATTTAGAAATTTTCTTAATGGTGTTAAAAGTGTTTTATTTAGAGCAACCAGAAAAGACTATTGAGATTATTAGTGTTCTTATCTTTTTTTTACCTAAGGTTAATTTAAAGTCAGGAGAAGTGGCAACCTATTACTAAATTATTTAAGCTTTTGAATTATGGTGCCTTTTTTTTTTTTTTTTAACAAAGATAGCTTTAATCTTTGAAAATGTAGTCTTTTGTTTAAAGATATGTTTGGGCATTTGTTTTCCTCTCTTAGTTTGTTAGAAACCTTCTAGAATTCAGTTATATTCATTTCCTTTTTAATATTTTTATCTTTCAGGAGTCAGGAAGAAAGCAGTGGAAGCTGGAGTCATTGTTACGTGATTGAGACTTTTTACAAGAAAACCTGATTGAATGAAAGTCTTTTAAATTAGTGACCATACAAGACCAGTTTTTAAAGGTAACACTGTACAGGAAACGTTAAAATTGAACAATGACTCAGCTATACATTTACATCAGGTTATTGGGAGCCTATCTGTTCGTCATTTCTCATGTTCAAGGTAAATTCGTTTAAGCAATCTTATCTCTTTTTTTAGTCATTTATTTCTGTATATTAAAAAAGCACTCATTATTAGGACTGCTCTTTCAACTCATGTCCCATTTTGAACAGTTAAGCCCAGTATGCCAATAGCTTTTAAGTATAGAGGCAAAGGATAGACACATGCTAAGTAATTTTTGAACTTTACTATGACAAAAACATTTCCAAGTCTCTATAAAATCTCAGCCTCTTTGAACCTCTTCTGTTATCTCTAACATACGCATTATGATATGCAATCTCAGGTTTTAGGAGGATTAAATGAGGTAAAATATAAAGTAAAGTAGCTGACCTAGTGCCTGACACATAGGATAATAGATACTCAGGACTTGGTTTTAAAATTCCTCTCCTTTAAATTACAATAAGGAATAAACAGTTTTTTTTAAAAAAAGCATTGTTGTTAAAAGAGTTGAAAAACATACATATAATGTCTATGTACCAAATATCAAGATTGAGTACTCAGAAGTTTTATTTATGACCAGTATTGTAATTCTACACTGTGCATTTACAGCATAGAACTCCCAAACAGGAAGTTATTGTGATGATTCTTAGGATCAAATGGGCTATATATTTACACCTGAGCTTTTTCCTGTGTGGTTTAATTAGGACAGTATTTTCAACTAAAGAGAGTGCTGTTTGACAAAATGGTTTTACAGAACTTACTGAACATCTTTGTTTTCTTAAAGTTTATGTCTTTAAAGATTTTTCTTCATGTTTTGTTGACAGTGACAATTAATATCTACTGATAAGAATTATGATTACCAGCATAAATCTTTAAATTTTCATTTTAAAGAATGAATGTTATAATGAAATCTTAGCTTCTTTTGTATTTTGTCTTGGGTTTAGCACCCTTATTTTTCCATGCTTGAACACGAGAGTGCTCTTGCAAAAGCTGCTTTTTTGTGTGAAACATTATATTATTTAATAAAACATCTTTATTTTAATTCTGTTATTACATGCCTTGTTGATCAGTACCAGTCAAAACTGTTATAGTTTTAAGATGAGTTAAATTAATGGTAACATTAGTATAGCCTTTGCTACCTTACTCCCAGGTAATCACTATTTGTTATTAAATTTTTTTAATCTCCACAGTATGATACAAAATTCTCACTCCCCATCTTAAGTTGTTACATAATAAGCTTTTTTTTTTTTTTTTTGACCATGCCATGTGGCATGTGATACCTTAGTTTCCCAACCAGGGATCAAACCTGCTTCCCCTGCAGTGAAAGGTTGGAGTCTTCACTACTAGACTGCCAGGGAAGTCCCAGTAAACTTTTATTAGATGAAATAAATTGGGTTTTAGTTAACAAATTCAAATGAAAACTCTTAGCACTATATCTCTCTGAGGAAGAGCAAAATTTGTTACATTTCCTTTCAAAGAAGGTTGGTTAATCTTTGATAACTATTATTTGCCTTCAGATAATAAGATTAAAATATTTGCTCTTAATGAAAAGAACTAAAACCAATGTGCAAAAATTATTTCTTAGAGATTACTACAGATTGCTAGAGTGGTGTTACATATATAACCTGTAGCTTTAGCCCATCCCCGACTTACAATTTTATGCTTTGTAAACACAGGGGTTGTGGGTAGAAAGAAGTTGGCATGTCCTAGGTACTGACATAGGTCTTTATGTCTGGGCATGATGGAGGGGAAGTGCCGTGAGTTGATGATGGAGACGTCCACAGGGTCCAAATCCTGTGGGATGTCAGTAGGCATGGTGAAGGAAGTTGAACTGTATTCCGAGTGTATATGAAGCCATACAACCGTTTTAAGCAGATGAGTGATGAGATCAGATTTAGGTGTATAGGGTAACTCTGGCTGCTATGTAGGAGACGGACTGGAGGGGCAAAAGCAGAGGTCGGGAGGTCAATGTCGAGATTCTTTTACTTTGGAAGTGACATGATGCACCCAGGAAATGGCAGTGGAGTTGGACCAAAGTGAGACAAAGGGAGATACATTTTGGAGGTTGAGCCTGGGGAGGACCAGGTTTGAGGAGAGAAGTCAAGCATTCCATTTTAGATGAGTTTCTTTTGAGATACTTAAGCGAGTCAAGGCTGAAGGGATAAATCTAGAAACCATCACCAAAGAGGTTTATTTAAACCATGGGAATAGGTGCTGTCGCCTAGGGAGAGTACAGAGAGACTGCTTTCTTTTTCCCTGCACCTATACTTGGTGAAATTTTACAGCTTCAAGGTGTAGCTCAGGTTTCTTTGCTTTTGACACCCTAGAATGAGTTTTGTTACTAGCTCCTTCCTTTGTTTGCATAGCACCTTTGTATTATATCGCGCTCTGAATTGTATTTATGTGCTTATCCCCTCCACACACATACATTTTTGCCTTCTTCCAAGTTTCTCAAGAACCAGATCAGTTTCCAGCATTCAGTAACTTGCCTGCTCGTAGTTGGCCTCTAATTAGTTACTGTTTTGTTAATTAAATATTTGAGATAATGTAAACCCCTAGATGCACATTATTGCAATTAAAGTACTTTTAGCTCTTAAATTCATTGTTCTAGGAAGTTATGTGTATTAACCATCATGTAACTTTGAATTTTCCAGGTATTGGTGATCTTTTAGTACAATTTTTTTGTTCTTAGTACTATCTTCATTTATACACTTTTATATTTAAGCCCTTTATTATGCATTCATTTGATCTATATATAATCTCTTAATTGGAAATTATTGTCATTTTTTATAGATAAAAGCCTGAAGTTGAATATCTGAACTTATCAGATATTCAAGACTTGAACCTTTAACTTCTCACTGTTATTTCAGTGTTATTTCTGCTATACTATACTGCTTTTTCTGTGTATCATTAGATTTTTGAAAAACCAGCTATGTGCACATATTATTTGCCATTTGTTCTCCATAGTTAAATCAGTGCTTCCTTCTATAACTGTAATAGGATTTTAAAGCTGGTTAAGAGACCTCAGATGTGTTGCAGTCCTGTGGTCTTACTGAATAAATGAGGCTTGAAGTGACATGGTTGTCTGTAATCACCCAGGTCAATAAATGGTGCAGGGGCATAGTAGACCAGACTCTAGGTTTCCTCGTTTCTTTCCCAGTAGATCTCTTCCCTTCTTGAAACTCTTCCCCACTGCCCCACCCCCCCCCACACACACACCCTTCTTTTTCTCTTGATGTTAACATAAATGAAGTCTATGTTTTGTAGTGGTTTAAAGGATTAAGTGAGGATTATTAAAATTTAAGGCATGGAATCACTAAAATTTATTGAGCAGCACATTCTTTTCTGGTTATCCATGGGTATGCACGCTTTTTTTTTTTTCAGTAATTCTCACCAGAATAGCTAAATTTTAAGTCTCAGGTTCACATTGTGCCTTGAATCGCTTATCTACCATTTATAGTGAGATACATGCATAATTCTCTTGATATTTTATACCTGCTTGGCTCTACATTTTATTCTCTGAAGACCTATCCCCACAAGGAGTAGCCTAGCTGATCTCACTGATTCAGAGGGAGGAATTACTAAGACATTGCTTTAGTTCTGTTCTGCTTTCAGTCTGAAAGAGTCAGTACCAGATAGGACAGTAAGTCTCATTTGAGGCTACGATACTCTAGTGCAAGAAGACAGCTCTGTTTCCATGCTTGAACTACTGCCCTACAGGTAACCTTCAGTTTCGGGCAGCACAGTCTGGACTTGAACCAATGACCTTGAGAATAAAAGGCACCGGATAATATGATTAGTCCCCAAACTCTCACAATTCCCTTACTTAAGCAATTAAAATCCAGAGCAAAATGCGTAGTAACTTCACTTTCACATAGAGGTACATACAAATAAAGGACTTAATTTTTTTAAGCTGGTCATAAGTTTCGAACCAAAGTGTCTTTAAAAGGAACCATAATTTGTCAATTTTTTAATGATTGGAAATAATGTCACTGTTCTGAAACTGCTTTTCATTTTGTACCTTTCTTACAAGTTATGACCTTTTTTCTACCTTGTGCCACTCTTGTCTTTCACTAGTGCAAAAATTGTGACACAGTCATCTCCATATATCCCATGAGAGCTGAGATAGTTTTCCTGTGCATTTTAGGCTGTTAGTAAGTGTAATCATATTAATACAGTTTATTTTTAATTAAAAGCACACAACTACAATTAATGCAGTTAAGAAAGCATAGAAACTTCTCCTCACTAAAAATTTGGAATAAGAGAATTAGATTTTTAGAAATGGTTCATTTACAATTTCACGTTTGAATACAGGGCAGAATCTAGACAGTATGCTCCATGGTACTGGGATGAAATCAGACTCCGATCAGAAAAAGTCAGAAAATGGAGTAACCTTAGCACCAGAGGATACCTTGCCTTTTTTAAAGTGCTATTGCTCAGGACACTGCCCAGATGATGCTATTAATAACACATGCATGTAAGTATTTTACGCTTCTTAAAGTTATGAGAATAGGGTTGTATTTAGTGCTATTTTAAGAATCGTTTACTTTGACTAAATTTTTTCCCCTAACTTTATATGGTATCTTTCCAAAGAGCCAAAAGCTTCTTGTTCTTTATATAGGAACATATATGAAGTGATTGATGGTTATTTTCTTAGAGTAACATTGTAATATAGCTTTTAAAAGAGGTAAAAGGAATCTGGTATTTGTCATTTTAGGTTTATTTAGTGATCTTTTTATCAGAAAGTTCTTGATGCTCATTGTAGATAACTTAGAGGTTATTAAAAAGAAACCTTGAAAATTCACATAAACCTTGTAATTCTAAATTGGTTGAAATATTTTACAGGTCTACAAGAATGACATTGTGATAATTAAATAATTTTATTTTCTTATAAGTGAACCCCCAGTCTAAATCTGCTTTATATAACCACTTTAATTTTTCTACTTAATTTTATGTTAACTATTTAATATTTATATTTGATCATCTAATTCTGTTCCATATTCCTAGGGGACAATGAAGAATTAATTGTCTTACTGGTCAAAAAAAAAACAACCCTGAAGGACTCAGTCAGTTATCTTCCTGTTACTAAGATATAGTAATCAATAACTTGTTTTGTACTTTCCTAATACTTTATGCTCTTTGAATGTGAACAGATATATAGCCAGAAGTATACATACAAAATATTGAAATTGTATGATAGTTCACCATGTCTTAGATTTGTTGTTTGTTCTCGTAGTTGTTGACTTTACTGTAACAGACGGGTTGATCTGTGTTAGGAGGGTGTTCCCTATTATACTACCAAGTGACTTCCTGCCAGACTTCTTGTCTGTAGTTCATACTTGGTCCATGTGAGCTATTTGTTAGAGGCTTGGGTAACCCAGAGTAAAACTTAGTGATCAGTCTTAACAGAATTTCATCCTGTCACTTAACATTTTCTCATTTCAGAAAATGAAGAATTCTACGAGATTCTTTTAACTGTAACAGTACACTTACTGATATGAATAGTAAGGAGGAACAAAAAAAAATCTTTTAGATATTTCTTCTACTCATTAAAGCTTGAATATATTAGGAGAAAATTCTAGCATACTAATAACCTAAATAACATTTAATTTAATACAAATACATTTATATACATTTCTTGAAAATTCAGCTATTCAGAAGTTTTCCTTTTTTCCTTATCACATTAAATAAAAAGTGCCTCTCAGAATCTTTGTTAGTCAGATCTTCCCAAATATACTTTCCTTTGTCATTGAATCTATTTTTATGGTTCACCGAGGTTTTTTTATTCATAATATTGTGTATAGTAGGGGAATACAGAAAATCTTATGGATGAAAAGAGATGAAGTTATTTTTAAGTATATTTTTAAGCATTAAAGATTATTTACTTTATAAAGTTTTATAGTTTTTCTGTGATCACATGACTTTGATTAACAAAGAAAAGTTAAATAGTATTTCATATTTGGGGGGACTTGTTTAAAAGAAATCCCTTACTGCCTGACACTGGATTTTTATACGACCTGTAGATTTTAGTTCA
This sequence comes from Oryx dammah, assembly GCF_014754425.2. Taxonomy (NCBI): domain Eukaryota; kingdom Metazoa; phylum Chordata; class Mammalia; order Artiodactyla; family Bovidae; genus Oryx; species Oryx dammah. Next base: position 18,747,941 of record NW_024070190.1, on the reverse strand, counting down.
AATATAACAACTTGTATATGCCTTAAAATGCATGTAGACTTACCAGTAAATCACACTGAATGTAATTCTTATTCAAAACCAAAAGCCATCATTAACTGGTCACATTCAAACTGAGATTTAATGAGTACCTTCTGATCTGAAGTTGATCTTTTGTCTTTCTGGCTTTTTTTCTTTTAGAACTAATGGGCATTGCTTCGCCATCGTAGAAGAAGATGACCAGGGAGAAACCACATTAGCTTCAGGGTGTATGAAATATGAAGGGTCTGATTTCCAGTGCAAGGTAATACCTAATTTGAGGCCTGTGAAATTAAGAAGGGAGGGGCCACAGGAAAAACATTGACTCCCTAAGAAGTGTGCCTGGTCTGCATATTGCTGTGTGTTCTGGGAACAAATATATTGGAGGAAGCTTAGCTCTTACTTCAGGTTATATGATTGTGTCAATTGAAATTACAGATTATTTTACTTTTAAAAAAAGTTTTAAATCATCTGTTTTTAAATTGTCAAGCCTGTAAAAAAAAATAATGCTGTCACACTTATTTGTACATTACAAAATGGACTAGAAAGACTTTAAAGTGACGAGTAATAACCTTTATAACTCCCCAAGACAACTTAGAAATGTTAAGCCCTTGTAAGATCTCAGTGGAGTTACTTTAACAGCACAGCAAAGGAGTCAGAGGATTAGTAATAGTTTATGAACATATTGATGGCTTTGGGTTATAACCCTAATCTCTTCAAAATCTTGTATAATAATTTTGCCCCAGGTGATCTCTCCACTGTTTTTGAAAACTGCTCCAGAGAGAACTGTTTATTAACAAACTTAAGCCGCAACTATCTTAGAAAATTATTCAAATCAGTGAGAAACCCTCAGGATTGGTAGAAACTGTACGCACATACACGAATGCGCAGGTGCACACGGTCACACACATTGCATCCTGTTTTCTATTTGCTTCACCTCTAGCAGTAAGGGGCTCATTACCTCCCAAGCCCACCTGTTTCATTCGCAGTAATGACCTGACCTTATCCTTAGAAAGTTTTTCCTCCAGATGACTGCACATCTCTCTTCCTTTGTACTTCTTGGATCACAGAGAACAAATTGAATCGCTTTTTAATATGGTCGCCCGTTACTATGTGGAATTTTTGTATTACTTTATTCCTCGTACACTATAGTTTTCACCCAATGAAAATAGTGGTTCAGAGTAACTTCAACTACGGCTTGTGTAGGACCAGCTTGAGAGTCACTCTTCAGTGTCTCATTGTGATAGGCAGCATTGACTGTGGTCTGGCGAGGAAGACCGAGCAAAGAGTTAGTGACTCCTCCTCCTGAGTGCAGCAGAATGTCACGTTAGAGGTTTGTCATACCTTACTCTTAAATAAGATACTGAGTTTTCTGTCAGCTGACATCCCGGTATCTTTCCCTCATGCAACTGCTCAGCCATCTCTCTCCCATTCTTCGTTGGTGCAGATAACTAAAGGAGAATGGGATGAGTTTGGTTACATGGTTGTCACGTAGCTGTCAAAGTTAAATTTCGTCATATTAAAATTAATCCTTTGCCCTTGTCTGTCAGGATTCAGGAGATGCTGATTTGTTTTTGTCTCTTCCAGTTTTATTTATCAACCACACTTCAGTATACTTTTTAATCACATAAAAATGTTGACGCTTTACTTTCTTGTTCTCTTATTAACAAGAGAGTTCCTGGGAGAATCAAATAAGAGACAGCATATATGCAGAGTTTAGCACAACTGATACATAGTAAGGACTTAATAAATGGTAGCTTTTAGCATATTGATAATGTAGTTGAAAGCAGGCTATCAGCTGAATCACACATATCCCTGCGTGCACACTGACCACAGTACCTGAGGACCACCAGGTACACGGATAGTTTTAAGGGAGTCGGTTTACAAATCTGGGACTTCCATAGAGCCTGATGCTTAATATTTCTCTGCCTGAGACCAGAGCTTCTCACGCAGTTTCTCTGTTCCTTCCTCTCCACAATCAACCTTCTCACGGTTTCCTGATTAGTAGCCTGGAATGCAAATACTCAAGTTCCCAAACGCTGTTAAAATTAAAAATCTTAGTACCAGTGTGGGGAACATGGGGATAGCAAATATATTTGCATGTTTGGTAGTTCTTCATTTTTTGCTTTCAACCAAATTGCTTCATTTAAAATAACTTTTCATCGTAGTAGTATTATAGATCTTTATCATATGATTGGAAGGCCTTCAAAGAACTATGGGACAGTGGCACAACAGATCTTTCCACTACCATCCTTTTGTTTATGTGATCAAAAACTCTTAGCACTCACCCAAAAAGAGGAAAAGAGAAAAATAGGAATAAATGCCAGACTTTTCTCCTTCTAGCAATAAGTAATTGTCCATGAATTTATGAACTAGTTTTATTTAAGTCCTGTCCATCTCATACCTTTCCAATAAAATTTTCTTTTTATGTAAAGGTTATATACATATAGTTTTGATTAATTTTATACTAATATGCCAGAGTCCTGCCCCAGTGGATCCAGGGAATTCGAAGGGAGACGGCGTAGGTGAGGAAAACTTATTTATTTATTTAGAAATATAAAAGAAATTAAGAAGAAATAGTATAGTAGGAAAATTTAGTGGAGAAAAGATGCTGAATAACTTGGTTTACGGGGAAAGTTAATAAAACCTCAGGACAAGAGATTTGCACCATCTACGTTGGGCCTCCGGCGCCGGTTTGAATAGCGGAGGGTACCCCACCGTAGGCTCCCTCTCTCACGGATTTTAGAAGCCAGGGCAAGTATATTTATATATGTTTATTTTTGAGGTGGAGAATTATATCTCATGATATATTACATTAGGGCATAATGATTGTGGAACATGTGGAAAGGAAATAGCATAAGGAGAAAAAGGAATATTATAAAATTTTCCGATTTTTTTTTTTTTAATAGTGATGATGGGTATTGAATTGCCATTTTATTTAGATGCTCCTGAATAGATTTATTTTAACTTTGTTTTAAAATGTGCAATGAGTAAGGTATTATCAATACATTCTTTGCACCTATTTATAATGAAACATTTTAGATGTTAGCCTAAAAATATATGCGGGAGCACGGTGTGTTTCGGAATTCATTTAGAGGGGGGTTGCTCAGTCGCTAAGCCATGTCTGACTTTGCAGCCCCATGGACTGCAACACACCAGGCCTCCATGTTCCTCACTGTCTCCCGGAGTTTGCCTAAGCTCATGCCCACTGATTTAGGGGTTACACAGATGAAAATATTGACCGCCACTGGGGTTACTTGCTGTGTATCTTGCTGCAGATCACTGTTAATTTACCTGGCACCTAACCTGGGCAGAACAGCTCTCCTGCTGGCACCTACCGCTTTCCTCCCGGTGCTTTCTCATGCTGTCAGGCTTGGATCAAAACAGGTTCAGGCGATAGTCACCGTTCCTTGCCCAGGCCTTGGTTTTCCCTCCCACCGTCCGGTCTCTGTAGGTGAATCTAGCTTATTCTGGCTCTTCCAGTAGGTGAGTTATTTCCCGGAAGCCGCACTGCCGTTCCTTACAGCTTGGCTTCAGTCACTTTCTCCTGTGCCACTCCTAACCCGCCACCCCCATTCAGGTTCACTAAATAAGTTAGAATCACCTCTGTTTATCAATGCCAAGTAAGTTTTCTCCCCCATAAGGATTTTTATTGCCCACATAAAATCAGAGATACAAATGGGCTTAGGTGGGGCGTGGAGGTGGGGAGTGCAGGAACCAGAAAGGTTGTGTCGACTAGCATCGTAATCTAGACACACTTGACTTTTGCCCCCAGATATACAGTTAACCTGTGTAAGAAGGACATGGGTCTCATGTTGCTTATTCTCAGCGAAGCCACATTGAGTCCTCCCAGAGACTGCAAGCATTTTTGACTTATTCTAGAATCTTGACTGGGATCCATGCAACGTTCACTAGAGGAAGAAGCATTAATTTCTTGAACATTTACTGTTTAGTTCAATATGTTAAGTGCTTGGTACAGTTTATCTCATTTTCTCCCAATTATCCTATAAGGTAGGTATTTTTCATCCTCCATCTTACAGGAGGGGAAGCTAAAGCCCAGAGAGAAGTAAGATCATTGCTCAGGGTCACAAACTTAATAAATGACAAGGCTAGGATTTAAGCTATTTGATGGCAGAATCCTCGTTTTCATAATACTATGCTGCCTCCAATCGTTGTTGGCAAAGTCTTTCTTTCCCTTTTAAAAGTGATACAACATTTAGCTATTTAGTTTACAACGCTCCTTGTTTCTAAAATCTTTGAATCGTACCTCGTTCAGCCCTCTTCCTGGTGCTCTCATCTTCCTGTGATAGTAATTCATCTAGCTTTGTGTTCTCTTCTCCAGTCACTAAGTTATGTCCGACTCTGTGCAACCCCACGGACTGTAGCATGCCAGGCTCCTCTGTCCTCCACTATCTCCCAGAGTTTGTTCAAATTCATGCTAATTGAATAGTTGATGCTATCTAACCGTCTCATCCTCTGCCACCCTCTTCTCCTCCTGCCTTTAATTTTTCCCAGCATCAGGGTCTTTTCCAATGAGTTGGCTCTTTGCATCAAGTAGCCAAAGCACTGGAGCTTAGAAGATAGGAATTCAGACAGAACAAAGAAACATTGCAGGGTCTCTGCATACTTCTGGGACCCCAGACGCACTTATCGGTGTTTGGTCTGCCTTCTTTGCACCTGTAACCATCCCTGGTGGGGAAGACCGGAGCGAGCTGAGCGTCCAGGAGACGCTTCTTTTCTTTGTCCTCCACTGCCTGCCGTTTTCTCAGCAGCAGTGTGTCTGTTGCTTGCTAGTCTTTCTTCTAGCGCTGCTAAAAACACTTTGCTGATTTTTCTGTACATTTTCTGTCCTGCAAGGCTCATTTTGAACTTTAGCATACTGGGACTATTCTCGGATACTTTACACTTCTTTTTATTCATCTTTAATTATATACTCTTCATTCCATCCTTCATGTAAGTTTTCTCTAGATCCGGGATTTTTTTTTTCCAGAGTCACTTGTGTAACTTCTGACATGTCTTCCTTTTCTCTTTTTATGATAATTTAAAAGTAATAGTTTGTTAGAAAGTTTAAAATTCAGTTAAAGTGTAAAACTTGTGCTTTTGGAGGTTTCCAAATACTCTTGACCCGTCTTTTGTTACGGGGACTCTCAAGTCCCTTCTAGAATCCCGTATAGATTCCCTTACGGAATCTCATATTCACCTTTTTAAAAGGAATACCCAATTATGCCGAGGTTTCCCCTTTTTGGCCCTCTGATATTTAAGACTAACATGGTTAATTTCTGCTTATATTCTTGCTACTTTTATAATGACAGACAATTCCTTTCTGTTGCTGTTTTGGTCTAGAATGTCACTTCTTCCAGGCAGTGCTGAAATGTCAGCATTCAAATTAAGAACTTCTCAAATACTGTATTTTTGGTTAAATGAAACTTTGCATGTAGTTGTTGACATCTGTTCCCATGACTGCAATCTTTCCCTGGGCTCACTTTCTGATCTGTTAGGGACACATCTCTGGTTAGTGATCTCTCAAAACTATCAGAAGTACTGTTTCTATAGTTTGCCCTTACCCTCACCACATACACTTATTTTCTTCTGTATTAGGTTCATTAGTTTCAGCATAGTTACTATATGCCAAATCATCTATACCTTCTGCTTATTTGATTACCTTTTATAATATGCAATTTATTTGGCCTAGAACACACTCCACGTTTTAGTCAGATCTTTAGTCTCCTCCAGCTAAGCCTTGGTACTACCATGAGTTCATATTTACCCTACTAATTTGTCATTATAATGAAATATATTACCCCATCTTTTATAGGAAAAGATCTCATGACTTTACTGTTTTATTAATAACAAATAGTAATATCTTAAGAAATGCCAAACTTTGGGTTAAAATATATATATAAACTTTTGTTTACTTGTAATTAAGTTATAGTCTAGTGTTCTCAGACACCACATAATGCACGCTTCTTCAGAAAAAAAATTTTAGAGTCTTCACAATACTATTTCACCAGATTCAAATTTTTCCATATCATTTTTCACACATAAACTTGGCAGGTCCTTTTCACTCACTGAATTGGAAATTGTATTTTATGAATATTTAAAAAATTATTTATCAATTTCTTGTATCAGTTTCTTTCTAATTTTCTTCCTTTAGGATTCACCAAAAGCCCAGCTACGCCGGACAATAGAATGTTGTCGGACCAACTTATGTAACCAGTATTTACAACCTACACTGCCCCCTGTTGTTATAGGTAGGTTAGCAGAGAAAAGTGCAGTCATCGTAAATCTCAGTGAACTATTTTCTGTGGTTTTAACAATAAGCAGGCTTTCTAGAGTTCAACACTACAAGTTATTTTCTCCTTCTAAGATGTAATAGAAAGATAATACATCTTTTTTATTGTTTATTTCCATTGTCAGGTCCGTTTTTCGATGGCAGCATTCGATGGCTGGCTTTGCTCATTTCTATGGCTGTCTGCATAATTGCTATGATCATTTTCTCCAGCTGCTTTTGTTACAAGTAAGATAATTATTTTGATGCAAAGTATTTTGTGGAATAGTAGATGTAAGCAGTTGTTCTTAAGGCCAGTGGGCAGAAACCATTGACACTGAGTGTATTTCAGAAACCATGAATTTGTATTCTCTGGTTATATTTCCTTTAATTAATGGTATTATAATTTTCGTGAGTGAACAGAGGACCTTACTATCAGTCAGTTAATTGGACACAACACTGTACTTCTTGTTATGTTCATGAATACTTACAATTTCCTTATTTATAGAATGCTGAACTTTCTTATATCTGAATGTTTAAAACCTATCCCAGGAAATCAACTTTATATATTACCATTCTTTAGTCATTTGGTGGTTCAGAGTTATTTGCTTTTAGTCATGATTTCAGAAGACAGTTGCCAGAAGAGAAAAGTGATGAGAGGAGGGCATAAACTTCGTAATAAAACATTATCTGACTGATAGATGAATAAACCGAGAGATCAGTGGAACTGGTTACTAGACCTCTAAGTAGACCCAATATATAAAGAAAGTTAGTATGTGATAAAGGTAACATTTCAGATGACTGAGGAAAAGTTGGCTTATTCAGTAAATGGATTTGGGAGTAGATAGCGATGGCACCCCACTCCAGTACTCTTGCCTGGAGAATCCCATGGATGGAGGAGCCTGGTGGGCTGCAGTCCATGGGGTCGCTAAGAGTCAGACACGACTGAGCTACTTCACTTTTGCTTTTCACTTTCATGCTTTGGAGAAAGAAATGGCAGTCCACTCCAGTGTTCTTGCCTGAAGAACCCCAGGGACGGGGGAGCCTGGTGGGCTGCCGTCTATGGGGTCGCACAGAGTTGGACACTACTGAAGTGACTCAGCAGCAGCAGCTATATGGAGAAAAATGAAGCTGAGTCAGTTCTGTACACTGAAATAAGTTTTAGCCAGATTTAGCCATGTAGATATAAAATTCATGTATGTATATATATATATATTTACATATATAAAGTGAAATGATTAAAATACTAGAACAAACCTTGGAATAGTTTTTAAAAATAATCTGAATCTGACACAAAACTTACTAGCCAAAAAAAAACAACACATCTTAAAATTGAAAAAGAAAAGATTGATGGTGTCAACTACGTAAAAATAAAACTGTGCTATGTACTAGAAACCACTATAAATGGTCAGAAGACAGTCTAACAGTGAAAAATATCCCCTGCTTATATTACAAAGAGCTAATTTCTCAAATATAAAGAGCTTCTATAAATCGAAAAGAAAAAAAATCAATTCAGTAATTAGGCCCCCCAAAAATGAACATATGGTTTGTTTAAATAGAAATACATATGGCTCTTAAAAGAAAAAGATGACTCAAGAATACTCATAATATGGAAACTATATTAGAACCACACTGAGGTATTATTTTTTACCTGTTATCCTGGCAGAGACTCACATGTTCGATAGGAGGTCTTTTAGATAGAGCATCCTTTTTTACTTTTGTTGCTTCCACTAAAATAGCAATAAAGAGTTTTAAAATTTTTTGTTCAGCCAGGACAGGGAGACAAGATGACAGCAAAAAGCTGTGGAATCTGTGAAGCTTATGGATGAGTATAGACCTAAAAAATCTGAATCCCAGGCTAGAAATTGAGAAAGACAAAGAGCAACCAATTTGTACTACAAAATTCCCCCAAGAAGTTCAAGAATTGGCAGTACTGGCCACCTCTGGAAGTTAAGCTGAGGGTGGCAGGGAAACTGAGAGGGTGGCCTGGAAGTCTGTTTTTAGAAGGTCAGGTGCTATGTTGGTTGTGCAATCTTGTGTTAAGAAATCACTCCCAACTTGAGTGACCTGAAACAGCGGCTCTTACCGCTCACCGTTTGTGTGGGTCAGGACTTCCGGAGCGACCTGCCTGGGCGGCTCGGGATCTTTCATGACCTTCAGGAAGGTGGCAGCAGATGCTGCACTCACCTGGAAGCTTGGCTGGAACTGGTAGATCCTCTTGCAAGCTAGCTCACTTCCAAGGCTCACAGGTTGGCAGGAGATCTTCGTCCCTCTGATATGAACCTCTCTACAGAGCGGCCTGCATGAGCTTACTCACAGCAGGAAGCCTGGCTTCCCGTGCAGAGTGAATGGTCCAGAGACCAAGGTGAAAGATGGGTGCTGTATGTGATCTAGACTCAGAAGTCACACCGTCTCTTCTGCCATCCATATCTTATTGGTCACCCAGCTCAGCCCTAGTGCTTTCTGGAAGGGAATTAAACAAGGACAGGTTAACCAGGAGGTGAGAAATTTTGTGGGCCATTTTGGTTGCCAGATACCACTGATGTTGAGATCCCTGTTCTTATTCTGAATGATCATGTGACTTTGATCCTGAGCAAAAGTCTAGAAGTGTTGTCTCGGGGAAAGAGCAAACATATTCTCATCTGTGGTGTCCCATTACTGAGGGTGAGATAAATAGTATAGTGAAAATGAGGAGGTAAAGTGAATATTTACATACTAATCTGTGGGCTCCTCAGCCGTCCAGAACCGTGCTAGCCAAGCTTGTTCCCTCTAAATAATGTATAAGAAGATTATTCTTAGGGAACATCCATCTGGCCCAAGAAAAAAAGATCTAAATATTCTGCCTCCAGTAAGCCCAGTGAAATGGCCCAAGCAGGTTATCACAGTGAAACCTGTAATCAGTAAGCCCCATTCACGTATTAAGAGCTGCCAGTCAGGCCGTGAAGGACACTGATCCCTGAGAAACAGGAAGCAAATGAGGTGAGTATTGTTATTGCCCAGCTTACTCCCTGAGAAGAATTCCTGATTGCGGGACACGGGAATAACTCACGCAGAGCCCAACAGGCACTCTGAGTTGAGGAGATTATAGCTGAGAGTCTGGGGAGAGAGCAGCAGCTATGGTTCATAGGTAGAGAGTGCTGGAAAGGAGAGAGTTTTCATAGAGGAAGAACTCTATAGACATCTTCAGAATGGTCCCATAGAATATTCAGCTGATCTTGGTCAGTGATTTCAAGTGAGCAAACCGCCAAGGCTGAGAAAAACCACCTGAAAAGGTCAAAGGATTGATATTCAGTGCTCACACAAGGCTGTGAACAGTGTCTCTTCCCACCAGCTGTGTGACCTGAAAACCTCATAATTCACGGGGCTCTGTTTATAGCACTCAGAAGGGTCTTGCCTTAGTATTGGAGAATAATTAGCCAGCTGTCTGACTTGGGACAAATGGTGAGCCCTGGGCCTATGGTTTCCTCTTTTGTAAAAAGTAAACACTACAACTTATCTCTTAGTAGTTTAATAAAGTTGAAGTAAGTCACAGAACAGTGCCTAACATACTGAACATCAATAAAAATGAGCTGGTTTTTTTTTTTTTTTAACATGTATCAACATGGATAAATATGTAATACATAAAAAATTTTTTTATACAAGATGTAAAATATTAACACAACATATGCCATTTATATAAATCAGTATCCAGAGGAAAAAATTTGTGTGTGAGTATATACTTTTTATGGTAAAGGTATAAATACACAGATAGGAAGGCCATAGCCACCTTTAAGACAGTGTTTGTCTCTTAGGATTAAAAGAAGAAAATGAAATTATCAGGGAAATTTCAAATATTTTAATGTTTATTTATTTAAAATATATCATAAAATTATAGCTTAATATTTATTAAATTTAAATGCTTTACACATGGGTGCTAATTAATCTCTACTGTTTAAATGTTTGAAACATCTCATAATTTGACGTTTTTTTCAAAAACCTTTAAAAATATCAGAGTGAACTTGTTTGACTTCTCTTCCGTAAACTCCTCTTCCCTTTTTAAAAATGGTAGTACACTTATTGTTCATTATGATGTAAAACTGCGTTTATGAATTGAAATGAAAAAACATATGTAAAGCAGAGAATGGATATTGTTATATCCCCAGCAATAACTATTATTTACAACTGCTATATATCCTTTCTAGTCCTTTCAGACAAGTACAGATGCATATAATTTTAAACTGTTTATAGTGAGGGTGAAACTTGACATGCTGTTTTTTAATCAGTTTCTTTCACTTGCCAACGTACCATGGACATCTTTCCATTTTAAGGTAGTAAATAGCTCTCTATTTCAGAAACTCTATCTCTGGACATTATTTTAACAGAGAATATATTATTCTGTGATAAGACTAATTTGGTTATGAACCCATGTGATGAAGGAATGATGCTAATGTCAACAGCCTTGAGATTTTTCTTACCTTAGAATTTTATTGTTTTAGAATTTTAATGTAGTTATCTTTTGCTCTTTTAAAATGAAAGACATTATTGCAAGAGCATCTCAAGCAGACGCCGTTACAATCGTGATCTGGAACAAGATGAAGCATTTATTCCAGTTGGAGAATCATTAAAAGACCTTATTGACCAGTCACAAAGTTCTGGTAGTGGATCTGGACTACCTTTATTGGTAAGCTGGAACGTCATGTAAGCATGAATGATTTACTGATACAGAATGTATTGTCATATGGTGGTGTGAAAGTTGCTCAGTTGTGTCTGACTCTTTGTGACCCCATGGACTATACAGTCCATGGAATTCTCCAGGCCAGAATACTGGGGTGGGTAGCCTTTCCCCTCTCCGGGGGATCTTCCCAACCCAGGGATCGAACCCAGCTCTCCCACATTGCATGCAAATTCTTTACCAGCTGAGTCACAAGGGAGATGGTTAGAAGATTAAATCAGTTTAAATAAGAAATATGAAAGAAGATAGGCAGGTAAGGGAGAGCTGCAAGCAAGGTTAAGAGAGAAAGTGTGGTCATGAAGTGCTGTGTAATTGTTAGCATCAGCTCACACATGCTTAACAGCCATCTTGAGGAATCAGGTATAAAATTCTTTGCATCTGTAAGGTTAAATTGATCGATTGGGAGAAATATAACTATTTTAGATTCTGAAATCAAAGAGAAGTTACTCCCACAGATCATCATAAGAAGAACTATACTTCTTATACTTCAGTATGAAACTATGTTATGGAAATACAGTTTACAAAAATAATGTTAAAGGGAGATGTAGGTAATTCTCAGGGAGTTATATGTATAGAAATGTTTAGGTTTAAGGGTGAAGGGGATACTTAGAATAAACACTAGATACTCAGATTTTAAATGCTTTGTTTAGTTGGATGTGTTCCAGTCATTGATGTCTCACTTTAAAATTCACTGAATCAGGTGATTCTGTCATTAAATTGGAAAGGTAAAAGTAGAGCTGTCTACATATGTGAACAGCATGATTGTCTACATAGAAAGTGTCAAGAATGAAAAGGTAAAACGACAGCAACCAGGAAGTGAGTTTAATCAAGATTGCGTAACAAGGTCTTTGTACAAAAAGCGCTGAATTTATATACACTGTCGACAAACGGATTAAAATTTTAAAAGCAGTATCATTTAAAATAGCATTAAAAACTTGAAATATTTTGGAATAAGCATGGCAGCATTTATGTATGACCTGTACACTTATAATTAGAAAACATTGCCAAAAGAAATTAACAAAACCATTCATAAGGAGATGTATATAAATCCTGGTTCTGTATCAGAAGACTCAATATTAAAGATTTCAGTTAGCCTAAAATTGATTTATAGTGTCAATTCAATCCAAATCAAAATCAGAGCAAACTTTTATAGAAATTGATGAGTTTATTCTAAAGACTATTTGGAAATGCAGAGGACCTAGAAGAGCCAAAACAGTTTTGAAAAAGAGTAAAGAGGATTCACTACCTGATTTCTGGGCTCATTGTGAAACTACAGTAGTCAACAGTGTTTAATCCTGGCATCGGGATAAATGTGTATGTCAGTGGAACAGAATAGAGTCTGAAAATGAACATACACATACGTGGTCAATTGATTTGGATACCACAGTAATTCAGTGAGGAAGAGAGTCTGTTCAACAAATGGTGCAGGAAAAATTGGGTATCCATTTGCCAAAAGGTGAATCTTGACCCTTACCTCACTCCATATGCAATACAAAATCACCTTGAAATGGATCATAGACCTAAATATAAAAGTACAAAACCTTTAAAAGAAAATGTTTTAGGAAATTATTATAACTTTGAGTGAAGATTTCTTAGGACACAAAAGGAAAAGTCATTTTAAAAAATGATAAATGGGTCTTTCTTAAAATTTAAAACTTTTCCTATTCAGAAGATACTATTAAGAAGATGAAAAAATAAAGTCACAAACTGGCAAAAGAGTTTTGGTAAAGAATTTGTATTGCAGAATATATGAAGAATTTTTACAACTCAGTAATGAGTCAAAAAACCCAGTCTTTTAAATGGGCAAAAGATTTGAACAGTCGCTTGCCCAAAGAAAATATAAGGATGGCAGATATGAATGGCACATGAAAAGATGCTCAGCGTCATCGGGGAAATGCAGATTAAACACAGTGAGATACTACTGCACATTCACTAGTTTGATGAAAACTGAGAGCATTAAGTGTGGAAAAGAAGATGATAGATCACCTGGAAATCTCATGCAATGCTGATTGATATGCAAAATACAGCTACTTTGGAAAACAGGTTGATAGTTAACTTTTAATACAGTGAAGCAGTCCCTCTGCTAAGTGTTTATAGAAAAGATACGCAGGGACTTGCCTGGTGCTCCAGTAGCTGAGAATCTGCCTTGCAATGCAAGGGACATGGGTTCAGTCCCTGGTTGGTTATCTGAGATCCTGTATGCTGAGGGGCAGCTAAGCTCACGAGCTGCAACCACGGAGCCTGTGCACAGCAGTCAGGATCCTGCCTGCCACAGCTAAGACAGAGCACAGCCAAACAAATAAATTTAAAAAAGAAAAGATATGCAGACATGTTCCAGAAGACTGCAAGTTCATAGCAGCTTTATTTCTAGTAAGTTGTAAATAGCCTGGGCACTTCCCTGGCAGTCCAGTGGTTGAGATTCCGTGCTTCCACCGCCAAGAAGGCAGGAATTGGGGAGAGGCACGGATTCGGTCCCTGGTCAGGGAACATTCCACATGCTATGTGGCCTAATAAATAAACAAGTAAATGTTTTCAATTAAAAAAAATGTAAACAACCCAAAAATCCATCAGTTGGTAAATAAATAAATTGCAATACATTCTTAGCATGGACTACTGCTTGTCAGTAAAAAGGAACAAACTACTGATACATGTAACAGCAGCGAAGCACATTTCAGAGTATTTTGTGCCGAATGAAAGAAGCTGAACACAGAGGCTCCTTACTGTATGTTTCCGTTTATGTCATATTCAGAACTGTAGGGACAGAAAAGAGATCAGTGATGCCAAAGACTGCAGGTCGGTGGGGAGGGGACTAACTTTAAAGCGGTGAAACTTGTTTGAGTTATAGGAATAGTCTACATCTTAATCGTGATGTCTGGTTGTGGTTACATGACTGCACATTTGTCAAAACACGTTTTCAAAAAGAGTGAATTTTATTATATATAAATTAGACCTCAATAATTCTGACTTTCTAAAAAGAAATCACAAAAGGATCTTGTAATAAGTGATACATAAAGTAAGTCGGTTTAGATACTCATAAATCTAGCCCATTCTGACTGTGTCTCCAGCCTGGACCCTAGTCTCAGTGTCGTTTTATGAGTTTAGATTGGCTGATACATGTTTCTGAAAATGAAAGGTAGCAATTTATGTGCATCTTTCATCCAACAAATACGGATGAAAGCAGTATTGTATTAAAGTTACTGTCCTATATAAATATTTGTGTTCTATGAGTCGTGGGGGATGAAATTCAAACACATATATAATACAAATAGTTATAATTGTGGTAAGTGCAGCAACTGAGAAATATATATGTGCTATGAAAGTTTTTTAGAGAGAAATAATACTCTTAAGGAAACTCCACATACAAAAAGACAGAGGAATGAGCTTGACTGAATTCTAAAAATTGAAACAAGGTGAATAAGAGGGGTGCGGATGGGGGATTAGAGTGAAAGATCAGGCAAAAGAGTTAGGCAAGGGCCAGATCATGTGGGATCTTACATACAGACGGAGTTGAACATTTTAACTGTCATTTTGGATTTTGTGACATGATAAACCACCCCAAACATCAGTGACTGGAAACAACTAACATTTATTATTTTTCATGATTCTGTGGGTCTTCTTGGCAGTTCTTTTTCTGAATTTATTCAGCCAGACCCAAATGGTAAAGTTTATGTACATGGCCAATGGTTGGTATGGTTTTGCTCATTTTGGTTACAGAGTGCCCTAAAATGGCAAGAAAGGGCAAATCCCAATGCACAAAGTCTTTTCACTTGTTCTGTTAATACTTTTGCCCAAAGCAAGTCATGTAGCCAAGCCCAGAGTCTGGGCGAAGAGACTACCCAAGACTGTATGGGCTAAAAGGGGGATTACATGACCCATTTTTGCAAACAGTCTGTCACACTGGCAGATTGTTATTTTGTGATTTTAGAATATATTGTACATTGTTTCATCTCCTTCTGAATACATTGCAGACTTCCCTCGGGATTTACCTGAGGGATTGGTTCCAGGATCCCCTGAAGATATGAAAGTGTACAGATGCTCAGGTCCCTTACAGCCAGCCTTCCATATCCAAGGATGCAGAATGGACACAGAGGCCAACTATATAAACGTTAATATTGGACTTGGTTGGTTGTGTATACCATCTTTTTTGATGGGTTGGCCTATTAAACCACTTTCTCAATCTCAATACTTCTCATTTTACTTTTTCCTATGAAGGTTCAGCGAACTATTGCCAAACAGATTCAGATGGTTCGGCAAGTTGGTAAAGGCCGATATGGAGAAGTGTGGATGGGTAAATGGCGTGGTGAGAAAGTGGCAGTCAAAGTGTTTTTTACCACTGAAGAAGCTAGCTGGTTTCGAGAAACAGAAATCTATCAAACTGTGCTAATGCGCCATGAAAACATACTTGGTGAGTACACGTTTGATTTTAGTTCCATATTCTACAAGGTTAATGGGATGCTGGTGGAAGCCTAGGGCTTGAAAACATATGTGAGCTCAGCTGTGTGCATTTGGCTAAAGGAAACCTAGTGGAATACATACATTAAATACAACCCAGTCCTGAGTGCAGTCAGCCAATCTCTATACGTATCTCAGAGATATTTTGGGGTTGCATTCCAAACCACTGCAATAAATCAGATATAGCAATAAAGCAAATGACACAAATATTTTGGTTTCCAAGTATATTTAAAAGTTGTTTATACCATACTGTAGTCTAAATGTACAGTAGCATTATGTTTAATAAACAGTATACATAGCTTAGTGTAAAAATACTGCTAAAAAATGCCAAAATAACTACAATAGTCAAACATCACTGATCATAGATCACTGTAATAAGTAGAATAATAATGAAAAAGTTTGAAGTGTTTTGAGAATTACCAAAGCGTGACGCATGAAGTGAGCAAATACTGTTTGAAAAGCGGCTTCTATAACTTGTGGTCGGAGTTGCCAGAGACCGTCAGTTTGTTTAAAAAAAAACAAAACAGTGTCTGTGAAGCTCAATTAAACTAGGTGTGTCCAAATTTATTACCCAGCTGAAGAGAAACAGCAGTGAGTTGTGAATTGGAAATAATGTAGTTTATTGGACTTACCCATATAGTAACCGAAAAAAAGTCTCTAAAAGGTAATTTAAACAATTTTCTAGGTAACTTTAACTATGCGTGCCTTTGCCTCCTGTAAATGAAATTCCCCCACCTCTGTAAGATACAGCCTCATTTATGTTCTATGCAAGCAGGTCTCTCCCCTCACCCCCATTTACACAATACCGAAATAACCTGGGTAAACTCATCCACCTTCCCTGGCTTTCTTTTCAGCTGCTATTTCCTTGCCCTTTACTTTAGAGAGTGCATAGCATGTTTGCATTAGTTTCCTAGAACTGCTTATTACAGATTACCACAAACTGTGTGGTTTAAAACAATAGAAACTTAATCCTCTCCAGAGTTCTGGAGGCCAGACATTTAAAATCAAGGTGTTGGCAGGTCCAGGCTCACTGAAGGCTTTAGGGGAGGACTCTTCCTGCCTCTTCCAGATTCTGGTGATTACCAGCTAACTATCTTCAGCATTTCACACTCCAGAATCTGTCTTTGTTGGCACATGACCTTTCGCCTGTTGTGTCTGTGTCCAAACTTCCCTCTTCTTGTGAGGATACTAGTCATTGAGTAGGTACCCCCTGTAATCACCTGAACTTGAGTATATCTATAAAGACCTGTCTCCAAATAAGGGCACATTTACAGAGACCTGGTGGGCATGAATTGGTTGCAGGGGGAGGGCTGTTATTCAGCTCAGCACTCTCTGACCTTCTTCTGAAGAGAGGGCGGAAAAGAGGAGGAGAGAAAGCCAGTATCGCGAACTTGCCTGTCAGTGAGCCAGGCTGAAAAGGCAGATGTGATGAGGCGTTGATGGGCAAGTGGGCGTTAGCTTGGTTAGGATCAAACACTTATAGTTCTTATAGCTCTTATAGTTGAATATAGTTAACTTAATTTTTAACTCTAAAGTAAAGGGCAAGGAAATTGCAGCTGGAAAGAAAGCCAGGGAAGGTGGATGAGTTTGTGCACCGTAGTGATCAAATCATACCTAGGTTATTTTGCTATTGTGTAAATGGGGGTGAGGGGAGAGACCTGCTAGCAGAGAACATAGTTAACTTAACCAATACTTTAGCCACCTGATGTGAAGAACGGACTCGTTGGAAAAGACCCAGATGCTGGAAAAGATTGAAGGTAGAAGGAGAAGGGGACGACAGAGGATGAGATGGTTGGATGGCATCACTGACTTGATGGACATGAGTTTGAGCAAGCTCCAGGAGTTGGCAATGGACAGGGGAACCCGGAGTGCTGCAGTCCCTGGGGTGGCAAAGAGTCGGACACGACTGAGTGCCTGAACTGAACTGAACTGAACTTCTTGATGAGTCCACTTTTCCGTGTGAAATGAAGAGCCCTTTCCACATTGCTTTTTCATAGTGCTTGGTGCTTAGGGAGTCATGTAGATTAACAGCATTCCCTCAGGTTGTTATATATGTGATCTCTTTCTTAGTCATACTATCATTTTTATGATTAAGATTATTTAAATTAATTACTAAAGTATAGACTTATGTGTAAATGACACATAAAAATTTGAGTAATACATTCAAGAGACGTTGTCAGGTAAGTTAACTTTATATTATCTATAGATGATATCCAAGGTATTCTCAGTATCCTGAATGAGCATCTTTTATTCTTCCTAGCCACCTCTGATAACTAACCTTTTAAACTCATTAATTGAACAGGTTTTATAGCAGCAGACATTAAAGGTACAGGTTCCTGGACTCAGCTCTATTTGATTACTGATTACCATGAAAACGGATCGCTCTATGATTTCCTGAAATGTGCTACACTAGACACCAGAGCCCTGCTTAAGTTGGCTTATTCGGCTGCCTGTGGTCTGTGCCATCTCCACACAGAAATTTATGGCACTCAAGGAAAGCCTGCAATTGCTCATCGAGACCTAAAGAGCAAAAACATCCTCATCAAGAAAAATGGAAGTTGCTGTATTGCTGACCTGGGCCTTGCTGTTAAGTTCAACAGGTGAGTAGTTCTTTGCCTGGTGTTTGGAATTACTTTAATTTCCTAAAGATATTTACCTGTTTGTATTTGTATTCAGGACAGTGGGACTCCAAACATGTGAAAAAAAGTAAAGTGAAAGTGCTAGTCACTCAGTTGTATCCAACTGTTTGCGACTCCATGGACTATAGCCCGCCAGGCTCCTCTGTCCATGAAGTTTTCCAGACAAGAATACAGGAGTGGCTCCGGGGGACCTTCCCAACCCAGGGATTGAACCTGGGTCTCCCGCATTGCAGGCAAATCCTTCACCATCTGAGCCGCCAGGGAGGCCCTCAAAACACGTATTTGTGCTTATGTAAATTATAAATTAGGATTTGGGAGGAGGTTTGTCTTAGTGTTTTGTTCTCATTGTGGTTTTTGTTTTTTACAAAAATTACATCTTACTCTACATAATTCTTGATTTCCTACTTTCTATTGTCTTAGACATCTACTTCAGTTTATATAGATCTTTACTCTTTTTAACAGTAGTATGGAAAGTTTTCCATTTTATAGATTACTATAATTTATCCCATCTATGACCCAACTGATGGACATTAAAGTTGCCTCCAGGGTCTATTATTTAAAAAGTGCTTCAATGAATATTGTATTTTATCCATATATAATATTCCAGAGTACTTGTACAAGTATTTCCTCATAGTGGATTTCTGGAGAAGGGGCTAGGCAGAAAGTATGTATATATTAAACTGTATTAATAGATTGTTCCTTTAGAAAGTATGCATCAGTGTATACTCCCATAAGCAAGATTTATGTATGCCATGGCTTCATCACCACTTGATATTGTCAATATTTTTAAACGATGAGAATATCACATTTTTAGGAAACTATTGAAATTGTTTTAATGTTATAACTCTTAGAGTACAGCAGCCATTTCACATTTCAAAATTCATTTCAGGCCATAAAATTAAAGTACATAATAAAGCAAACAACAAAAAATTTAATCTTCTGTCATTATGACAGTTTTCTATCCTGTTGTTTTTTTCTATCAGGGGAATTTTTATTGGCTCAAGTATTCATCAGATGCCATTTAAGAAAATATAAAGTACATTATATTGATCTCCATTTCAGAATAGTTTCCAAAATCTTAACAGATCTGGGAACCTAAAAAAAAAAGGTCATTCATGTCTTCAAACTCTAAAATATACTCCCAAAATTAAAAAAAAAAGTAAATATTGCAGTATGATTATGTAAACATGACTCATAATAGAACTAAGTTGGTTGGACCCATAAAGAAAAAAAGTAATCCTAAATCACAAAGGATCACATGAGAATGAAAAAAGCAAATGATGCCTCTCAGTTTTCACATTTACTCATCCTAGGACATAATTATCTACCACATTTTATATCCAGTACTGTTCTCTTTCTTAGAGAGACACAGAACTTATTTGGTGACAAAACTTGACCTGAACTGATTTGAGGCATTTCCTGTCTTTATTTATTCAGTTAACTATGAATATTCATACTTAGTTTTTTGCTGTGGACTTAGTAATGATTTTGATTCAGTACTGCTCCAGACCCTGCTGGAGATGTTATATAATACATAGCATATATTTAAAAGATATAATACTTTTTTAAAATCTGAAAGATGTTAAATTACAAAATACACCTAGCCCCAAGGGTTACTGATCAGGAAATGTAGACTTATTAGATAGATTTTCATTTTATTTAGTTGTGTATGCAAACACACACACACACATAGAGAGAGAGAGAAATTCTGCCTGTTACACAATGCAGTGAAAATAGAGAAGAAACGGTTTTCTTCTTTTCCCTCAACCTGGACGTTTTCTGTCTTCTGTTTCAGCGACACAAATGAAGTTGATGTGCCCCTGAATACTAGGGTGGGTACCAAACGCTACATGGCTCCAGAAGTGCTAGATGAAAGCCTGAATAAAAACCATTTCCAGCCCTACATAATGGCTGACATCTACAGCTTTGGCTTGATCATTTGGGAAATGGCTCGTCGTTGTATCACAGGAGGTAGGAGTTTAGGCAGCATGTTTCTGATTATGTCTGTGTACTCATCATTCAAAAAATAACAGCTCCAGTGGCATAATTTAGATGTCATCTGTGTCAGGGAGCTCCAAGGTCAGTCACTGGTTCTGTCATTGCATTAGGACTCCCAGGATTCAGTGTATAGTTGTCTTCATAGCAAAGATTTGTTACACTGAAAGGACACACATCAAAATCAGCAAAGGGAAAAGAAAAGGCCCATGGGGTGAAAGTTCAGAGGAAATCGGGCACAAGCTTCCGAAAGTCCTTTCCCAGTGGAGTCACTCAGGATGTGCTTAATTCCCCTAGCAGTGAATTGTAAAAATGTGAAATATTGTCATCTAGGGAAGTTCATTAGAGGTTTAGTACCCAGAGATTTTTTTGGAGGCTGGTCACATGGGCATCCTCTGCTTGGCATGTATCAAAATTCCAAACTTCTAGAAAGAAAGCAGGTGGTCAGCATAAATTATATTGTTTGCACAAATGGTCTAGTTACAAAGGCCACCCTTTTCATCTCTATGAATAGAGCTGTTCACCAGGCAAGTTCCCAGATGCCAGCTAAGTACCAGTCTTCCGAGCAGGCCTTTCATCCAGACAGCAGTTTCCGGTCTGCCTTGTTAACTCATTTCTACATACACGGTGTCTTTCTACTGCAGAGAAAAGACTCTACTTGTTTATTAGTAGGAGCAACTGTGTACATAAAAAATAAGACTAAAAATTTAGGTTGAATGGTTCACTTTGCTTATTTTAAGGGATATTGGCATGTTCAATATGGACAGCTATAGTAGGGATATAGAAAATAATTAGATATTTAAAAAGAAGAGTAGAACACACATTTACTATTAAATGTGAGTCATCTGCTCAGTAATCTCTTCTTCTTTCTGGGGGAATCAATTTTAGTTCCTTAGTTCAGTAAGAAGTGCTGAACGGATTGATGTATTTTTTCCAGCCACCATTTTTGTGCCCACTGTTTTCTCACTCACTACAGGAATAGTCGAAGAGTACCAGTTGCCGTATTATAACATGGTACCCAGTGACCCATCATACGAGGATATGCGTGAGGTTGTGTGTGTTAAACGTTTGCGGCCAATTGTGTCTAATCGATGGAACAGTGATGAAGTAAGTCGGATTCAGTCCTCTCAGGAAGTGATTGCTGAGTGTTGCCAAAGACCCTTGCCCGCTCATGACATTCTC
The DNA here is from genome assembly GCF_014754425.2 of Oryx dammah. Lineage (NCBI taxonomy): Eukaryota > Metazoa > Chordata > Mammalia > Artiodactyla > Bovidae > Oryx > Oryx dammah. Next base: position 18,726,679 of record NW_024070190.1, on the reverse strand, counting down.
TTTACTTTTCAGTGTCTACGAGCAGTTCTGAAGCTAATGTCAGAATGCTGGGCTCACAATCCAGCCTCCAGACTTACAGCTCTGAGAATCAAGAAGACACTTGCCAAGATGGTTGAATCCCAAGATGTAAAGATTTGACAGATAAAAAGTCATGAGGAGAAATTCTAGACTGCAAGACTGTTTTCACCCAAGGAATGGTGGAATTAGAATAGAATGAGGATGTTAACTTGGTTCTCAGACTCTTTCCTCACTACACCTTCACAGGCTGCTAATATTAAACCTTTCAGTACTCTGTAGAATACAAGCTGGGAACTTCTAAACACTTCATTCTTTATATATGGACAACTTTATTTTAAATGTGGTTTTTGATGCCTTTTTTTTTAATTGGATTTTTATGAACTGCATCAAGACTTCAATCCCGATTAATAAGTCTCCAGTCAAACTCTGGGTACTGAATTACCTGTTCATAAAATGGTGCTTTCTGTGAAAGCCTTGAGAAGATAAATGAATTCAGCAGAGATGGAGAAATATACACGTTTGCCTTCTACCTGAAAAAATTTAATCTATTTGTATTCTACCTTTGTAAACAGCCTATGGATTATGCTCTGTTTGGGATACAGTACTGCTTCGTTTACGACAGTTTGTCATGCCTTGGTGATGTGTGTGTGTCTGTGTACATACGTGCATACCAGAGTTCCTCTGCTGCCATTTGAATTAGAAGAAAATAATTTGTGAATGCACAGGAAGATATTGGTGGCTGTTGGTTTTGTGCTTTAAAAATGCATTATCTGACCAAGATTTGCCAATCACATAAAAGCCATTTACCTTGCAAGTGAGCTAACTTCTCCACCAACTTTATTTTTTAACATTAAAGTTAATATAAAGGCCAAAAATAATTAAAAGTGTATGTAAATTTGGACTGTTTTCCTCCCACCACAGAATTTTTTTTTGTTAATTGTTATTATTGTCATGAAAAGCATCCTGTCCAAAGTTGGACCTTCCAATGCCATGAACCTTCTAAAGAAAACACTTCTTATTGAAGTGAATACTAATTAATGAATAGCAATGTAAGTGCCTATAACCATATTCTGTATTCTTTATTCTCAGTAACTTTTAAAAGGGAAGTTATTTATATTTCGTGTGTAATATGCTTTACCTGCAAAATACCTGCTCCTTTACAACCATATTTTATACATGTACATACATTCATACTATAGAAACCAGCTCATGCGTACCTCATATCCCATCCTTAAGGGAAAAAAATTAAAAGATCATCAGAAAAATATATAAAGTAGAAACTACATGTAAAATCTTCACAATTAATTCAAAACAGTATATCAGATCTAGGACTTTGTTTAACTTCAGGTATAGACTTTCATTAAGACGCCATCATCTCAGTTCTGTTTATGAAGGTATCTTCAAATTAGAAATTTCTATCTCAAGAGTTAATACACATTTATCATCAACTATTTTAGACACTTAAATCATTTAAAATTTTTAGTTTTATGATTTTGGTTTCATAAGTTTGTGAAGACAGTGAAAAGTCAGGCAAAAAGTTCAATATCTAGTCAGTACCTATATCTATACCATACAGCTGTTATTCAGTAACATATTTGAATATAATAGATATTTCATGGATGCCTTGTTTACCCAAGGAGTAACTCTGATCTACTTATTATATTTCTGTAATGCTTTTTAAATATGACTGTCTTACTCTGAACAAACAACTCATGGATGCATAAAGTGAGAAGTTTCTTGAATACAGCATAAAATAAATGTGATTATTATAACAACATAGTGGAAAAAAAACTTCAAAGTGGAGGAATCAGCCCGTATCTGTCCATTACCAAAAATGTGATTGACATTTAAGGATGAAACTATATATTGGTCAAATTTCACAAATTTGAAATTTGCTTTAACAGTTTTGACCAAGTTTAATAATTTGCATCTAACGTAACTAAAGTTTGGAGTGTTCATCAAGATAAGTAAATTACCCAATAACTTGCTCTTTGAGAATGTTTTCCCCATCACTATACTGAGAAATATAGGTGTTTTAATCTAACTTACCATGTAATTTAAGAATAATTATGAGCTCTGATCTAGTTAGAGTTAACCTTGATTTATTTTTTATTTGATAACTATAAATCTTGAAAATAATTTGTCATCCTAATAAAGGAAAATGTAAAGAAAGGTGAAGTATTCTTAGAAATGTTAAAATATTATGTGGAAGCAAAAATTCCAGGTACTATATGACCATTATAATTTTTTAATTAAATTGATCTATTAAAAGTGATATCAAGGACTAACTGTAGAAACTTGTTCAATAAAAATATTTTCTAATGAAAGATGTTTTTTAATATTAATGGTCCTTAAAGAGCAAATGATGTCATATTTGAAATTCTAAAGTCTAAAAAAAGCTGCATGAAACCTATTTTTTTCTCTCCTTCTTTTACTCTTAAGGTTCTGACTTCATATTTAAAGAGTAAAAGAGGAAGTATTTCATAGCACCGTAGATAACATGTAAAACCCTTGAAGTCATTATTTGGTCCTGCTTACAACTTAGCATCTTAAAAATTTGTAGCTTTTGTCCTCTCATCCCTTTAAGTAAAGCATAAAAACAAAAAACCAAAGAAACCTGAATATAACAAAACTTAATCTTCCCTCAAAGAAAAGTCTCCTTATGAATTCTCTTTCTGCTGGTAAATATCTCTAGAATCAAAGACATACTAAGATTGACTTCAGTGTGTCTATTCTAAGCTTTCCCTGTGTTTCTTATTGGACAAGTTTCTGAAGCATAAAATTTGAATCTGGTTTCTCTGGAATTGTTTTCACAAAAGATACTGCAATCACCATTTTAAATTGCCTTTCCAATTTCAGGAGTGTTTTTGACCTTAAAAAGTGACTTAAGGTTTTTGGAAATGATGTTTTCCTAGAATGTGCCAGATTTTTAATTTATTCACCATATAAAAAAAAATATTTGGTATCTGTTTTCCCCCAGATGCTTTGCTTTTGTTTAGAACAAAAATGCAATTCAGTTTAAAGAATCATGCATCTCTAACTTGGCCCAAGATCAAAATTTGAATAATTTATTCCAGGCAAGATTTTATAAATTAAATTACCTGTGTTTCATGTTGTTTTGAAATGTTTCTAAATATCTAAGATAATTTAGACTGCAGAAATATGAGTTAATTTTTTTAAAAAAGATTGTAGCAGCTCTTGTACTATTTAAAAGTGGTAATATTTATTGTTTGCTTGGGTCAGATGTTAAAATAGTAGTGTAGCAGTTCATCTTCTTGCCTCAGTGCTGTTATGAGGGTCCCAGTGAAAATTGCAGAGAGAGCTGACATATTCATAAAAATCAAATCTAGGGCAGCATCACATGAAGTTTCGTGTAATGATTGTCCCATAAGGACAGTATGTGAATACTGCTTTTGCAAAGGATTAAATATATTGTAATTTTAGCTTGTGCTCTGTACTATGCTTTCAATGGAATTATTTAAGCCCATTTGGTGACTGTTGTCCTTGCCCATTTTAAAAACTAAAGTGTAGTATATATTGTATAAAATGAAGGTATCATTATAGCTGAATTAGGAAAGTTGTACATAAACACTGAAAAGGGTTAAAAACAGGCAGTTTTATTATGCAGTTGTAAAACACCAAAAATATAGATTCATCTTTGATATGTAATACACTAAATGTATTTTGTACAGCATCTGGTTTAAAAGGTGCCTTATTAAGTTTACCATTGATTGCTTTGTTCTAGATTACATACAATGTATCATTTCTAAGTAAATAACCTTATTTTAGTATACTTTAGTGATGTGTTTTGTGAAACTCTGCTTTGACTATTTTGCGTGTCAGAAGTTCGTGTCTGATGAAATAACAACTAAGTTAGCGTGCGTGCTGATGTCCCTGAGATGCACATTTCATCCACCAGAAACCCAGTATGGGCCACAGGCAGGTAAGTGACCACACAGTCTTTCCTTTATGTAGATAAATTATAAGATGAATTACAAGCCTATTATAGCTGAGGGTTATTTTCCTTAAAGTTTATTTTCTAATTCTAAAAATATGTACACATTACAGAAATTTAAGAAAATCTAGGAAAGAAGAAAGAAACAAATCGTTCAAAATCCTATTGCCAGATAGTGCCGCTACTTACATTTGAATGTTTCTTTTCAATCTTTTTTGCTGCTGCATATTGTTTACAATGTTAAGATCACAGTGTGTTGTTACATATCAATTGAAAATATAATCTTTTAAAAAATTGACTACATAGCATTCCACTAAGTAGATGGAACAATTTGTTTTTATAATTCCCTGATGACTATTTGGGTTATTTTCATTGTTTGAGAAAATATAATCAATGTCTTGAACATCCTTGTATAGAAATCTTCATATACTTATTTTCTTAGGTTACACTCTTAAAAGTGGAAACAATGGATGTGAACTTTCAAAAGTTCTTCGAGGTGGAAAAAAAAAATGAGATTCTTGATAAATACTGCTACCTTGCTGTTCAAAAAGGTTCCTCATTTACACTCCCAGGAGCACTGTAGGAGTGCTCATGTCACTACCTAGCCAGGTAATTTCTTGCAAGTTTTTTCTCTTTCTGCTAATAGAGTGCCTGATTTCTTGCCTGAAGGTAGCTGCTTTTAAGAGTAGTGGATTCCATTTATCTGACCCTAGTGTTCCTGCCGCAGCAAATGCTTTTTTCAAAGCTTAAACTTCCGGGAAGTAAAGGGAGCGTTCCTTCTCTTCCGTAGCAACACCATTTTCCCTCCTGCGCTTGGTCTCACCACCTGTCAGAGCTGTTTTCAGTTGTGTGTAAATTCAGTCAGTGTGCCTTGTGATGCCTTTTCTTAGGCCTTTGAACATGTTAAATCCTCATAAGAGAGTTGGGACTAATTGATGTCGCCCCCCACATATATATATATATATATATATATGTTGGGAGATACCCTATTATAGACTCCTTATCCTCATTTAGTGTCAATGTAAGACAATTTCTTGAAATAATAGCATGGTGTGCAGCTTGGTAAAGAAGAATCAGGGATTTCTGGGGCCTATCAAGTACGCGCTAGCTTCTTTTCCGTCTCTGAAACGCTGACTTGGACTTCCCTGCTGGTCCAGTTGCCACAACTGTGCTCCCAATGCAAGGGGCCTGGGTTTGATCCTGGTTAGGGAACTAGATCCCACATGGTGCAACTAAGAGCTTGTATGCTTCAATTTAGATCCTGCTCAGCCAAATGTTTTTAGACACTGTTCTTCTGGAAGAGCCTAATCCTTATAGGTAGTTTTAAGCAGACACAAATTCAGTCATTAAGTCTTCATTTTCTGGGAGAAATATTTACCTGCCTATTGCTAGTACATGAACCATTTCTGGCACTTCATACTTCAGTTAGATGCATATTGCTAAAAAAAAAAAAGCCTGACTTCAGCCCTTGGAGCAGGACAGCCAAAGTGGACACAGTTCACTGCAGGTGACTGGCCAGAAGTACAGGCAGAGGCCACCTAACGGCAGTGTTACTGTTGCAGCCATGGGGAGTTAAACACTGAGCTCATGGTAGGAGCAGATGGGCAGGTCACCCTGAAGCTGGGAATCAGGAAGCAAAAACTTAGTTCAAGTACAAAGATGTGTGAAAAATAGTATTTCAAATAGAAGCAGAGACTAGAGCCGAAAGGCTAATCCATAATTACCTTTTGAATTGCTATTGAATTGTTATGCTCTTTTTTAGATGCAATAAGTGTGGCCTACCTACTACTGCTCTGAACTTCCCCTTCCTGGTTGTTGTCCAGTTACTTGGCCAGAGTGAAATTCAGAATGATTCCAGATACCCCAGATCCCCCTAGCCCCACCTCACTAATGACCTAGGTTTTATACAGGGAGCCTGAAATGTTACCATTGTTCTAAAAGTCAATATGAAATTCTTATATTCAAAGTATTTTTAAGCAAGAGGAAGAAAGAACTTGGGCCTCTTTTTTTTTTTTTTTTTTTTATGGTAGAGAAAGCCTTTTTGGAAAGCAACTTTAGAGTCAGGTTGAAGCACAGCTGTTGCTCCATTCTCTGTTGCTCTCCTGTGCAACTAAAGTCCAAGTAAGTGTTGAAAACCACTAAAGTAAAGAATGGAAAAGCTATGGCAAAAAAAGGACCAACACTATAGGGGAAAGCATTGCAATCAAGCACTTTAAAAGCAGTTTCTATTATTAATAATTGACTCTTTCTTCACACTTGGCTAGTAGTGTGGTTGAGGAGAGAGTCCACCTCGCAAGATTCTGCTGCATGGTCTCCAAGCATCCCTGTGGCCAGTAAGAAGTCTGATATGTGTCTGATTCAGTCCTTTTTGGTTTAACTTAACCCCTCTCATTCAGGGAATACAATTTAATTTTTGTTTTTGATGTTTGGAAATTTAAACTTGCCATGTCTAGATATATTCATTCTGTTTCTCAGTACTAATTGGGTCCTGTTAGTCTTCCCTTAAAACCTTTTCTTCCCTCCCTTCTCTGCTCTCCCTCCCCCTTCACTTTCCTGTTTCTAGAACTGCTTTGCACAAATAATAGGTCCCATGGATGTTGCTTCCATATTTCTTACATCTCTTTCATATGTTTAATCCTGCCTTTTGCTTTGCTGTCCAGCTGAGTGTTTTTATTTCAACAACCAAATTTTATTTCAACTTTATTTGTATTTTGAAAAAATTTCAAACTTCAAGAGAAGTTGCACAAGTAACTTTGCAAAGTAAAGTTGCCATTTACACTTCATCCAGATTTATAAACTTACATTTTGTCACGGCTGCTTTGCCATTCTTTATGTATACAAGAATCGCAAAGGCTCATCTTGGAGTGTCTGTGTACAGACATCCACGTACACATCCTTTCTTCTGAACTACTTGGAGTAAATTACAGAGCTCATGCCTATTAACCCCTAAATCCTTCAGAGATAACTCTGTTACATAGCCAATTATGTACAATTTTCAAAATCAGGAAAGTTAACATTTATACCATAATGATTATCAGCAATACCGTAGTCTGCAGACCTTATTCAGGTTTCGCTAATTGTTCCAGTGAAGTCCTTGAGCACATTTTCCTGGTCCAGAGGCTGCCTAAGATCTTGCATTGCATTTAAATGTCCTGTCTCCTTATTCTCCTTCCATCTGAAATAGTTCTCTAGCTTCTGTGTCTTGCGACACCAAGATTTTCTAGAGTAAAGGTCAGCGATTTTGTGGACATGATGTTTGTGTCCTCAGGCGTCCCACCAGGATGCCATGGCATCAGTGTTTCACTGACGGTGTCATTGATGAGCCCTTTTTAAGGTGCTGCTCACCTAGTTTCCCAGCTATCAAGTTCCTGTTTTCCTTTTGTACTTAGCATGTTAATGAGAGATACTTTGAGACTGCATTTTAACATCCATTTATAACTTCTGGATGAATCAGTGATTACAGACTGGTGATTTTCTGATTCCATTTTTACATTTACACTTACTAATTGGCATTCTGCTACGCGGAATAAATCTTCTGTTTTTGTTTATTTTTTATTGTCAGTATGGACTCTCAATTCAATAAGTTATAGTCTTTTAGGTCATTTTTTGTTTTGATGCTCAAACTGGCCCAAACTTGGCTACCGTGAGTTCATCAAGGTGGCGCCTGCGTCCTTTTGACACGTACCCGTCGTTTCTGAGCACTTTCTACTTTTGGGCACGTGAAGATGTTCCAGGCTCCTGTGGTGTTTTCCTTGCCCCTGCCGTTGAGTTAGCCATTTCTCTTTGCTTCCTTTTAGGGAGGAGGATATTTAGAAACCAGGATCTAGGTGGCAAATAGTCCATTTGAATTTCCAATTTCCTGTCCTGTTTCTAGAGATTTATATATTCCAAAGTTTCAGGTTTGTTGATTTTGGAACCTCTCGTTCAGGACACGGGATTTCCACAAATGTTTAGCAGTTTGGGGTAGTTGCTCATCTGTGTATTTGTGAATCCCTGCTAAACCCAGTTGTGTGTTCCTCAGGTTCCTGCTTTATCAAGGAGTGATGGAACTTTCTGTTAGAATAAAAATAAGTAATCCTTTCCTCTCTCCTCAGTCTACTCAAGAGGATTCAGGCTTTCCCCCCTCTGCGTGTTTGCTGCGACAGGCAGAAAAGAGGTGGTCATTGTGAGGCCAGGTTTGGGGGAGTATTCCTCATGGAGGAATGATGCTCAGTCTGAAGCTGGGAGAGGAGTTTTTGAGATAAACATCATAGGAGCGGAGAGGAGCTTCAGAGTATGAGAGGCAAAGGGAGTTTTCATAAACATTTTTAATAGGCCATATATCCTCTTGACAATGTTTCTGAAATGAGTTATTTTGACATGTTGTGGCAGAAGTCTTGACTGTGATAAAGTCACACGTATCCTCTGGGTGTGGGAGGTTCTTGCCTCTAAGTGTCAGGAGCTGCCCTGTGACTGTGCTCGGGTCTGACGGGCACTGCTCTAGCTTGAGACGGAGGCCGCTGCTGCCAGCTGCTTATTTAGCTCAGGCTGCCGCAACTGCCCCTCTTCCACAGGCCAAGGAGGGCTGAGTTTGAGCTCAGGGATCCCCTGAAATCACTCCCATCTCTCAAATGTTTTGAGTTATGACTTCCTATTGCTATTTCATTTTGTAGTTGCTCCCTTGTACTTCCTGAACTAAAATTTCCTGATCTGTGTATGGTACCATTTTTGTTTTTCAATGATGTTTTTGAGTATTTTTGTGTATTTTTTTTACCATCGGGTTTAGGGAATTCTAATACCACTCTATGCATGAGTCATCGTCTTGTTCTGGATGCCACAAGTGAAGGGTGTTTTAACACTTGCCTAGGTAATAGGGGGTCTCCTTTGGGGGCACTCAAACAGACTCTCCACCCAGAGACATTAATGGAAGAAATAAGAAATCCATCAGGGACTTCCCTGGCAGTCTAGTGATTAAGACTTTGCTTTCCAAAGCAAGGAGTATAGGTTCAGTCCCTGGTTGAGGAGCTAAGATCCCACATGCCTCAAGGCCAAAAAAGCAAAAAAAAAAAAAAAACCACCAAAAAACAGAAACAGTATTGTAACAAATTCAATAAAGACTTTAAAGATGGTCCACATTAAAAAAAAAAATCATAAAAAGAAAATAGATCCATTGAACTTCAGAATTCTTGATAGTCTGAGGTCCTAGTTACCGAAGTATTTAAACAGAAAATTTATACTTGATATTAAGATTTTGTGAAATTTGCACGGAAAGCACTCTATCTGAAAGAACCGTTTTCTCCAGTTCTTACCCCAGAAACTTCAGGAGTGATTTATCCATGATTCTGGAAGAGTTTACCAGTTAGCACTTTTCATTTATAACCTCCCTGTCAAATAGCACCAGCCATATGGAGGTTGAAGGACATGTGCCCCTTATAGAGGATATCAGTTCACTCTGCTTATTTTATGCAGTAAATTCCTAATGAAAGTCTTAAATGGTAAGGCTGTATTGCCCTAAATGTCTCACTTCGTCGTCAGCACAGCCTAACCAGTAGTAGCAGGATTGAGCGAAGAGAAGACACAGCCTGGTCTTCCAGCAGCAAGGGTGGCCCGGTACTGGCTTTCCAGCCTTTGGCCAGGAGTGGCTGAAACATGTCCTATCTGGGGTTGGGATTACTCTTACAGCTGAGCTGCAGGAGGCAGGAGGCCCTGGCCAGAAGGAAGGGCAAAGGAGTCGAGAGTCGAACCCGTGGTCAAGATAATGAAACACCAGCATGTTTAGAGTTGTTAGACCAACCACCTCATACACAGGTGGAAAAGTTCAAGAGTGCTTGTGATTTACCCCAAGGTCAAACTGTCGGTGGCAATGTAGCCTGGCATGTTGCTCCCTGTAACACTGATATTTTAGCACATTGAGTACGCCAAGCTTAGTGGCAGATAAATTCTGAGGGGGAATTATTTGAATTCAGGGTCCCTGGGAAACAATGAGAGGGGCCAGGAACCTTGTTAACTCTCACAGGCAACTCTGTCCTTTTTCATCACCCAGACCAGTCTGGTTTTCTTACGGACAAAGGTATATCCAACAAATAACAAACAGCTGCTACCAAAGTGAAAATGTTTCCTGACACGTAGATACTGCTTCCTCAAGCCTGTTCTCCAGGGTCTGTAACTTTATGAAAACCATACATTGATACTGTAGGAATAGTTACAGCTCTAAGCTGCACTGTGTAATTCAGTATTCTGCGGTGGCCTCTGAGAGTTTCAGTGAAGTCACATCCCAAGTAGTTTGACTTTGCCCCACATTTCTACCTACTTCACCAAATTTTTCATTCTCCATACTGGTTTGTTTTGCAAACCAGCCGGATCTGAAGGGCATCACTTTATTCCAAAGCTGATAATTCATTGAGGGAGATTTTACCATCTTCCTTCTCTTCTCAGCTACCTTCCTGTTGAGAAATGATAATAAGAACCGGGGTGGTCATAAGCTATTGGAGAAAGCAAAAGTAGAGGCTGTACACTTTTAGTTCATGTTTGTCGTGGCTGGGCCTTTACCCTGTGTGAGGCAGGGAGAAAAGGGGGTAAAGTTACAAGGTAAAGTCAAGGAAGGCCTGAAACTCAGGCAATGGTACTAAGTAGTGTTTCCCTTGGTTAGCTCAGCCAGGTCCTTTGTCTCCACTTTTGACTGATTGTCACCAAGCAGTTGGTTTCCTCCTACCGCAGTAGGTAGAGAGTAGCTTCCGGTATTGTCCCAAACATCACTTCCATTTAAACTCATTCTTTTGGGGAAAGAATGATTTTCTAGCATAAGATGAAGAGGAAGCAGGAGAAAGGTTTAACGTGTTGTATGTAAGTTTCCAACCACAGGAGGAGCAAGACACCAAAACACTGCCGAACGCAGGGTAGGGCCAAGAACTGGAGCCGAAGCCCTGCTGCCTCAGAGGCAGGCCGAGCCGGAGCACTCGCCCCGGCCCAGGCCCTCCCTGCCCGGAGAGGAGCGCCCCAGCCTTCCTCATTGTTAAGAGACAGCCAGACCCAGTGCATCTAGAGAGAGGCCACAAATACTATGTTGTCTTTGCAGAAGGTTTCCAGGGAAAAGCTAGACCAACTGGATGGTCTCCAGACCAACCCTGGCCTGAGCCCCAGGCCAAGGAGAGCAGGACAAGTCCACAGTGTCTGGTCAGAGCTGTGCTTGGTACTCAGGTCTTGAACATCAGGAAGCCCCCAAATGCAGTGCCTGGCGGGCTTCTCTTCATTATTGATCCCTGGGTTAGCTCAAACCACACTCTCTCACCCTTTTGCAGCTCAGCCATGGCAAAGGTGGTTGCTGGGCTCCCACCCCTCTTCTCCTCAGTGGTATAGACAGGGGTCCGATGGTGACCTCCAAACACTAGCTGCCCGGTGCCTGGCCCTGGGCCAAATTCAATGCTCACTGCAAACAGATAGACCCCACGCTCAGGGGCTCGGAAGTAGCCGTGTTCAGGGAAGTAGCTGCTGCCGACGTTGATGTAAGCAGTGTTGAACTTCACTGTCTGCAGAGCAGTGGTCCCTTCTGAAAAGCTGGCGTAGAAGGCCACAGGGGAGCCTGGAATACAGGAGGAAAGCATCGGTCATTCAGCCCCTTGCTCCCTCAGGGGGGAAATTAAACCGAGCCCTACGTTCCTCACCTTCTTAACGTGAGAAAGATCACTATTTCTAGATAATCTGGATATTCCCAATAGCATTGTATCTTGGGAGCTAACTGGCTAATTCTCAGCATTTCACTAGTTGACAGGAACATGCAAGTCTGTACTGGCGTATATTTTAACAAAGCTCTTTCTTGTTTGATCCTTCTTTGCAATATACTTGAGAGAAAAGTACCCTGAATGAGGAAGCTGAGTGAGTAGCATCCAAGGCAACATGCTTTGTCAGTGACAGACTGGATCTGGAACCTAGGTCTCTGACCCCCAGATTCCTGCCACCTTCAAGGGATCTTGAGACAGCCAGGGGAAAGAGAAAATATTACCTCTCCTCAAACGCTAACCCTGGTGAGATCATTAAGGAATGAAGAGTGATTCTTATTAGATAGATGTTTAGCACAGAACCGTTGACAGAGGAAAGAGCAGGTGGGTCCAGGCAAGAAAAGTCCTTTCAAGCTAATCATGTTAATATTTTCAAAATGTTGCACTCGAACCCAGAGGAGGGTAAACAGGCCCAGAAAGGCAAGGCTTGGTCCAGATGACACGCTAATAAATGGCCAGACTGGGAGGAGCTAGCTGTTGGGTCTCCTGACTTCTGGGGCTCTCCCACTTGAAAAACCAAGTTAGTCTAAGGAGGGTAAAATACAAGAGGCCTGGAGCCAGAGGAAGCCTCGGTGGATGGGGCCTTTAAATGTGCATTAATTTTTTTAAACACCATCCTTGTAGAGAAGGGGGACAAAAAGAAGCAAATGTAGAAAAATATGGGAAAGCTATTGAAAATGTGTTCATTTCCCCAGTACCCCTCGACTTCCCCATCCCGGCCTCCGCACTGATAAGGTCGTGTTCTTCACATGCTCCATCGTTGTTCCCTTAAGCTAAGGGCTCTCTACCCTCTCCACCTCTCTGTGGAGACCAAGCTCCCCATTTCTTGGGATGAAACCGAGGCCCAACAGGAGGAATTTGCATAGAAGACTTGAGTCCCAGAACAACAGCCCCTGCACTTGGCCTCTAGGCCTAACAGTGACAAAATGACAAAATTTTGCTTTTCTCTAGTTCTGGAAGGTTTTCTGAGAATTAGTTGACTTTTCCTGTCTGTGTGCTGCCGGCGGCTCTGCAGTTCTCCCAGCACCCAGGAGGTGGCGCACTCGCCCCGCTGAAGGAAGGCCAGCCTAGCGTGCCCTCTGCCGGAGGCCCGAGCCAGCCAGGGGCAGGGTGTGCTCCTTAAGTGAGCCCAGTGTACTTCCCTGCAGAGCATAGGGTCAAGCTCTACGGCCTCCCCATGTGAAGTTTTTAATTTTAAGGACAAAGAATTTTAACAAAATATTTCAGTGGTAAACTCAAGATACCTAAACCATCAGGCAATTTGAGGCCTTGGACTACTCACAGGAGGGTGGGTAGCCTCATAGCCACAGCCGTGAAAATACTGGAGAAATGGGAAAACTGACATGTTTCTGCTAAGTGTTAAGCCTCGTGCTAGGGTTTTGGCAATGTATGTGCTAGTCCTCCCGACAGCCCTCTGTTGTAGGTGGTGGGTCTCCCTTTTACAGAGGAAGAAACAGACACATAAGTGGTGCTAGAACCTGTATATGTCCACTGCTCCCAGGGAGACACTGGTTTGTGGGGCCAAAGTGGAGAGTGAGTGGGAGTGGGGCAGGCTTGTACGATCCTCCACGAAGCCTCAGACTATCCACATGCCAGGCCTCACCAGGCATACGTAGCCCGCCCAGACGGCAGCTTTGTCCTTTCCCCTGTGTTTAGGGGAGGAGGTCGCTGTAGCCCGAAGGCCATCTTCTCTGGCAAGGGAGTCACTTGAGTAGGGGTCCACTTCCCAGGGCCACACTCAGCGGGGCTAGGAAGGCTGGCTGCTCATCTCTTCAGCCTCAGAGCCAAGTTTCCCAGGGCCCTGTAGGGACCCGTTGAGGGCCTTTCACGGGGGAAGAGCCAGCTCCCTAGAGACAGCTGGACTGGGTTTCTCTGAGCCGCTTACGAGCTGTGTGAACGGGACACTTTCCTGACTAAGCTTCAGTTTCGGGTAAGATGGCAGTGATAATGCATCGTTGAGCTGTTGTGATGATTCAACATGGCAAAGCCTAAGAAAGACACTGCAGGGGACTTGTCTCAGAGCTGTAACATGGGTCCACTATGTTAGCAGAATGAGCTCCTTTTGGATCCCAAGGCTTTCCCCTGTACTTGTGGGTGCTGCTCTGGCAGATGACACCATACCTTATCCAAACACTCACTTGTACATAAGAGAAAGCTTAAAGACGTGGTGGGTGCAGTGGGATGGGGTGAAAGGCTGAGATTGAAGGATTTGAGCATGTGTTTATGGAGGAGAGGGCGTCCCTGGTGGCTCAGACAGTAAAGAATCTGCCTGCAATGCTGGATACCTGGGTTCGATCCCTGGGTTGGGAAGATCAACCTGGAGACGGGAACAGCTACCCACTCCAATATTCTGGCTTGGAGAATTCCACGAACAGAGGAGCCTGGTAGGCTACAGTCCACGGGGTCACAGCTGACACAACCAAGCGACTTTCACTCATGGAGGAGAAAAGCACCCCCACTCCCTGCCCCACTGTTGGAATGGTAAGCAGCCACTGGTGTTTAATGAGCCTCAGATGTCTATGTGGTGGGGAGTGTGCCGCTCACTGACAGTTCAGTCCTGTGACGTCTACCTCCTGATACCCCAGGTAGCTTATACTCCTAATACTCCCTAGTTCTGAATGGAAGGTAAGTCAAAGGCAAAGCCAGCCCTGAGTAGTGGCGACTGATGGTCATCCTGCTCTCCACCCTTGCCCCCTCTGAGGCAGAAGAGCTGTTGGCAGATAGTAATCCTAGACCCCACCCTCCTCTCAGGCCTAGACTCACCTGCCTCCCAAAGCGCTGGTCCTTTGACACGCACATCCTCTAAAGATTCCACTTGCTTCCGATCCCTCCTCTTGGGAGCTTCCAGGCCTTTCTGCTGCTTCTTTCCTTTCCTGTTCAGCATGGCCTGCAGCTTCTCCAGGTCCAGGCTGACGTTGGCTGCCACGAGCCCTTGGAAGTTCCCAAAGAGGCTGTGGAAGAGGTGCTGGTGTCTCTCCAAGCCGCGCTCAGTAGTGGAGAGCTCCCCGCGAAGGCCCTCGAGGGAGCTGTTGAGGGAGGAGACCCAGGAGGCCTCACAGCACCGACCCACACTCTCCATGTCCGAGCTCAGGCGCTGGAGCTCCTGCGCCAGCCCAGCCAGGTCCAGCCCACCCACCTCTGGTGGAGCGACCCGGCTGGGCTCCAAACGCGCGGTTTGCCGGCGGGCCCCCAAGGACTGTTCCAAGGCAGTCACCCTGGCGGCCAGCGCATGCCAGCCTAAAGCCTGCTCCTGCAGCCCGCTGGCTGCGTCCATCAGGGCGACGCGGATCTGTTCGTAGCGCAGGGGCAGCGTGCCAGGCTCTTCCTCAGACATCTCCTCCATCACCTCCTCCCCGAAAAGAGCAGCCAGCACGGCCTCGTGCCGCAGCGCGTCCTCCAGCAGGGCGGAGAAGGAGCTGTACAGCTGGCGGATCTCACGGCGGATCTCAGTCTCAGCGGCCCGCAGCGCGCTCACCTCGCCGCCCAGGGCACGCAGCTGGCTCCGGAGCCGTGCCGCCTCAGCCCGTGCCCGCTCACCCTCTGCCTGCTGCGTGTTCACGGCCAGCGACAGGGAGGCCACCGTGTCGCTCAGGGCCTGCAGGGAGGAGCCGTCCTGCTGGCGCCGCTCGTCCAGACTCACCTGGGTCTCCTCCAGGGCTCGCGTGGTGTCCCTTTGGTCCTCCCGGATGACATCCAGGTCAAAGTAGAGCTTCTGGCAGTTGCAGTCCTTGACGTACTTGATGAGGTCCGCGTGGGCACCCTGTAGGTGCTGGAGGGTCAGGTTGAGCTCCAGGAGCTGCCGCTCCACGTCCTCCTTGTTCTCCTCCATGGTCAGCGACTTCTCCATCAGGATCACCCGCAGCTCTCGCAGCGCCGTGTGGTTCACCTCCAGCTCCTGCACCTGCCGCTGCACCTTGCTGATCTCATCGAAGGTGTCATCAGATTCCGAGTACAGCTCCTTGATCTCATCCACGTGCCGGGCCAGAGTGGCCTTCATGTCTGCCAGGGTGCTCTGTAACGCCTCTTCCCTGTGGCCAGTGGCCACATGCAGGGCGGACAGGTTTCTCTGCAGCTGGCCCAGCCTGGCGTTCAGGCTCTCCGGCTCTGGCCTTGCTGCTGCCCCTGCTGCTGCCAGGACCAGGCTGCTATTGATCCCCACAGACTCCTGGGCTTTAAGGAGCTTCTTCAACTTGATGTCCACATCGGTCTGGGCCTCTGAGAGGGACTGGCGCAGGGACAGGAGTTGGGCGTGTAGGCGGTCCTCCACGTCCTGCCTCAGCTGGCCCACCCTCTGGGCGTTCTCCTGGACCTTGGTCTCGAATTTGGTACCAAGCTCCTGGAAGTCAGCTCTGGCCACGGAGGTCTCCTGGACCCTCTTGAGGGCCTGTCGGTTGGCCTCCACGTCAAGAGATAAGTTTCTTATGATCTGGGAGAGGCTGTGCAGGCTTTGGTTGAAGCTTCTCCACATGGGGCTGAGATGTCCTTGCAGGAAGGTGTTGATGTGGGGCAGTAGCGCTTGCTCCAAGGATCTGCCTGAAAACTCTGCAACAGATGCATGTGTTCATACAAGCCCTGCAGGAGCAGGCACCTTCCCCAGGGGGTGACCGAGTGGGTGGGGGTCTCTGAAGTTTGGGCCTTCCTGCCTCCCCGTCCACTCATCCCCTAGGACATGACCAGGCTCTTCCTCAGCCCCGGGAACCTGCCACTCACCAAGCACTGTTTGATTTGCCTCAGTTGGTGCCATTGTGAGGTTGCTTGCCCAGGCTTCCCACGGGCCTGGGAGGCTGTCTGCCATATGGTGGATGTCATTCTGGAGATCTCCCAGTCGGCGTTCCTGCCGCTCCACTGCGTTGCGGATCTCTGCAGCTGGGTGACCTGAATACACATGGCAAGTGTCAGACTTCCCTGGCCTGAGCAGAACATGAGGTGCAGAGAGGAAAGCTGGGGATTGAAAGCAGGGAGGTGTGTCCTGATATCCTCTGAGCAGGAGCTTAGAAGCCTCTAGAAGGACAGATGCACGGCAAATGAGCCCTCACCCTGACCGCTGCACCGCCAGCAGACATGACTGATCCGTCAAGGCACACTTTCTGCCTGGGTCTTAGGGACACGGCTTCTCCACGTCATTCTAGGCAGCCCTTGTCAATAGACAGGCGTTCGCCACATGATGAAACATCCCCATCCATGGCCCAGCCTTGAAAGGCCTCACAAATGGTGTCCCTTGGTGGTTCTGCTGTGCTGACTCAAGACCAGGGACAACATGGCCTCCCTGGTTAGGGGGGCTGGAGGGAGGCTTCTTCCAGACCCCGGGGGCTGATGCAATTCAGGGGGCAAAGAGCGTCCTAGAAAATAGGGTCAAGGGAAAGGCTACGTGTGCTTGGCCAGCAGGCAGGTAACTCAGGGCCCTGTGAACCTCGCCGCTTTGGTGTGAGGGTGAGGTGACACAGGGCCACAGAGGAACCCCTGCCAGTTCTGGGGACAAAGCTTCCCTGAAATGGCACTGCCCTATCAGAGGACAAGGGGCTTGGGCACATGAGTTCTTTCTACGTGTCCCTCCCGCACCTTCCAGGAAAGCAACATACCAGATTCAAAGTCAACCGCCCCATCCCAAGGCTCCTGGAGGCTATCACCTAGATCTTCAGGCTCAGGGATTGCCGTGGGATCTGCAGAGAAACATCAGATATTAACTCCAGAGGTTAGAGGGGCTGCGTGACCCCTTGGGTCAGAGGTCGAAGGGCGAGGGAGACCACAGGGAACCCTACCGTGGTGCTGGCAGTCGGGGCCCACAAAGCCCGGGCAGCATCTCCAGGCCACAGAGGCCAGCACCTTCTGCTTGACCTGGTACACCGGCTTGTGGGCCACACGGTACCTGGGGGAAGAGGGCTAGCTCAGAGACTCTAGGGTGAGCTGGCACAGAACCTGGACGAGTAGCCCACCCTGCTACACCGCACTCACATGACTTTGACCTTCTGGCAGTTCGGAGCCCCCTGCGGACATGGCTGCTGTGAGTGGACGAGGAATTTCTCGGTTTTGCAAGCAGCTACGAAGGTGACTAGTCTGGACTTCTGGTAGGGGCACCAGTTACTGGAAAAAAAAAAAAAAAAAGCCAGAAGAGAGGGCTGCTGAGCACAGCCAGGTCTCCTCACTCCCTAGAGGTCAGCAGGGAGCCAGTGCGGAGCGCCTGGCCCCTGCCTCTGTGCTCCACTCAGTCCCAGAGATTCTGGAACCCATTAGCCTGAGAAGGGAGTGCTCTGCACTATTCATCCTGCTGCCTCAGAGCAAAAGCCCTGTGGATCCTGCCTGCAAGGGCACCTGCTCCGTTGCCTTCCAGGAAGCACCCCAATTCCCAGGTCCACACAGAGAGTGCAGGAGCGTCTCCCCACATCATAGAGTCACCCCCAGAGTCAATTTCTGCTGGTGCCAGGAAAGCAGTGTGGTGCTGCTCCTGGGTTTCAACTTTCACAGTTTCTGGTTGTGTGACCTTGAGTGAGGCACTTAGGGAGTATGGAGATCATAATACCCTCCTCCAAGTGAGTATTAAGTACCTGCCTCCTCCCAGCTGCCTAGTGAACATTGCTGTCCTGCCACCTTCTGGCAGCCCTGGCAACCGGCCGCCATTCCCATTGCCACTGACATTGTTCCTCACTGAAGATCTGGCTGTGGGAATGGGGAAAGGGCTGCTAAGGAGAGGCCAGACTGGGGAGGCTTTGAGTGCCAGCTGAGGACAAGGCTCTGTCCCGAAGGCATGGGGAGCCTAGGAGGAGCTTAAACAGGAAGTCACATTAAAGAGCCACCCTGGTTCCTGGGTGCAGAAGGGTGGGAGGGGGTGAGACATAGGTGGCTACATCAGGGCTTTTGGTGGGGTGACCATATTGATTTGGAGTGCTGAGACCATGCAGCCTGCTTTCCCCCACCTGACTCTCAGAAGCCTTGCAGCCAGCCTGTACTCTCTCGGCTGCAGACTGAAAAGGCTTGTCAGGAAAATGACCCCAGTCGAGGGGAAAAATCTAAAGAGACTGACACCAGGGGTTTCCCCCAGTGAGCTAGCCCAGCAGAGCATCCTCTATCAAAACAGATCACAAAGCCCCACCCATCCACCCAGCTTCCAATCAGTTACCTGACCTCTCTAACTCTTCAGTGGGCAGACAGCCAAGAATGACCCCTGAGGAAAACCTCTTCCAAAAGAGGGAGCTCAAAACGAGCAAGTGGAAGAAAATCAACTTGAAGAAAACCAGAACGTGCAGGGAGAAAAGAACTCCCCCCAAATCTGCATTAATATTCCCAGACTGACAAAGGAACTTATTGCGTCCAAGAAACAAGAATAGGAAGCTACTTTAAAAATGGGGGCAGGGCACTGAGAGCTCCCCCCGACCCAAAAAAGAACCCTTGAAATTAAAAGTATAATGGTAGAAAGGCAAAAGAAATTTGATAGACAAGTTAGAGGATAAAGTTAAAGACATTTCCCTAAAAGAAGAGCAAACAGAGAGATGGAAAATAGGATAGAAAAGATCAGAAAAATAGAGAAGCCATGTTGGGAACCCAACATCCAAACAATAGGAGTTCCAGAAAGAGAGAACAGAAGGAGGGAATCATTGATGAAAACAAAAAACAACCGAAGGAATATTCCAGAAGAGAAGGACTTGGAATTTTAAATTCAAAGGGCCCACCAGTTATCCACAACACAATGAAAATAAATGCACAGCAAAGCACATCATTGTGAAATTTTGGAACTCTAGGACTGAATGATTCTACACTTTCCAAGCCCCCCTCCACCCCACCCCCATACACATCAGTAATTAGAACAGCCTTGAACCTCTCAGCAATCAACGTGTGTGTGTTAGCCACTCAGTCGTGTCTGACTCTGCGACCCCATGGACTGTAGCCTGCCAGGCTCCTCTGTCCATGGGATTCTCCAAGCAAGAATACTGGAGTGGGTTGCCATTGCCTTCTCTACTCAACAGCAATAAGAGACGCTAAAAGATAGTAAAGAATCACCTTCAAAATACTGAAGGAAAATTATTCCCAGTTTAGAATCCTATACTCAGCCTAACTATCAGTTTAAGGAGCACAAAATGAAGACAATTTCCACAAGCCACACTTTAAAGCATTCCCCCCTGCCCCAGGACCCTCTTCAGGGAGCTGCTAGACCAGTAGCTTGCAATCTTGCCATCAAATCTTCACATCAGAAGCATCCTGTGGCCCTTGAAAACAATGACCCCACAAGCCCCACTTCAGGCCAATTAAAGGAAATTCTCTGGGATTAAGGCCTGGGCATCCCCATTTTAAAGCTCTGTGGGTCATTCTAAGGCACAGTCCCGGGCTGAGGACCACTCTGCCAGAAGTGCTTCACCAAAACAAGAGAGAACACCAAGAAACAGGAGAACAGCAGCAGGAAAGAGGAGTTCCGGCACAGAAATGAGAAGGGAGACCCCGGGACACGACAGGCAGGGGGTGCGTGGGCAGTGGTCCAGCCTGGAACACGGCTGGAGGCTCTGAGAGAGAGAGGCCTCCCAAGAGAACGCAAGCGGCCAAACACCTGGCTGGAATGAGTGAAGGGCAGACGCGGCCGGCCGGCAAGAGTTTGGAACCGAGTGACGAAAAAGACGCAGAAAGCGAAGCAGAAGGACAGAACTGAAGCACAAATGAAGATAATTGCTTATTTCAGGAAAAATGAAAATTGTGTGGGGGTGGAGGGGAAGGACATATAGGCTTTCCAGGACATGCAGACTCTGTCGCATCTACTCAATTTGGCCGTTGTACCGTTGTAGCAGGAAAGTGGATATTGACAGTATGTAAATAAACAGGCATGGCTGCATTCCAATAAAACTTTATTTACAAAACAGGTGGGGGCCCAGATTTGACCCACCATTCCAGAGTTTTCTGTCTTTCTTATGGGTGTATATCACTAAAAACAAAACAAACAAAAAACAATAAAATAATTTCCGCCTGGAAGACAAAATGCAGGTGAACAGGTAAGACCATCTTGGAAGATGAGTGAGGAGTATCTTCTCTAACTGTCATGACCAACTCTAATGTCAAGGAATAAAAACAGTGGGATGTGAATTCCCCAGTGGTCCAGTGGTTAAGACTCCATGTTTTTAATGCCAAGGCCAGGAGTTTGAACCCTGGTCAGGGAACTAAAGTCTCACAAGCCTTGCAGTGCAACCAATAAAATAAAATCAATCCAGAAAACAGTGGGATGTTGGCACAAGATACATCAAAGACCCGGAAGGGGCCTGTACATCCCCAGGGGACTGTTAAATGGTAGAAGGGGCACACGAAAATCAGGATGGAAGCAAGGGTACACACTCAACACAGAAGCTGTGTACTGTGAGAGAGCTGGGCCCAGAGGTTAGGACCTTGTTGAAGTAAGGTGGTCGGCTGTCAAAGCCTCCTGTTTAAGGCCCCATGGAAGTTCCTGGAACATGCTTAGATCTAGGGGGAAGTATTTCTGTAAACCAACTGTTCTCAATGGGACATGGGTTGGGAGGAGAAGTGGTCCACTCCACTTGAATCTGGCAACGAGGCCCAACGGTAAAGAATCTGCCTGCCGATGCAGGAGAAACAGGTTCAGCCCCGGGGTCAGGAAGACCCCTTGGAGAAGGGAATGGCAACCCACTCCAGGATTCTTGTCTAGAGATCCTTGGACGGAGGAGCCTGGAGGGCTGAGTCGGATGTGACCGAGCAACTGAGCAGAGCACACACGGGCTGACACAGCTCTGGGGATGGGGATGCTCCCGGCCTCTAGTGGGAGGAGGCCACAGCCCCTTCCCTCACAACAGAGAGCTAGCCCCAAACGTCGATAGCGGGAGGCTAAGAAACGCCCGCAGTACCAAAGCTCTGCTTCTCGCGTGTGCTCTGAACACAGAGGATCCAGAAGGCCTGCCCCCTGAGAGCACCGGGTCTGGGCCAGCCTTCTGGGAGTGACCGGGACTTTCCACCTCAGGTTCCTAGAACTGGAAGCGGTGCTGCCCACCCTTCCTGCCCAGGAACTTTCTCTCCAGACCTGCCCAAACCTCAGGCTCCAGTGGCCACTGTTCTCCCTGCCCATACGCCCCTTCCTTGGCAGCTCCATGCCCTTGGCACAGTACAGGCTGCTGGCCCAGAAGCCCTGGGAACATTCCTGACCTTTGCTTCGGTTTCCTACAGCTCTCGGCAGTCTCCCGCTGGCCCACTGAGCCCCCAGCCCTGCTCGCTGAGTGCCCCATTGTTCTCCTTGCCTCTTGGCTGGGCGCCCAGGCCCTCTTGGCACCCTCATCTCCCAGGGGTCTACCAAGAGGCAGGTGCCAGCCTCGGAATGAGTGTGGGGGGTCTCCAGCCTGGTTTGGGCCTGTCCTGGGCCTCTGACCTGGCCTGACCTGATGCCCCCCGCCAGGCACGAGAGAGTCTGCTGCCCCCCTTAGAGCTTTTAATTGGATCTGGGAGTCCGAGACTTTCCTCCCTTCCTTGTCTTTGGACTCAGGGTGACCTTGAGCAAGGCCCTTCCTCCATCCTGGAAATGTGGAGAAGAATCCCACTCCTAGCCCCTCCCTGGGGGCGGGGGTGGGTGGGGGGAGGGGGAGGCTTTGAGGAAGGCAGAGAAAACCTCAAGCAGGGAAAGGGCTGTTAGCCAAAGCCTCCTGAATTATAAATGTGCTGCTGCTGTGCCCCTTTGGGGCACTTAAGTGCTTCTTAACCAGCCAGTAAAACGCACATCCAACTGCCCCTTAAGCCTGTCTGTGAAGGAGGTTGTGTTCTCAACATTCTTGCTTTCTGAGGTCCGGAATGCAGCTGTGAATGTGATGACTCCAGGGGAGAATTTTGCCAGACTTGGTCTCTGAGCCACAGAGGGGCCTGAGCAGGGGAGCCCGAGGCCCACTTGGTGTCCAGCCAGAGCCAGGATTCCTTGAGCATAGCTCATGCCAGTGAGTCTCTTCCCCATTAGTGCCCAGGGCCCTGGGCCTTGGAGAACAGATACAAGGGCAGAAGGTGTAGCCACAGCCCAGAGACCAGAGTCAGGGCTCCACCCTGCTCCTGTGTGACTTCCAGAGATATGCGTGACTTCTCTGGGCCACAAGCTCCCCACCGCAACACTTGGGAAACACTTGTTGGGGTCTCACTGATACTGGTGACTAGCCCAGCTAGGCTGCTGGGAGGAGCATCTCCTAGACTCCCAGCCCTCTTAGGGGAGACAAAATAGGACAAAACCGAGGACACCTGGGGTTCAGCAGACTCAGTCCTGCCTGGGAAGTGGCCCTGCCTCCGAGGAGCCCATATCCTGACCTCTTGCTTTCCCGGCTTCACAAAAAAGCCTGGAAACAAAGAAAGAGGCTCTTCTTCACAATGTCCAAATGCCCACGTTGCTGGCTCACTGGGCCCAGCTCTACAGGGTCCTGGGGACCCAGGAAACACCAACCACATTCCTCCTTCATCCTGGGATCCAGCACCAGGTTGGTTGGTTCAAGCTTCTCCTTGCAAATGGTCTCATCTGGGTCTGTGTCCAATGCCTGCCCTGGCCCCCAGGCCCCAGATACAGGCAGGAGGGACAAATGCAGGGCAGACTGGCTCCAGCAGCTGTGAGGGAAGAGCCACAGGCTTGTGCTGGGTGGTGTGGAGTCCCTGCTTGAGTGTGGAGAGCCTGTTCTGCCTCCCCTTCCCCTGTGGCTGGAGAGGGGCTGGGGCTGCGTTTCCGCCTCTCCCTTCATGGGACCACGGGAAGCAATCAGCCCGAGGAAGCTGTGCTGTGCTTCCTTCCTTTCTCACCAGCCCCGCCGGAGGCCTTGACAACCTCAGCTTGACCTGTGGGGCCTGCAGCTTCTGAGTTGTGGGCAGGAGACAAGCAGGCCTGCTGGGAGCCCCCAGAGGGTCTGGAATCAGGGATGCCCTCAGACTCCTGCCTGGGCATTCCTGGGCCAGAGTGCCCTTGTGCACACACGTAGACCCACTGGGACCACCAGGCCATAGCTGAGTGACTCCTTCAGGCCTTGAGCAGTCCAGAGACCCACCCTTCCTGGGAATAACGGAATGCAGAGCTTCCCAACAGCCCTTGTGCGGGTGAGGGGGGCGGGGTGTAGATTGGGGGAGAAAGAGGGTATCTCCTCCCTCCTTCCCATCCTCTTGGGCCCTTCATACTCCCTTTCATCAGGGGGACGTAAGCTGCCCAGAAACAGGGGCTGAAGGCTTTGGGGAGGGAAGGCAGGATTCTTGGTCCTGAAATCAGAGCCTGGGTTCCCCTGCCAAGAGCCACCTGTACTCCCAGCTCTGAGCGGAAGCGGGAATAGGGCAGGAAGGAGGTCTCTCAAGGCCCAGCTTCTCCCCTCTCCTCCCGCATGGCTGCCCTTCCATCACTGAGGGGCCGCGCTCGCTCGCTTGTCTGGTCCTCCCCCCTCTCCCTGTCCAGTCTGCTTTTGGGAAAGTGTCCAACACTTTCACCTTGAAGCATCAGAGCTATATGAGAGCTGTCTTGGGCAGATATGGGCCAGGCCTACGTGACAGTGAATCTCAGCCAGCCAAATCCATATGGATGCTCCCAACCAAGTCTGGTTTGTATGTGGAGGTGGGAAGAGTGGGGGCGGTGCAGGGGCAAAGACACCCCTGGGACCAAAACCAGAGTATGACCTCTGGAGTCAGACTCAGATCTTGGTTCCAGTTCTCCTCAGCTGTGTGGCCGTGGGCCAGCTGCTTAGCCTCTCTGAGCCTCAGGCTCCCCTGTAATCGGGAGGGGATTAACAGGTAACATTTGCCAAGATGCCCAGAGGTGGGTTTGATAAATGGCACCTGCTGCTCTGACTGAGGGTCCCCTGAGGAGGGACTCACATTCCCAGCACCTTGTCAGCAGGAGGATCCCTGACCCTGGACAAATAAAAGGACTAGAAAATGGTATCCCAGTCTAGTCCTAAGTCCATTCTGCCTGTCTCCAGAGGGGTGCTGAAGCAGAGCTCGCTGGATGCCACAGGCTTTTTGTTCTGGAGATAGAGCAGGGCACCTGTCTGCCCACTGCTCAGCTGTTACGGCTAGGCCGAGGCACTCGGATCCAAGTTTGGTCCCCAGGAGCGTCCGTCTTCTAGGGCTTAGGCCAGGCCAGCCTCAGCCGGGTTCAGCTTTCAGAACTGAGTTCCGAGAACAGGAGCCACTCCCAGGCCAGCTGGAAACTTCTGGAACCACAGCCCCTCAGCATCTCCCATGCTGGTGTTTGACGGCATAAAGTGCTCCTGCCCCGCCCTGCCTGACCTCCAGCCCCATTCCCTGCCATGAGTCAGGCAGGGAACTCCATGTGGCCCTTAGGTCCTGGGGGACTGGGGGTGCCCAGTCCAGACTGGCTGGGGGTGATCTTCTAAAGGCAAGCTTGACTCCTAGCGCCTCATTCAGCTTCACAGCTGGTTCAGCGATAGATGGTATAGACCTATTTCACATACAAGAAGCTGAGGCCCCGAGAGCCCCTGCTTTGGCTGAGCTGGGCCTGAGATCCTGTGCCACACCCTCCCCCAGGTCCAGGCCCTCCTTACCGTCTGACAGGGTCCCTGCCGGAGTCCTCCGCCTCTGCCCTCCGGACCCCAGGTGGCTGGGGGCTGTGTGGATCAGAGAAACTGGCACCAGGGGCCTGCGCCCAGGTGCCCAGCGTCCCCCAGCCCAGGGCCCCCCCCAGGCCAAACAGCAGTGTCAGGATCATGCTGGCTCGGGGCAGACGCAGCTTGTGCAGTGACTCCAGGAAGTGCCGGTGACGTTGTCTTTAAGTCTCAGAAGGAGAAAAAAAAAAGCACAGGGACAACAAAGAGAGGAAGTGGCCTGGGCCGGCGCCCCCCCCGCCCCGTGAGCCCCGTCCGCCCCGCTCGCCCGCGGCCTGGCCCCACAGGGGCAGCCAGTGACACAGGCCAGTTCCTGTGGCCGAGGAGGACTCGGCCAGGGACCCTGGGTGTGGGAGACGCAGGGGGCGGTGGTCCCACCGAGCATGTCCCCGTGGGAGTCAGAAGAAGGGCGCCAGCACTGAGGTGGAAGGAAGCGCGTCAGGAGGACGTGGTCAGATGAGCCTCAGGGAACCTGCTGCCCATCCATGTGGGCGGCCAGGACGTGGGGGGCACCCATGCCTACTCAGCATCTCTCACCGCTGGGCTGTGGGAGCCAGCAGGTGGGTGGAGGCCCGGATGGAGAAAGAGCTGTCCTAGGATCACACAGTCTGTGCTGGGCCCGGGCCACGGGTTAGCCTTTTGTGGCCCAGTTCTTCCACCTGGCCTTGCCCGAGCCCCAGGATTGGGGCATTCATGGTGCCGGGGAGAAGTTGGGCAGGCCAGGCCAGTCCGGGAGGTCAGCCACTCTTGCCCGACAGGCCAGCTTGATCTGACCCCTGCCCTACCCGGAACACTGGCTGCAGAGGCGCCTTTCTTTTCCGTGTTGACCGCCCCCGCAACGCCTCTCTGCCCCAGAGGCGCACAGACACAACAGCCCCAGGCCTGGGAGCACCTAGTCAGGGTGGCCCCTGCAGGTGCCCAGGCTGGTGGGCGGGCGAGGGGCAGTGATGGATAAGGGTGTGTCCAACCTGCTACAGCCTGTCGGGGGCACAGGGGACGGGGGGAGGGTTGAGCCAGCAGAGGCCCAGGGGACCCTGGGAGAAGGTGAGGGCAGCCTGCTCCCTCCCTGCCTCCTTCCCCGCCCCCACCCCGGGCTGGCCGGGCTCCCATCAGCCGCCGCTGCACCATCAATATTTCATCGGCGTCAATAAGAGGCAGCCGCAGGGACAGCGGCTGCAGCCACGCTCCAGCCAGCTCTGCTCACAGCTCATCTGGGGAGGCAGACTCCTACCCCTGCCCACCGCCATGGACGTCTTCAAGAAGGGCTTCTCTATTGCCAAGGAGGGTGTGGTGGGTGCCGTGGAAAAGACCAAGCAGGGAGTGACGGAGGCGGCGGAGAAGACCAAGGAGGGCGTCCTGTATGTGGGTGAGTTTGGGCACGGCAGAGCCGGCAGGGCGGGGCAGCTCGGTGGCCACTCAGGTTCCTGGACTGGGCTTTATCCCCTGACCCCAGGGAGGCATGTTCGGGAGGGATGAGGAGGACCTGGAGGCCCCCCACTCTCCTGTACACCTCTGTCTGAGCCTCTTTGGGGTTGAGGGGTCTCGGGCAGGATGGCAGGAGAGGCACTTAGCCCTCAGACACACCTGTGTGTGCACACAGATGCACACACTGCCACACACCAGCAGCCCCAGCATCACCCACAGCCCCGTGACTCAGAGAAGAAGCCACACTGGAGCCCTGGGCTGAGCAAGCAGGGACTCAGCAGCCAGGCCGTAGGTCCCCACCCTGCCCAGGAAGAAGGGCTGCCTCAGGAGAGATGAGATCGACCCTCAGCATCCTGGCCAGCCTCCCAAGCCCCCTCCCCCTTCAGCTCCTTCCAAAGAGGAGGCCAAGCTGATGACTCAGCTCTTGTTGACCCCATGAAGCCCAGCTCCGAGGCCCAGGCCACACCCACTCGAGGTCCACCCACCAGACCCTACCTCAGGCCTGATCTCTCTCATCTCTGCATCCTGTCCTGTCCACTTCCCATCCATCCCCTTCCTCCAGACATAGCAGGAAGTGGCCTTTGAAAGGATGGTTGGCCCCCGGACACCATCCGTACTCCCCACTGACTCTGCAGCTTGTCCAGCTGTTCTGTGGTGTGCTTGCCCTGACCACTCCCCTCCCAACACCTGGAGTGGGCTTGGGCTGACGCCTCCCTTTCCTCCACAGGAGTCAAGACTAAAGAGGGTGTTGTGCAGAGTGTGACTTCAGGTGAGGTGACCCAGGACCAGGGGAAACGGAGGGTGGGACATCAAGAGACTTTTGCATCTGGCTACTGAAGGCCCAAGCCTGGGGTCCTCTTTCCCCCTTGCTGTACTAGGACCCAGACCTCCAGAAGCTGGAGGTGGGCCCAGGGTGGACCACCTGGTTATTGTCAGACCTTCCCAGGAATCAGAAAGAGGACAGCCTAGGTCTCCAGTAGAGCCAGAGTTTTGAGGGGCCAGGGAAAGGGCTGCTCTGGCATGACTTGGGCAGGCCAGAGCCAGGTTGGGTGGGGTCAGGGCCAAAGCCTGCCAGCTTCCTCCCACAGTGGCTGAGAAGACCAAGGAGCAGGCCAACGCCATGAGTGAGGCTGTGGTCTCCAGTGTCAACACCGTGGCCGCCAAGACTGTGGAGGAAGTGGAGAACATCGCAGTCACCTCTGGAGCGGTGCGCAAGGTGAGATCCAGTCCCTAGCCCGGGGTCCTGTCCTGTCCCCTGGGCCCAGGGAGGCCAGCTGGGGAAGAAGCATCATCACCCCACTAACATACAGGGTGGAGAAGGCAACGGCACCCCACTCCAGTACTCTTGTCTGGAAAATGCCATGGACGGAGGAGCCTGGTGGGCTGCCGTCTCTGGGGTCGCACAGAGTCGGACCCGACTGAAGCGACTCAGCAGCAGCAGCGTACAGGGGAATGGAGACTTAGGGGCCCCGGTTTGCGCTTGGTGTTGTCACATCCCGGGAACCTCACAACCACCCTTGTGTGAGGGGCAGTGGGGGGCTCAACCGGAAAGTGAGGCTCAAAACCACACCCACCGGATGGTACTCAGCATTTATGAGACACCACATTTTACTAGCGAAAGCAGGGTCCTGTGAGCCCCACGTCGTGACAGGCAGCCTCCCACGGGCAGTGGACACCAGATCAGAGCTGCTAAGTCACCACCTACCCAGTGACCAGCCTCCCTCCAGAGCCGTGCTGGGCTGGGCCTCCTCCTGCGAGGAGGTGCAGTGAAGCAGCGCCCCCTGGTGACGGGAAAACAGTGAGGTTCCGACCACACCCTCTGCCTCTGTGAGCATGTGTTACGTGCCTGGCCTGAGTGTTCGGGTGTGTGTGTGCTGGGCAGCAGAGAGCACAGGGGCAATTTGGGGGGGGGGGGGCGGTGCGGGGGAAGCCTGGCTCCAAAGCCAAGCTCTGAAGAAGACTCTGAGTGAGACAGGAAGAGATTGTGGTGGGAGCCGGTTCATTTTTGGGGCAGGAAGTTTTCCTATTCCAGAGATGAGCTGTTTCCAGTTGTGTAAGCAGATGTTGTTTAGAAAGTTCCAGCCTAACTGGCACAGGCCCCTAGGGGCCAGTGGAGTCCTAGGTACCCAGTACTAAGAGTCCCTGGAGTGGGTTAGTGGAAGGGTAGGCAGTGACCCTGCCTCTGGCTCTGGGGACAGCACCAAGGTCACCGGATTCCAGAGTCTAGGAGCAGGCAGGTGCTCCCTTCCTTAGGTCCCAGCTCTTAGCCTGTGACCTTGGGAAGCTACTCAACTTCCCTGGGCCTGCATATTCTCAGCTGTAAAATGCTTGTTGGGGGTGTGTGCTGAGTATCCATCCCACTGGGCTGTGATGATACAGAGAAAGAGACCCCCGTGAAGCAGCTTCACCTCGCTTATGGCGAGTACCCAACAAAAGGAGGTGACCGTATCATCATTATCAGTGACCCAAATGTACCCCAGGAGACGCCAGGCCCCTCCCTCCCCCACCCCCGCAGCAAAAGAGGCCTTAGAATGGGGCCCGGCTGCCCCCTAGGCCTCTGAGCAGAAGCCTGGGCACTCCTGACTTTGGAGGAGGGCTGGTGAGCCCTTGGCTACCTCAAGGGAGATATTTCTTGGTGACACCCCAAAACCATCCATGACTCACCGTCCAGTGAACTGCAGAAGGGTGCAGCACTGCTCATCTGTCTGACTGCTCATGCCCCCGGCCTCATGCCCCCATCCTGGGGCAGCAGGACTAGATACCTGGCCGCCTGCACTTTGTCAGAGGAGCCTGCCCCAATCCTGGCTGCCTCAGTCCACCAAAGGGCAGGAGGACACCATGGTAGCCCTGAGGGGGCAGGACCCTCCAGAGGTCGGTGCTGAGCCCAGGGTCCAAGCTGATCACCCAGTCGCCCCAGCTATCAGTTATCACACGCCCACCCCAAGGCAGGACACCATCTCAGGCAAGGGTCTGGTTGGGCGTGGGTAGGTAGAAGGAGACGGGAAGTGGGAGAGGATTATATAAGCCCCGCTGGTCCCACCTGAGGCACCAGCCTGAGCCCATGCCCATCCAGGAGGCAGGGAGAAGGCAAGAGGGAGGCATTTGTGCTACTGGGGATAGGGCTAGGCCTGGAGCAAGGCAGACCTGATCCCTGTAAGCCCCACGGCTTTGAGCTCTGAGGCCTTGAGTTCAATACCTGGCCTCTCTGGCCATGGGGACCCCGTGTGAACAGTGGAAACGTGCCCTTCCTTCCAGGGGTCTTTGAGGGTCACAGTAGGAGAAGGGTATATGGTCATGTGATTCAGGAACACTGAGGGTGGGATCAGGCTCAGGGCTTCAGAGGCCACTGCCCACCCCACCCACATCACTAGGCTTGGAGGAGGCCCAATCAGGGCTTGTCAGGGACTCACTGCTGGTTTCTGGGGGTGAGGCTGGGCTCAGGGATACTTGGTACTCCCAGAAGGCCTTGGCATTATCAGACAGAGCCCCCACTGGGAACCCTTACATGAGATACTATCACCTCCAAGGCCAATCTGGCCCTCACACCTCCCTCCCCTCCAGCCCTCCAGGTAGTGATGAGGACCTCTGTTCTTCTTTGAGGTCAGAGTAGTGAAGCTCTGCACCCTCCACCTGGTCCCACATGCCCTTTGCTTTTCCACAGGAGGCCCTGAAGCAACCTGTCCCCTCCCAGGACGATGAGGCAGCCAAAGCGGAAGAGCAAGTGGCTGAGGAGGTAGGAGCTGGATCCCTGGGGTAACACAGGGGTCCCTGGGCAAGTTGCTTCCCTCTCAGGGCCCCAGAACCCACAGGGGAGCCTCCTGACCTGCAGCCCCCTGAGCCTGAGTGTGAGATCCCCTCATGAATAACCTCCTCAGGGCAGAGGGGCATAGATGACACCCTTCCTCCCCACTCCCCATGCCAGGGTAACCACTGAGGGGTGGGGCCCCATGTGTGAAAGTCACTGTCTCTTCCAGACCAAGAGTGGGGGAGATTAGAAGGCTGCCAGTGATCTGCAGAGGCCCTGAGGAGCATGCCGTTCCCTCTTGGCACAGGGGTGTCTGGTCCTGGAGTACGACCCACAGAGCTGCGCAGCTCCCCACACCCTCATCCAGCTCCCCACAGGCTGTCCTCCCGTGCTATCACCGCGACTGCCTTCACCTCCCTAGCCTTATCCCTGCCCACCACCCTCTGATCTTTCTGACCCCCACAGATGCTACTGTGAATTTTTTTCTTATGATTTTAATGATTCCAAATAAAACTCAAATCCCCACTGCATACCTGCTCATTCTTCTCTCTGTTCTGCCTTATTCATGAAGATGCCCCCTGGGCCAGGAGCTGGGCCAGGTATGCTACAGGGACACATTGGGCATTTCCAGCACCTTCTGAGAGCACAGTGCCTTCAGAGACTCCCCCACCCCCACCATTGCCTTTTAACGTGGAGGTGGCGGCCCTGCTTTTTGGTTCCTGCGAACAACCTCGAGAACACGCTGTCTGCTGGAGCGTGAGACCAGAATGCCCCAGGTTTTGAGCTTTGACTCACCCTCCAGGGATGGACCCCACTGATGGCAGGGGTCCTCCTGGGCCCCTGGGGTGTGTCCTTGGAGCCAGTTGTCCTTCTGGGAACAGCACCCCTCCCTGAAGCAGATGGTAACTTTCAAAGATGTGAAGCCTAAACTCATAGTGAGGACTTTTAGCATCCTCCTTGGCAAAGAAGGACATGACCCCAGAGTTCCTCCCTCCTGTCCCCACCCAGCCTTGAGCTCCCTACCAGGTTGGAGCTGGGCCTTCCCTTCCTTCAGCTGAGTCCTGTCAAGGATCATTAGAAAACACAACAGTTGAGAGGCAGGAGAGGAAGCATCCGCCTAGAGAGAAAAAGAGTCAAAATATTTGTTGAGCTCCTCCCAGGTGTGGGGCACTGTACTAAGTGCTTTATTTACTCCTTTAATCCTCAAAACCAGTTGTTAGTATGTCCCCAGTTTCACCGAAACTGAACTAAGAAACAGAGAGGTTAAATAACTTGCCCAAGGGCACAGAGCTAGGAAGCTGGGGCCTGGCAGGCGGCCAGGTGGCCTGACCCCAGAGCCACACAGCTGACTCGTATCATGCTCTGCTACGTCCACCCAGACAGCGTGGGCTGCAGTGGCCTCACGGCAGATGCCACCATCTCCCTCCAAGATTTCAAAACATCCCACCCGAGTGGTTGTTGTCCTACATGAAAGGCTGTGGGCATCATGCCCTGGAGTCTCGTTCAGAGGTGGCTAAGTGGACAGCAGGGTTCATTTCCCTTTAACACACAGTCTGGGCTCAAAGCACCTAAGTGGCTTGCCCCAGGTCTCCAGCCTTGGGTGGGGGCGCTGAAGCTTGAGTCCCGACCACCTGCTCATCCTCCCTCCGCGGTGGAGAGCAGAGGTCAAGGGCAGCCCTGGGGGCTGTAAAGCCAGTCAAACAGCTGAGCTTCATTGTATCCCAGTTTGCCAGTCATGGGCATCCACTGCTGAGGAGGCAGAAAGGAGTAGTGAGCTGCTGGTCTCCCAGCCGTGCCAACCCTACCATGGGCGGAGTAAAGGGTCTTGAAGAGGCACAGGGCAGTCAGGGGTGTTCCTGCTCCCAGGTTCAGACTGCTCATCAGCAGGCCTGTGCATGCCCCAGGAGGAAGGCCCGAGGGGCTGGGTGTGCCTGAGAGAAAGCGGAGGAGACAGGTCCTCTCAGGTAACTGCAGGAGGAGGATACTAGACTGGGCTCCTGGGGTCCCGGTACCCTCGCCTCTATTGAAGGAACGTGGAAGGGTCCCTGCTGCTTGTCCCAACTCCCACCTCCACCCCCAGACACATATTTAAGACCTGTTCCTGTGATCAAACAACAAAGTTGCCTGGTCCAGGAAGCTTCTTCCCCATCCCATGAGCACCCGCAGTGTGCTTTACTTTTCAGTTCAGTTCAGTCGCTCAGTCGTGTCCGACTCTTTGCGACCCCATGAATCGCAGCATGCCAGGCCTTCCTGTCCATCACCAACTCCCGGAGTTCACTCAAACTCACGGCCATCGAGTCGGTGATGCCAACCAGCCATCTCATCCTCTGTCGTCCCCTTCTCCTCCTGCCCCCAATCTCTCCCAGCATCAAGAGTCTTTTCCAATGAGTCAACTCTTCACATGAGGTGGCCAAAGTACTGGAATTTCAGCTTTAGCACCATTCCTTCCAAAGAAATCCCAGGGCTGATCTCCTTTAGAATAGACTGGTTGGATCTCCTTGCAGTCCAAGGGACTCTCAGGAGTCTTCTCCAAGACCACAGTTCAAAAGCATCAATTCTTCAGTGGTCAGCTTTCTTCACAGTCCAACTCTCACATCCATACATGACCACAGGAAAAACCATAGCCTTGACTAGACGGAGCTTTGTTGGCAAAGTAATGTCTCTGCTTTGAATATGCTATCTAGGTTGGTCATAACTTTCCTTCCAAGGAGTAAGCATCTTTTAATTTCATGGCTGCAGTCACCATCTGCTGTGATTTTGGAGACCTCTATTATGTGCTGTGAGCTGTGTGGGGCTGTACCTGACTTCCCTAGAGGAGTAACTGCTCTCGCCCCATCCCTCGCCTTCTCCAAGAAGCCCCAGGTGACCTGTCCCTCTTTTCTTTTTTTGTAGGTGGCAATTGTAATAAGAGAACATACATATGAGACTTGTCTTGGCAGCCACAAGATGAATAGATCTATGCCCCAACCCGCCAGAATCTTAAAAGTTAACAGAGGGCTTGACTGCAGTCAGTCATATATTCGGCCTTCCCTGATGGCTAAATCGGTGAAGAACCTGCCTGCAATGCAAGAGACACAGGTTCAATCCCTGGGTCAGGAAGATCCCCTGGAGAAGGAAAGGGCAGCCCACTGCAGCATTCTTGCCTGGGAAATCCCATGGACAGAGGAGCCCGCGGGCTACAGTCCACAGGGTAGCAAAGAGTCAGACACGACTGAAGCAACTTAGCACACAGGAATGCGGTCATATATTCAATTCAAGAGGGTTTCAACAACATCTTACTCTCTCAAGGCTGTGTCCTAAAAATGGCCACTAATATGGGCTTTGTAGTCAGGACGTACATTCCAAGGACAGGAGAGACAGTGAGGAACCTCTGATTGCTCAGGTCCAGCTCACGAGGCAACCAGTAGTTCCATCCTCTTGATGACCTCCTCCGACATTGCTACAACAGATATTTCAATCATCTGCTATGTATCAGGTAAGGTGTTTGACTCTAAGGAACCAAACTAAGCAAACTAGATATGGTTTCTTCAGTTGATCAGACTCTTGGAGGTGTTGGGGAGGAATAAATTTTCCTTTACCTTTCTAGGTTCTTCTGGCTGGTCAAAGAATTAAACTGACAGGAGAAAACCAAAGTTCAACAGCATGTATACATGAGAGACCCAGGAAGACTGAGTAACTCATCAGAATGGCTGAAGCAGTCACCTTAAATATCAATATCGTCTTTCGCTAAAGACAAAAGAGGGTGTTGGGGCTAGTTGACATGAAGATGGAAAGCAAGTGTTCAGTAAAATGTTTGCCAGGCCATGTACAGACAATGGGACACAGAGAGGAATATTAGCAAATAGACTTTTCTCAGTTTCTGCCTGTCTACATGCCTAGTTAATGTTCTAGTTATCCATGGTGATAGTTCTATTACTGTAATAGACCCTCTAATGTAATTTTTTAGGCAACTAAGGGGAAAGGTCAAAGTTTCTTCCTGAGTCTTTTGGGCCTTGATTGTTTTCAGCTTGAAATAACCTGCATTTCAGAGAGACATTTTAGAGTGGCAAAGCTTGCTTCCCTGCAGAGGAAAGAGACTTTGAAAAGCCATAACACTGAAGTATAGTGTGTGTCCTGTTAGGGAAATACAGGATGCTGCGAAGCCCAAACTGGGATACTTCATCTAATCTGTGATAGGGAAGTCTTCCCTGGTTGTGATATTTTTGATGAAACTGGAAGGATGACTAAGAATTAGCAAGATTAAGGGGCCTGCCGTTCCCACCCTCCCCAACCATGGACCCTCAGCTGAGTCCATCAGCCCATTTAGTCCTCACCATAACACCTGGGGGAGACTCTGTTATTGTGCCCCCCCACCATCAAGGATTGAGGCTTGATGAGTCTCAACCTTGAGACACTGAGGCTGAGAGAGATGAAGGAAATTGTTTTAGTGGGTATTTGAACCCAAGGGGTCTGACTTCAGTGCCTGCTGCTTTAGAACCATTCAGCTGTCTCTTATCACCTGCGTGGGCCTGGTAGTCCCTCCCATAGAGGCTGTTGCCTGTCTCATTCTTTGCCCACCGGGCCTGGTGCCAAACAGCATCAGCAGTTCAGCAATGAGCTAACTCGGAGCAGTGTGAAAGGTCTTCCTGGCTAAAGGGATTAGTGGTAGCAGCGGTTTTTCAGGAGGGCTGGGGCAGGGGCTGGATGGGGCTCTCCAGAATCCTGAAGGAAGAGTCAAGTGGGCTCACCTTAGCCCTCAGCGCTCAGGGTAGGACCAGGCTCCCAGCGGGGAGGGCAGGCGCTTTGTTAGTCTGTGTTTGGTTTCCCTTCCCCCCACCAGATTCCTTCCCCCTAAGCAGATCTCAGGGCCTGCCCCTTCCTCTGGCCCAGAAACCCCGTTAATCAATTTTTCATGTGTGTGTGTTCTCCAGATACCCCCGCACCAGAGGCTGACCCTCGTGACTTAGTCACTCCTCCCTATCTATTAGAGGCAGGATGTGCCCCAGTTGAGTGGCCCTGTAAGCGGGAACTTCCCAGAGCTCCAAAATAGGGGGGACTCGACAGACGTGCAGAGACAGGCCCAGAAAGGGTTAATCAGAGAGCAGCCTTAGAGTGTCCAGTCACAGGCTGAGAGGGTGGCCTCCAGGCTCCAATGGCCAACTCGAGTGAAAGGGCACTCGGCTGGGTGGTGGTTTGACCTGCAGCCTTGAGCATCAGGAGGTTGTGCCTCAAGAGTCGTTTTGTTGTCCCTGGGATCCCTGGCTGCCCTACTGACACACAAGTCACTAAGGACCCTCCCTCCTCCGAGGCCCTCTGGCCATCCCTAAGCCCCTCACGCTCAGTCCCAGGAAAACTGACTTGAGCAACCTGCAGCCGGGCCGCTCCCTTACTCGCAGCGTGGTCTGGGGTACTAAGTCCTTGGGCTTTGGTGACCGACAACGATTTCCTTGCCCCGGCTGGACACACATGGACGGCCCTTTCTGATATTCCCCCTCCACTTGGAGCTGTGTGGTCCCCAGTCTCAGGGCCGTGCAAGGAGTCACTTGAGGGTCACTCAAGGGTCACTTGAGTCGCCAGTGACTGGCCTCTGCGGAAGGAGGGTGGGACTTACTCCAGGCTCTCCACTGCACCCCCCAACCTACCCCTGTCCCAGCAGCAGTTGGGCGGATGGCATCTGCCCGTCTGCAGTGTCCAGGCTGAGTGCGTGGGACCTGCTGGTTTGGCGTTGGTTACGGCCCTAGGGTTTACAGCCCACCGACTCAGACTTGAGTCCCTGCCATGTGAATTTTGGTGAGACCTAAATTACCCTCTGTGCCTCATCTTCTTCCTATAAACTAACAACTCCCATTCCAAGAGTTTGTTGTAAAGGTTACCCAAGAGGCTGGAAGCGTTTGCACAGCCAGGCACAAAGTAAATACTTAATAAGAAGCAGCTGCTATTAGTTACAGCTCCACCTGCTGCTGATCCCCACCTCCCTCACCCGTCCCAGGTTGGAGAATCCTCGAGCCCACCCAGTGGAGGAAGATTGGTGCGCCCCCTTGTGCCCCCAGCCACCGTCCCGATCCCCGATCCAGCCCCTCTGCAGCCCCGAGCCCCTCTTCAGACACTAGCTGGCACCCCTCCCCGCTTTCCCATCACGGCCCGCCTGAGGCCAGGATGTGCTTTCGGGCTGGCGGGTACTGGAGCAGGGCCCCGTCACTCCCCTGAGCCCGAGTGCTGGGAACCGCCCCGGGCCCCCTCCAACCCCCCTTCGTGCGGGGAGGGGCCGGCCCTGGGGCGCCTTAAAAACCAGAGCTGGCGCTCGGGTCGCCGCTTTGAGCAGGATCCAACGTCGCTGCGGCTACCCTTCACCACTCGCAGACCCCCCGCAGCCATGGCCAGCAAGGGCTTGCAGGACCTGAAGCAGCAAGTGGAAGGGGCGGCCCAGGAGGCGGGTGAGAACAGAGCGCGACGCGGGCCCACCCGATGGACGCGGGGGCTGGGGGCCGCAAGCCAGGGGCCTGTGCGGCGGGAGAGTCGAGGGGGCGGGGGTGGCTCCGGTTAGGAAGGGCCCTCTCCGGAGCTGCAGGGACCTGGCAGGCTGGCAGGACGCCCACCCCGACCAGCTCAGGCATGATGC
>NW_024070190.1:18480175-18689633 GCF_014754425.2 Oryx dammah | reverse complement strand
GGAGGACAGCGGTGCCTGGGCGGGTGAGGCACTGGCATTGCCAGAGCCAGTCCGAGGAGGCTGCGAAGGCGGCGAGTGGCCCCACCCGGCCCTTAGGGGAGAGTGAAGAAGGGAAAGCGGACTCTGCCACCAGGCGATCTCTGCCCGCCAGGGTCCCAGAGGCCCATAGAACCAGGATGGGATGAGGAAAGCAGCTCCAGGCTCCCCCTCGGCTTTGCTTTGAGCACTCCTCCCTTCCCCCCAATACGAATTTCCCCTTAAGTCCTCACCCAGAGGACCTTCCCACCCTCTCAAGGCCAAGGCAGGTCACTATTCTTGGTCTCCATCTCCAGCTCTCTCCTCCTCAGACCTGAGGCTACACACCTTGGGGTGAAGATGGACTGGGGGGTAGGGGATGTGAGGAGACTCTGGGCGCACCAGCAGTTCCGGCTCAGCCTCCCTTGGGACTCCAGCTCCCAATCAGTCCTATGCATATCCCAGTCAGCAGACAACACCTAAACCCACCCTATCCTTCAGCAGTGCCCTAGGAAAGCGAGCAGTTGCTCCCCTAGGCCAAAACGGTAGCAGGAAGCCTCGGCTTACAGCACCCTTCCTTCTGGCCCTCAATTTTCCCATCTGTAGGCTGAGTGCAGAGGCTCCTTCCCTGTGGTCTTGACTGTGCTATGTCAGACAAGGAACCCAGGGACCTCTGTGAGCAGCAGATCCAGGGCCTGCCTGACCCCTGTGCACCTGGCCCCTGGTCTGGGTAAGGTAGGCCCTTTACTGTTCAGCAGATCGCTGAAGGCCAGAGCACCTGTCTGCCTACCCAGCAGGGGGGACACATCTGAGCTTCTGGAAACTGTTCTCCACAGGTATAAACTCTGGTATAGAGGAGATGGCCTGACCTTGGAAGTTTCACCTCTTTCCTGCACTTCATTTGCTAATGCCTTAAGCTGCCTGCCCACAGAGGCAACTGGCAGTCATTGCTTGTGTGCCCTCTGGGGAGAGGCACAGAGAGAGGAGGTAGTGAGAATGCCCTGCAAAGTAGAAGTCCCAGTGGTGGGAATTCAGGCATTTGGGCCAAGCTCCTAGGGGAGAAGTTGTTAAAGGGGGCAGTGCTCTTCCTCGGCCATGCCCAGCAGCAGCCACAGCCCAGATGCCAGTTCCAGCCTGGCCCTGCCCTGCCTTCCTTCCTCTGTTGGATATTTTCTCAGCAGTCCTGAAGATCACAAGGGAAGCAAACCAGAGGGGAGGAGCCCAGAGTTATAAATAAACAAGAATAATACCCTGGAGTCATGGAAAGGGCTCATGCCCCTTGCTGACTGAGTGGCCTTGGTCAAAGGACTTTACCTTAATGGCATCCATCCTTGGGCGTGTAAGACAGACCACTCTAGAGAACAGATGGGGTTGGAAGGTGGAGCCCCTGTGGTTAGTGGTATCTCAAGAGCTAAAGCCCATATCTCTCTGTTCCAGTGACTTCGGCTGGAACAGCGGTTCAGCAAGTGGTGGATCAGGCCACAGAAGCAGGGCAGAAAGGTCTGGTGGGGCTGGTGGGCAAGAGGGTGGAAAGCCCCAGCACACCTCCATACTCCACCCAGCCCTTTTCCAGACACACTGTCTCCTCTGCAGACCCTCTATCCTCATTGCTTCCTGGGGAGGGAGCCCCAGGGGAGGCTAACCCTGCATGGCTGTGGTTCCCCAGGATCCCGCCCTCAACTGCTCTTTCCTTCCTTCCCCAGCCATGGACCAGGTTGCCAAGACTACTCAGGAAACCATCGACAAGACTGCTAACCAGGCCTCTGAGGCTTTCTCGGGTTTTGGGAAAAAATTTGGCCTCCTGAAATGACAGAAGGGAGAAATGGGTGACTCCCTTCGAGGCCCGGAGCTTTGGCAGGCTCTTGGTGGGCCACCTCATTAAAACATATATTCCTACCCCGTGCCCACTTCATGACTCCTTCACTGGGCCCAGCCCTCCCTCGCTTAGAGCAGAGCCTCAGCCCAGAAACTCAGCCCCTAGTCCAGAGACAGTCCTGGCATTCCAAATACGGAGGAAACCCAGACTGACTGTCCAAGAACTCATTTGCCTTTTCTCAACCGCGTATCCCTACTCTCCCTTATTTTAAGTTCAAACGCCATTTAGGTACGTGCCTCTCCCCGCCCCCGATTCCAAAACCGCTCTCCCAGTTCCAGGAACCCGGCCCTTCCTAGAAAGGTCATACTCGATCCCCAGAACTTCGAGGAGCTCAGCTCTGGGCGGGGGACTAAAGATTCCATCGGCCACGGCCTCGGGAACTTCTCCCAGCGAGCTGAGCCAGGAGGCTGGGAGCATCGAAGCAATCCAGAGCTGGGCGCCGGCGAGGACTTCAGGCGGCAGGAACTCTCGGGGAAGACAGGGAACGCAGGG
This sequence comes from Oryx dammah, assembly GCF_014754425.2. Lineage (NCBI taxonomy): Eukaryota > Metazoa > Chordata > Mammalia > Artiodactyla > Bovidae > Oryx > Oryx dammah. The sequence continues at coordinate 18,687,250 of NW_024070190.1, read as the reverse complement.
GAGTGGGTCTGGCCCTAGCCACTCTAACCAGCCCGTCTGGTGTTTGTGCGACTGCCGCGCCCAGCGGTGAGTCACCGGGCGGGACCAGGAGGGCGAGGACACGCCCCGAAGACCTGGGCCCCGCCCGACTGATTTGGTTGGCGAGGCCGCCAAGAGCTCCGCCCACGACACGCCCCCCCGGGAGGGCCCTGCGGCGCACAGGACTGTGCACGTGAGCGCGTTGCACATGGGCCTGAAGTGCAGGCACCCGGCAGAGTGCGCGCGCGCGCTAGACCACTCCCGTTGACACCCCTTCCGTTCGGATGCGCCAGTATCTTCTGGCCTAGGGTGGAGACCGGCGTATTTTCGGGCAGATCCCCAAGACTGTCTAGAGTTCGCGCAAACTTTATTCCCTCCAACCTCCCCTGCACGTGTCCACGTGTTCATGCACGCGATACTAGCTCTGGGTAATCCCTGCTGGTGAGTGACTCATCGTTGCCACAGGATAAGCCCAGCCCTGGCGCCGGGCACAGGCGGCCCTCTTCATCCGAACCCTCGCCGCACTTGGCTGGTAACGCCCCGTTCCCTTTCCCCAGCTTCCCGCCTTTGTGCACGCTGTTCCCTCCGTCCGTATGATCTCGTTCTCTTCTGGACGAGTACATACATAGTCATGCCTTTTCAACTCTGGCTACAGGGCACTTCCAGTTCAGGGGAGACTGATAGAAAAAAAGCGCCGTCTTTGCTTCATACTCGAGACCGGCTTTCCTAGAGGCTTTCGGCGTCCTGCCAGCAGGGTGCAGCGTCGCGTCCACACCCCCGCACCCCTCCCCTTCACACCCCTAGCCCAAGTCTTTCTGTGTGTAACCGTCTGCCCAGGGGACCTTTCCTTTCTCCAATCCGAGATCTCTCCCAAGGAAGCAATAGGTTTCCTCCCTAATTCTTGTCACCCTCACCGCAGGGCCAAGCTCAGTTTCACGGTTTGTTCCTGTTTCTGACTTCCCCAAAGAAGGCCTCACCTGGTCTACAAAATGGGCCAAGACCTAAAGGGAAGGTCCTGGAAGAGATACCTGGAGTAATGTGGAGGTGCTTCCAGCATCTCCAGGAGCCCCTGGCCCCAGGAGAGGATGCCAGGGCTGGGACAGATCACGTGGGGCCACACCCAGAGGCGGGTGGGGCTGAACTGTCAGAGCCTTCAGGCCCTTTGGGTAGGCACCCTTCCCCTGCCTGACCCAGGAGAAATCCCAGTTGGCCCAACAATCTTTCTTAATCCTGTTTTCCTTCTGAGTGTGTTGGCCTTAGGAATGGGTGTGTGAGCCATCTCAGACCAAGGAGAGGAGGAGTCGGGTCTGAGGACCAGGAGACTTCTAGGAAAGTGTTTTTCATCCTCAAAAAAAAAGACGAAGCATTTCTTCCTCTTCCATTGGACATTTTTGTGACCGGAAATGATCCTTAGGACTCTGGCAGCCACTTCTAACCTCAGGAGGAAGGAGCCAGAGGAAAGCCAACTGGCTGATGAGGGCAGAGCAGAAGTATGAAAAGAACCTATATCCCAAGTTATTTTACTGAGTCCCTAACTTAACCAGTCCTGCACCTGCACAGTAGGCAAAAGGATCAGTTTTCTCATCGTTTAAGCTGCTGTGAAGTATGTTTCTATTACAAAGAAAAGCTAAAATCCTGACGTTGGCTCAGGGAGAGTAGGGTCCTTCCTTTGCAGCCTCCCTCACCGCCTCAGCCTCCTTGCTCAATACCTCCCCCTCTCAGTTTCAGCCCCGTTGACCTCTGTTCATTTCCCTTGGCCTCGTGCTTCAGCTCGCCTCTGTCTCTGTGTGTGCTGTTTCTTTCTTTTTTTTTTTTCTACCTGGAATGCTGTCCACCCTCCCTCATAAATCACCCTTGTCTAGACAGGTGGCTTCTGCCCTTTTGTCCTTCAGATCTCAGCCTCCCAGATCGGCCCCCAACATACACAGAATGGGTCCAGCCACTGCCGGTGTGCTTCTTTCCCCACTGATGGACTAATGAGGGGCTCTCCTGTGTGCTTTGCTCTGATGGCTGTCCACGGGCTGCAGCCAAGTCCCCTGTGCTGATGAGTGCGTGCCCAGTGCCTAGAGTGGGGCTCTGGCAGCATCCGCCGAATGAGAGCAGGGATGATGGTCCGCTGGTTCTCCTCCCAGATAACAGAATCGCCATGCTAGGGTCCCTCTAGTGCCATCTCCACCGGGCAGCCCCTGCACGTCTCTCTGCCCCTGAGCATGGGATGCTCCCATGCGCCGTGCGGATGCCTCTGCACTCCTCGATTCCGCCAACGCGGAGCCCTGGGGGTGTGGCCAGGTTGGACGTGTCTTTGGCTCTATGTCTGGGACAAGGTGGATGTGGTGCTAGGGAGCCCTGGGAGCCTGTAGGGGCCCAGGCCTGTCTCCATGAGGCTCATGAAGTTAGTGAAACCCAGACAGGCTGAGGAGAAGAAGGCTGTGGCCTCTGCACCTGCTGGGTCTTGGTCAGGTCTCCAGAGATGATTCTCCCATTAGCAGCTCCTCAAGTGGTTCCTGATTCTCCCAGTTCCCCAACTAGCCAAACGCAAAGTCACCAACACCACGTTTTGGACTTTAGCTCTGACTCCCATCAAATTACAGATGAGAAGGGCAGAGTTTTCTGCTTTCCACCTTCTCTCCCTTTCTCCTTTATTTCTGCTTGTTGTTAGTTGTCTCGTTTCTCCTCCGTGAAAATACATAGCATTTACATTCCATTCCTCCACACCTTTGTTTTATCTTAGATCTGTAACTGAAGATACAGCCTACCATTGTCTGCTGAAGTATTTTCTATTATCTCTTGGTTGGTTGGAGTTAGTCCTCTAGAAGTTTCCTCAAGAATGAAATATTTTCAGATGAACTGAGAAGACGTCTGGGATGTGACCTGAGAATTATTATAGCTAGGCCCCTTGGGTTACAGCAGTGTGTCCATGAGGGTTCATGGTGTTCTGTTTTTTGTGTGTGGCATTTTCTATTTTTAAAAAGGTTAAAAAGTTAAAAATCAAGAAAGAAGAGCTCATGTGAACTATATTCTGTGTTCTTAAATGTGTGGAAATGTTAGTCTATAGCCTTTATACTTTATCCTCAACTGGGTTTGAAATTTTCAGCTCACACTTTCTTCCTTGAGTGTCTTCTAGATATGGCTGCAGTGCCTTCTGCCACAGAAGATTGAATAATTCCTGTAAGTCTGATTTCTATTTCACTGGAATTTCTTCCTTTTATTTACTTATGGCTGTGCTGGGTCTGTGCTGCTGTGTTGTTCCTTGCTGCCCCATGGAGTTTCAGGAAGGGGAAATGGAACCTTTAGGATTTAAGCTGCTGTCACGTTGCTTCCAGACCTGGAAGTCTGGCAGGCTCAGCTGGTGTTCTCTGTTTTTGGAGAATCCACGTATTCGGTGCCGTTCACTCCCTGCCCTCGTCCTGGGAACTGGCCTCTTGAACCTCATTTCCCAGGCTCCCTTTCCTTCGGGACTTGTTGGGCTTGGCTGCAGGGGATATCAGTAGGAGATAGAGAAGAGAGGGGTTTATCCCTCCTGCTCCCTTCTTGCCGGGCATGGTTGGGCAGTGGCCTTGTTCCTCCGCTGACCGTGGCAGCTCCTGTCTGCTGACCCTCTCCTATAGCTGGAGCTCGCATCAGGGTCTACAGCCCCTCCAGGCCAAGGGTCCCCCATTGCTCCAAGTCCCTGGCAGCCTCACCATCTCTCATTGACTCCCTTAAGTCTACCCACACCTTTGTGAACTCTCCATTTCCTCAGCTACCTCTCTGATGTGCCCTCTGCTCATGGGTGTATGAGAGCTGGGTTGCTAGGGAAGTCTTCTTTTGGTGACTGACAAACCAAGTCTCCCGGAATCTCTTCTTGGCTCCCCTGTGACTGGAATGGGTCTGTATGTATAAGTTATATGGGCTCTGTGTGTACTGGGAGCTCAAATCCATGAAGAAGAAGTAGGAGAAAGCATAGGCAGGATGACAGTTATAAAACTCTTGCTGTTCATGACATTTGCAGTCACAGGAGAAAAAAAAAATGTATCATGCTTCAGATGTGAGACAGCCCTAAGTATTTAAGCATACTTAAACTTTTTTTTTTTCCCCCAGAATTGTTCATTGCTCAGTTGGCAAATTGCTTTTGAAAAATTGGCTCTCCTTGACTTGATGATGGAGTCATCTGGTCCTTTGCCAGACTGGGTTGTTGAGCAGATTCCATTTGAATAATTAGTTGACTCTTGTCAAAGCTCAGTTCTCGCAGCCCCAAGTGTAGGACTTGACCTTCTGACTCAGGACAAACTGACTCGGCTGCCTGTGTTCAAGGCCTGCTCTGTGGGGACCCATCATGACAGGCTTCTGCCCAAATGGGGTGTTTCCTACCTGAGTCACCCCAACCTCATCCAGGTAGGAGTAACCCAAGCCCAACCCCTTAGACCAGAATCCTTCTTAGGAGGGTGTGAGACTGTCCTAGGTTCTTTGGGCTGGAAAGGAGTCCACCCTCAGGGAGCCCGGATGGGCTGGGCTGAGCTGAGAGGCCAGGGAGCTGGTCAGAGCTACAGTGGGAAGGCTGATGGGACTAGAAGTGGGCCAGAGCACCAAGGTCTGAGGCCCAAATCCAGTCTTGGGCAGCTTGGCCTCTCCAGGCCTTCCCTCTCCCTATTGCATTTGGGATCTGTACCTGAACCCAGCCTTGTCAGGAGATTTGGGGCCATGATAAGTTGTCACTGGAGTCTGGGTGCTCACACCAGGGCTGTGCATTAAGGAGGAGAGGGTCCCATGGGCCAGGGGATGTAGTGAAGGTAACAGCAGTCTGACAGGGAGGAGGAAAAGTGTAGCCAGAGGGCTCCTGGCTGGCACCGGGGCCAGAGTCCTGCTGAGTGGCCGAGCCCTGATGGGCCTGTCAAGGAGCTGGTGAGCTCCCAAGGAGAGGGCCACAGTGACGAGTACCCGAGGGTGGGTACTGGCACAGTGGGGTCATGGGGTCTGGAAGCCATCCCAGAGCTGGTGGCTGACACCGCCATCCTGTCAAGGGGTCCAGCAGAAAGGACCCATGTAGGGGTGGAGGACACACGCAACCTCAGAAGGAACGGGCAGGGGGCTTTGATGGGCCCAGGGAGCATCCCTGCAGGTCTCTCAGGCCAGTTCCCACCGGCCATGTCCCAGAAGCGCCCCCACCCTTGGCAGTGTTATCCAAAACCATGAGCAGAACTCTCTGGGATTTGGATGTAACAGGGAGGCCAGAGTCATCTAGACCTGCTTAAACTGCAGGGCCCCTCACTTTCATGGCCACTTCTGAGTCCACAGGGTCAAACATATATATATGTGTGTGTGTGTGTGTGTGTGTGTGTATATTCACATGGATAGTAATATTCTTTTCCTTAAAGGGACTCTCCAAATTGTTTAAGACCTGATCAGTTCCTGCTTATGGCACATGTGGGGCTATGGCCTTGTGACCCAGAGTTCCTGCTGGCTATACCATCCACTGCCCACCCTAGGGCGGCTGGCCACTGCCCAGGGCCTCCCAGCACCACGCAGGAATGTGGGAGGGCCTCGACTCCTTAAGCCTGTATCAGGTAAACAATAATTAAACCCTGCCTCTCCCTCCTGGACTCCCCTGAGAGGTAAGGGAACCTGTATGGGGGGAGCAGCCTCAAACTCCTGCCCCAGGCCTGGACTTGATGAGCAAGTCCTTGAAAGGGCCTTCCCTCCATGACTCCTAGCCAGTGGGAGTTTCATCTCCAAGCCCTCTCACTCCGAGGCAGCTTTATACCCCTGCCACTCTTTGTTCCACCCACTGATTGGTCAGGGCTCACTGCCGAGCAGCATGGACCTAGCTAGCATCCCTAGCACATCACTGATAAGAGGGTGGGAATGGAAGTTTACCAAGAGTCTGCATGCCTGGCCCCACCAGCTATCAGTGACAAGGCCAGGAAGGCATGGATGCCCCCATTTTATAGATGAAGAAACTGAGGCTCAGCTGGGCTAGTGACTAAGGGAAGCAACATGTGATACGTGGCTTGAGGCATCTCTCTCCATCCTGAGTAACTCGGAAGGCAGTCTGGCTCCCTAAGCATGTAGTGTTTCAGGGACTGGTCGAGCTTCTTTCCGGGAACTCTTGCTACAGCCAGAAGCACACCCCCAGATGGTGGCAGGGTCCTCCATTTACTCCCCTAGGACCTTTTGGGTGGGCACTTCTCACTTCACAGGGCTTCCCTAAGAGGCCAGGCCCCAGAGTGCAAGGAGGACTGGGTTCCCTTACCTGCAGGCTACCTAAGTGCTGGGCCACCCAGGTGCTCCCCTGAGTGAGAACCAGGTAACTGCAAGTCCGGGATGACTAGACTTCTGGTCAGCGGTGCAACCTTCTCTGCCTTGGGCCAGGCATGGCCCTCATTTTCTCTACTCCCCCAAACTGTCCAGTGGAGGCTGCAAGGCTACTCTGCTGAGCTGAGTTGGGAATAGGGAGGGGAGCGGCCTCCACTTCACTTGTATTCCTGGCCTGGGGGCTGCGCAGGTCCCCAGGCTTACAAAATGCTATACCCCTGAGTAGGCCACCCTAGGGATAGTAGGCAGCAGGCTGGACGTTCTTGGCCTTGTCTGGATACCCAACTGTGCCCAGACTGCCATGAGTCCAGGGGACTGGCAGGGCTGAGGTCGCCAGATGCCTCTCGCCCTACAGGACACTAAGGCCTCTTGCTTTGGGAGAGGGGTATGTCTCAGAACTGAGCTCTGTCCAGCCTCATGCTCCCGGTCCCTGCCCCTCATGGGGTCTCAGGTTATGGGGAGTGGGGGTTTCATGTTGCCAGAGGAGCACTTCCCCAGGCAGAGCACTGGGGTGGCCCCACCCAGCTTCTTCCTCCTGAGCCTGTGCTGACTCACCATCAGCGTGAGCACTCGTGTCACAGAGCCCGGCCAGGCATCAGAGGCATCTATAAAAGCAGACTGGTCCAGGCCCCAGCATCCTGCTTGATTACCACCTGTTGCCACACAATGCTGGGAGGCCTGGGGAAACTAGCTGCCGAGGGCCTGGCCCACCGCACGGAGAAAGCCACGGAGGAAGCTGGTAAGGACCCTGGGGCTTCTTTCCCCTCGCACTGTTCCTCCCACTGGGGGACTCAAGACAGACTTGACTGGGCCAGTGAGAAGCTGATCCCAGCAGGATTGGGGCAGGCTTTGGCCTCATGGAGAACCAAGGATGATCAGCTCCATAGGCATGGAGGTAGGGGACTGTAGAAGCTAAACCAGTAGGAGCCGAGAGAGGTCCACTGCCCCAGCAACCCTCCTGGCCAGACCTGTTTTGCCCCCCCCCACCCCCTAGGCTTGACACATTGCTGGGGTCTGTGGCTGTGGGACGGAGGCGGCAGCTCAGAGGAGCTCCCTCGTAGCAGGAGGGGAGCCAGGGTGCTGGGTGAGCAGCTGGTGACTTGACTCCTTGCCTCTGGAAACCGGCAGTGGGTGGGAGGCTTTCATGTTAAAAGAGCTTATTCTAAGTATCCTATAGATGCTACAGGAAAAGGAAGGTGGATTTTAATTTTTTACCATAACTTTAAAGCTTCAAAGATTTCTTGCTTAAGAATCCCGAAGTCTGATTGTGTTCAAAGTCAGCCCCTAGGGTTTACACAAAGGACATTTTCAGTTTCTTCAAAGTCCCCGGAAACTCTTTTTTGTACATCAGCCCTTGGATACAGAGAAGCTGATCCAAGCCCTACCCGTTTGACATTTTGTGAAAAACAGCTTGTGCCCAAGTTTGCTGTTCTCTTTCTAAATGGCTGCAAACATGTCTGTGTTTCATTTTAGCTTTGCAACTGCTGTTGACCGCCCACTTTCATCTTGACCAGCTCTCTGAGCACTGTGTTATTCCCAGGACAAGGGAACCCAAGCAGTGGAGTTAATTCTAGGAGTTAGAATCTGAAATAGTCCTTCTGGCCCAACATCTTTCAGCTCTAGCACGTTACTGCCCTAGGAGGGCAGAGAGTTTTGTCTTATTGGAGGAATTGCTTTGGGGGACGTGGTGTTGCTGTGGGCGTGGGCGGGGAGTGGTGGTGGTAGGGGTGAAGCTTTGACATTCAGCCTCCTGCTGCAGCCTCCATTCAGCCATAGGCAGAAGAGCAGCTCACCTGAGAGGCATGGTGACCTGGGAAATAGGCCCAGCCTTGGGTCCAGGTCCCCAGCCGACAGGAAGGCCTGCTCATCAGCATTCCAGGCCTTGCTGGGCGAGGGACACGGAGAGCCCTGTGCCCTGCCAGCTTGGCTGCTAGCAGCCAGGTCCCACTCCAGCCTCTGAAGGAAGCCAGCTGGGGGCTCTTGCTGAGCAGCTTGTCCTGTCCTGGCGGGAGTAGCATCCCGGAGGCCCTTCTGGGATACCCAGGGCTGCCTGGACCCTGCCGTGAGGATGGGCAGCTTACACTGCGCTCTCACTCTGGGCTTGTCTCGTCTTTTCAGTTCATGTTGTGGAGGGAGTGGTGAAGGAGGTGATAGATCACGCCAAGGAGGCTGGAGAGAAAGGTAAGGCCAAGTTCGGGTGGGAAGGAGGGAAGCTGGGTGTTGGCGGCAACCTGCTCCTTGCCTAGCCAGGCCAAGCCCTGCCCCCCAGGTTGCTTCCTTTCAGCTGGGGTGCAGTTCCCTGCGCTCAGCTGAGATCTCACACTGTACTTGCCACAGCAGGAACCATCTAGGTGGTCCTCTCTGTGGAATGTTAATAAGATGGTGTCACGAAAGATCAGGCGGCAGTGTGCTGGGACAAAACATTGGAGACATAAAGTATATATTTGTACAAATTCGTATTTGTTTAAATGTTTATATGCTTGTTTATATGTTTCTGTATCACAGTGTACAAAGCTTGTGTATGTCTCACTCCTTACAACAAAGTAGTTTGCAGATGGATTAGGACTTAAATATAAATACATGAAATTATTAAATTCATAGAAAAGAACGTAGATTTTGGCATAATCTTAGAGAATGGAGGATCTTTTTAATGATGACAGGAGACCCAAAGGCCATAGAGGAAATATTAGGTAAATTGGACAGGGTGTGCTAGGTCACTTCAACCGTGTCCGACTTTCTGCGACCCCGTGGCCCATGGCCCACCAGGCTCCTCTGTCCATGGGATTCTCCAGGCAAGAACACTGGAGTGGGTTGCCATTTCCTTCTCCTAAATTGGACGGTATAAAACTTAAAAAATTTCCATAGTGAAAAAAAAATACCATAAGCCAAAGAAAAGAAAAACCACAAACTGAACAAAAATATTTGTAGTAGAAATGATAACCCAATATAAAAATGACCAAAAGATATAAACAGACAGTTCACAGAAAAATGAAGCCTGAGTAGGCAGTACACCCGCAAGCAGATGCCCTGTGTCACTAATAGTTGCAGAAATGCAGGCTGTTTGGAGAAATAAAAGCAAGTGCGAATGCCTTCATCCAGGAGCTGCGCTCTGCTCTGTCCCACAACGCCTGCAGGGCGCAACCCAGTGAGGCTGCCGCATCCCACAGGACACTCCAGGCGACACCAGCCCAGCGAGCGACTTGAATTGTTTTCTTTGCTCACCTGGACATTCTTCATCTTCCTTCCCAACAGCCATTGCTGATGCTTTAAAGAAGGCCCACGAGTCGGGGGAGAAAGTGGTAAAGGAAGTCACTGAGACGGTGACCAGCACAGTCACGAATGCTGTCACACATGCAGCAGAAGGCCTGGGCAAACTGGGACAGTGAGCTTGCCTGCCACCAGCAGGCTCTTCCTGAATCGCAATAAAAGGCTGTGATTAACTGTGTACACTGAGCCCTGGCTTTGTTCCTGTTTGGATGGAAATGTTGCCTGTGTCCCGAGTGTGCCCTCTGCAGCGACAAGGGGCCAGCACCTTGGCTCACACGGGGGGCCACACAGTTCCCTGAGATTAATCAGCTGTGCTGCTCTGGGTTGATGATCTCTCGTGTCAGCAAGGAGCTCTTGAGGACTGTTAGTGTCTGTGCTACCTCTCCTAAAAGACTATTTCCCTAGAAACTATACAAAGCTTTCAAACACCTCAGTGCTTCCAGGACACCCCAAGAAAGGACCACAGTTCAGCTTGTGTGTTCTTTGGGTTTTCTTTGAAATGTTCTTGCAGGAGTCAGGGAAGATAACAGGCCAACTTGAGCTGGGCAGGATCAGGCAGATCGAGCTGCTTCAGGTTCTCCAAGAGGCTTAGAGAACTGTTTCTTCTGGACAGTCACAGAATCATGACTCGTTGGAGACTCTGTCAACTCTCTGCTCAGAGACGTGGGTCAGGCTTAAACTGGCTGTAGCAGGCAAGAAAGCCTGGCCTTCCCTCCTTCCTGCCATGAATGAATCAGTACCATAAAAGGTGTTTTGTGGAACGAGTTAGTTGCTCACCATATTTCTGATGGTCTTTCAGAATTGGCTTTACAAGTTTCTGAATGGCCCAGGAATATCCAGTGTCCTGGCTTGAAACATTTGTTACTGTCCAGTTGGGTCTGGACCTTATATCTTGGTTTGGTTTCTGATGACTTTTGAATTCTCCCAGTCCAAACCCAAGCTCAAAAGGATGTGACTTGTGAGTGTTAGTGTCAATCAGAACAGGCTCTTTGGACAGCAGTTCCTCTTAGCAGCGTTTATTTTATTCTTCAGGTACACAGACAGAGGCCCAAAGGGTGAGGATACATCCTGACATATTTGTGATAATATGAGATTGGAAACACCCTAAAATGGTAATCAGAAATCACTTGGTTGGCAAGCTTAATTGTGCTTATTAGGTTTGACACACACTATCAAACTGACATTTATTACTTCGTGTATTTATAATGCCTTAGCATGAAAAATGGGACTTCTGCTTAGATGGTCATCTAAGGACTGGATAACAATTACTGCATTTCTATGAAATGGAATACTCTGTGGCTGTTAAGGGATTTCCCTGGTATCTCAACTGGTAAAGGATCCACCTGCAAAGCAGGAGACCCTGGTTCGATTCCTGGGTTGGGGAGATCCGCTGGAGAAGGGATAGGCTATCTACTGCAGTATTATTCTTGGCCTTCCAAGACATTTATTCAAACACAATAAATGTAATGTGCTTGAATCATCACAAAGCCATCCCCACCCCACTCCCAACCCCCACCACCGATCTGTGGGAAAACTGTCTTTCACGGAACTGGTCCCTGGTGCCAAAAAGGTTAGGGACCACTGTGCTAGTAACCTCAAGGCTTACACTCATGGATAAAGGAGGAAAATACACGTGTCTCATATATGCCCTTCCTCCGTCCCTGTGCGCAGAATACTCTGTGGCTGTTAAGGGATTTCCCTGGTATCTCAGCTGGTAAAGAATCCACCTGCAAAGCAGGAGACCCAGGTTCAATTCCTGGCTTGGGGAGATCTGCTGGAGAAGGGATAGGCTACCCACTGCAGTATTCTTGGGCTTCCCTGGTGGCTGTTAAGAATGAGAAAAATGTACATATATCATTAGGGGTCATGTACAAATGAGTTAGTAATATGTGAAATATGTATGTAGAACTAGTTGATTTTTTTCAAAGCAAACAAGAAAACTGGTAGAATATATATGTGTATGTATATAGCAAATGTTAACCATGTCTGTATGTATATAAAATATTAACCGTGTTCAACTCTGTGTTTCTTTGGAGATATGAGGAATCCTCACTTTTTCTATTATATAGATGTAAATGATGCTTGAATTTAAGAGAAAACCAATACAGATATATTTTGAAATGTGGTTATGGAGGCCACATGCTAGCTTATTGAAGACTGCTTCCTAGTTAAGTGATTCTTAAAGTTTGCTGGTTTCATATTTGAAAACCAGTGTAATAGGAAAGTACCTTTGCATTCTATTACGAGTTGATTACTAAAAGGATATTTCCTGTAAGCTTAAATTATAGGTAAGGGCCCATCTCTGGAAAACCTGCCTCCCAGGTAATGAGCATTAAGCTAAAATACCTTTCTTTAGCTCTCAGGAAACATGCTGACCAGGCACACCTGCTAGAGTCCGACACTACTGAGTGACTTCACTTTCACTTTTCACTTTCATGCATTGGAGAAGGAAATGACAACCCGCTCCAGTGTTCTTGCCTGGTGAATCCCAGGGACGGGGGAGCCTGGTGCGCTGCCGTCTCTGGGGTCACACAGAGTCGGTCACGACTGAAGTAACTTAGCAGCAGCAGCAGCAGCAGCAGCAGCAGCAGCAGGCACACCTGTGAATGACTACAGGGAGCAAGAAATTAACACATCTCTCCTGGAGGCTGATGGGAACCAGGAAGTGTTTGATTTTACTCCTTCCCCTTCCGTGTAAAAGAACCCAACCTCAGGCAGAATGGTTCTTTGGAATGTGAGGCCACCATCTTCTTGTGCGCTGGCTTTCTGAATAAAGTTGTTAATCCTTGCCCCAACAACTCATTTCTTCACTTATCGGCCTATAGTGTGGTGAGCAGCATGAGCTGCACCAAAATTTGTTAGAGTTCAAGATTTGCTACTCATGGCTAGCCAGCCCTTGTTGGGGAGTTTTCGGGTAAGGCCCTAGCAACTGCCGGGCCACTTAACCTGAGGATCTTGCCTTCAAAATTCCCTGAAGCAGCACCGGCTTCCCCAGAACTTGACAACTGGAGCAACAAATTGACATTTAGGAGTTGACAAGCTCCATCCACACAGTAGGGTAAGTTGCTCTGGTGTGTTCAGCCAGAAACTTTTCTCTTCATCTGGGGCTTTTCCTTGGGAATAAGCCAACTTGTTTTATATTTGAGTGGGGTGCCCTGGTGGAAAACGTAGAGTTGTTGGGCTTTTACTAGACACGTGAACCAGTTCCTTTGCTCCTTTGGATGCTAGCATTGTGCGTGAGGTTTGTGTTTTGTTTGTCTTGAGTTTCTGTCTTTAAAAATGGGGAATATTTTGCATATGGTAATGTGGATGTTTCAGTGTGCAAGTTCGATGCATGAATCAGGGCACGCAAAGCTGGTGATCTGGGACAACCCAGAGGGATGCGGTGGGGAGGGAGGTAGGGGGGTTCAGGACAGGAGAACACGTGTACACCCGTGGCTGACACATGTTGAAGTATGGCAAAAACCACCACAATATTGTAAAGTAATTAGCCTCCAATTAAAATAAATAAATTGATCTTAAAAATAAATACAAAAATATGTAATTGCAAGATTGAAAGAAAAAAAATGGGGACTGTTTGAATTAACCCTAAAGAAAGTTCTCTGAAGCTTATTTTGGATAAGTCATCTGATTACAGCTATGAACCCCTGGGTGAGAGGAGGATGCTATTTTATTGTACTGATAACAATGTGTGAGCACAGTACCTGTTAGGAGCCCCACAGAGATTCAGGCAGGGTTATCGTGGGACCCTGTGCACCATGTCCTGCTGTCCTTGCTGTGTTAAGCACTTCATTTATGGTCTCCTATGTTGTTGGCATCGGAGAAGGCAGTGGCACCCACTCCAGTACTCTTGCCTGGAAAATCCCATGGATGGAGGAGCCTGGTGGGCTGCAGTCCATGGGGTCACTAAGAGTCGGACACGACTGAGCGACTTCACTTTCACTTTTCACTTGCATGCACTGGAGAAGGAAATGGCAACCCACTCCAGTGTTCCTGCCTGGAGAATCCCAAGGACGGGGGAGCCTGGTGGGCTGCCGTCTATGGGGCTGCACAGAGTCGGACACGACTGAAGTGACTTAGCAGCAGTAGCAGCAGCATGTTGTTGGCGTATGTAACACCCCCAAGACCAAACTTGAGGGTTTGTTTAGGATTTTCTGTTTGTCCTTTGGGTTTGTCATTTCATTTTGTTTGGTACAGCCAAATCAGTTTTGTGATATTTCAAACTCTTAATGATGTCAAATGGAGGAAAGGAATAGAAAAAACAAAAAACAAAAAAAACAACCCTGTCTCCTCTTGTCTAAAAGTGGGACATTCTCAGGAAGAAAAGGTTCCACTTCATTCCTAAAATCATCAAAAGTTACAAATAGAAGTAAAATAAATATTTATAGAAAGTGTTTAGTCATCTAGACCAGTGATCTTGATTTGCCCCATTTGCCAAAACCCAACCTCTTTTGTAACTGATAGGTTTTTACATTGTTGTACCTGATTCAGGGCTGAAATTTTGGAGTGGGAACTGTGAGGTCCTTGTATGTGTGTGTGTGTGGTATGTATTATAGATTGTAGAAATGCCAGCATTACTTAGTAAAACAGCTCTATTGAATCCAGTTCAGTTTAGTCGCTCAGTCGTGTCCTACTCTTTGCGACCCCGTGAATTGCAGCACGCCAGGCCTCCCTGTCCGTCACCAACTCCCGAAGTCCACACAAACCCATGTCCATTGGGTTGGTGATGCCATCCAACCATCTCATCCTCTGTCATCCCCTTCTCCTCCTGCCTTCAATCTTTCCCAGCACCAGGGTCTTTTCAAATGAGTCAGCTCTTCGCATCAGGTGACCAAAGTATTGGAGTTCCAGCTTCAACATCAGTCTTTCCAGTGAACACCAGGACTGATCTCCTTTAGGATGGACTCGTTGGATCTCCTTGCAGTCCAAGGGACTCTCAAGAGTCTTCTCCAACACCACAGTTCAAAAGCATCAATTCTTCGGCACTCAGCTTTCTTTATAGTCCAACTCTCACATCCATACGTGACCATTGGAAAAACCATAGCCTTGACTAGATGGACCTTTGTTGACAGATTAACGTCTCTGCTTTTTAATATGCTATCTAGGTTAGTCATAACTTACCTTCCAAGCAGTAAGTGTCTTTTAATTTCATGGCTGCAGTCACCATCTGCAGTGATTTTGGAGCCCCCCAAAATAAAGTCAGCCACTGTTTCCACTGTTTCCCCATCTATTTCCCATGAAGTGATAGGACCGGATGCCATGATTTTAGTTTTCTGAATGTTGAGCTTTAAGCCAAGTTTTTCACTCTCCTCTTTCACTTTCATCAAGAGGCTCTTTAGTTGTTCTTCACTTTCTGCCATAAGGGTGGTGTCATCTGCATATCTGAGGTTATTGATATTTCTCCCAGCAATCTTGATTCCAGCTTGTGCTTCTTCCAGCCCAGCGTTTCTCATGATGTACTCTGCATTTAAGTTAAATAAGCAGGGTGACAATATACAGTCTTGACGTACTCCTTTCCCAACTTGGAACCAGTCTGTTGTTCCATGTCCAGTTCTAACTGTTGCTTCTTGACCTGCATACAGGTTTCTCAAGAGGCAGGTCAGGTGGTCTGATGTTCCTATCTCTTTCAAAATTTTCCACAGTTTATTGTGATCCACACAGTCAAAGGCTTTGGCATAGTCAATGAAGCAGGAATAGATGTTTTTCTGGAACTCTCTTGCTTTTTCCATGATCCAGAGGATGTTGGCAATTTGATCTCTGGTTCTTCTGCCTTTTTTAATACCAGCTTGAACATCTGGAAGTTCATGGTTCATGTACTGCTGAAGCCTGGCTTGGAGAATTTTGAGCATTACTTTACTAGCATGTGAGATGAGTGCAATTGTGTGGTAGTTTGAACATTCTTGGGCATTGCCTTTCTTTGGGATTGGAATGAAAATTGACTTTTTCTAGTGCTGTGGCCACTGCTGAGTTTTCCAAATTTGCTGGCATATTGAGTGCAGCACTTTCACAGCATCATGTTTCAGGATTTGAAATAGCTCAACTGGAATTCCATCACCTCCACTAGCTTTGTTCATAGTGATGCTTCCTAAGGACCACTTGACTTCACATTCCAGGATGTCTGGCTCTAGGTGAGTGATCACACCATCATGATTATCTGGGTCATAAAGATCTTTTTTGTACAGTTCTTCTGTGTATTCTTGCCACCTCTTCTTAATATCTTATGTTTCTGTTAGGTCCTTTCCACTTCTCTCCTTTATTGAGCCCATCTTTGCATGAAATGTTCCCATGGTATCTCTGATTTTCTTGAGGAGATCTCTAGTCTTTCCCATTCTGTTGTTTTCCTCTATTTCTTTGCATTGATCTCTGAGGAAGGCCTTCTTATCTCTCCTTGTTATTCTGTGGAACTCTCCATTCAGATAGTATATTTTTCCTTTTCTCCTTTGCTTTTCGCTCCTCTTCTTTTCACAGCTATTTGTAAGTCCTCCCCAGACAGCCATTTTGCTTTTTTGCATTTCTTTTCCATGGGGATGGTCTTGATCCCTGTCTTCTGTACAATGTCGTGAACCTCCGTCCATAGTTCATCAGGCACTCTATCTATCAGATCTAGGCCCTTAAATCTATTTCTCACTTCCACTGTATAATCATAAGGGATTTGATTTAGGTCATACCTGAATGGTCTAGTGGTTTTCCCTACTTTCTTCAATTTAAGTCTGAATTCGGCAATAAGGAGTTCATGACCTGAGCCACAGTCAGCTCCCAGACTTGCTTTTGCTGACTTTAGAGCTTTTCCATCTTTGGCTGCAAAGAATATAATCAATCTGATTTCGGTGTTGACCATCTGGTGATGTCCATGTGTAGAGTCTTCTCTTGTGTTCTTGGAAGAGGGTGTTTGCTATGACCAGTGTGTTCTCTTGGCAAGACTCTATTACCCTTTGCCCTGCTTCATTCCGTACTCCAAGGCCAAGTTTGCCTGTTACTCCAGGTGTTTCTTGACTTCCTACTTTTGCATTCCAGTCCCCTATAATGAAAAGGACGTCTTTTTTGGGTGTTAGTTCTAGAAGGTCTTGTAGGTCTTCATAGAACCTTTCAGCTTCTTCAGCATTACTGGTTGGGGCATAGACTTGGATTACCATGATATTGAATGGTTTGCCCTGGAAACAAACAGAGATCATTCTGTCGTTTTTGAGATTGCATCCAAGTACTGCATTTTGGACTCTTTTGTTGACCATGATGGCTACTCCATTTCTTCTAAGGGATTCTGCCCACAGTAGTGTAGATACAATGGTTATCTGAGTTAAATTCACCCATTCCAGTCCATCTTAGTTCGCTGATTCCTAGAATGTTGATGTTCACTCTTGCCTTCTCCTGTTTGACCACTTCCTATTTGCCTTGATTCATGGACCTAACATTCCAGGTTCCTATGGAATATTGCTCTTTACAGCATCAAAACTTGCTTCTATCATCAGTCCCATCCACAACTGGGTGTTTTTTTTGCTTTGGCTCCATCCCTTCATTCTTTCTGAAGTTATTTCTCCACTGATCTCCATTAGCATATTGGGCACCTACCGACCTGGGGAGTTCATCTATTGAATTAGCTTAAAGAAAATTAAGCACTTATATAAATACTCAAATATAAGAGACTCTAACTAGAATAATTTTGTGTTCATGTGATCTAGGAAATATTCAGTATTGAATTAATATCTAGTATGAAAGTTTGTGTAAGCTTGTTGGTTTGATTTATATGGATTTGTGCTTAGTATCGTCAACATTAAGTTCTATTACTTTTATTGTACCTAAGTTTATTAGAAATCAAAGAAGACCTGTTCTTGCTACAAAGTTTGTCAGCAAGAAAAATAACAAATGACAAAGCTTCTAAGTAAATAAAATAGAGGCATATGAAGTAAAATTTAGGTAAATTCTATAGGAATAATTGGGCTTCCCAAGCGGCGCTAGTGGTAACGAACCCGCCTGCCAGTGCAGGAGACGTAAGAGACGTGGGTTCAATCCCTGGGTCTGGAAGATCCCCTGGGGCAGGGCATGGCACCCACTCCAGCATTCTTGCCTGGAGAATCCCATGGAAGAGGAGCCAGGTAAGCTACAGTCCATGGGGTCACGAAGAGCCGAACACGACTGAGGCGCCTTAGCACGCACAGCACAGCACATAGGAATAATTATATTTGGGGAATGTCTATCTGAAATAGTCTCTCTAGATTTTTGTAACCTGAAACTAAGTCAAATGAGGAGAATCATTGACTCTCTAGCTCATTTCAAATAGGATAAAATATTAGAACATTAATTGCTGCTGCTGCTGCTAAGTCCCTTCAGTCGTGTCCGACTCTGTGCGACCCCATAGACGGCAGCCACCAGGCTCCCCCGTCCCTGGGATTCTCCAGGCAAGAACACTGGAGTGGGTTGCCATTTCCTTCTCCAATGCATGAAAGTGAAAAGTGAAAGGGAAATCACTCAGTCGTGTCCGACTCTTAGCGACCCCATGGACTGCAGCCCACCAGGCTCCTCTATCCATGGGATTTTCCAGGCAAGAGTACTGGAGTGGGGGGCCATTGCAGGCATGTCTAAATTTACCAACTTTTGCCTTCTTAGAAGAGGAAGACTAAAGCATAAGTGTGTCAATCAGGAAATGCTGATTTGACAGTTTTAAAATTACTTCTTGGGTTTTCACTGGAGATTAAGGTTTTGTAAGGAGAGTATTTCAGTATGCAAGATGTAGTGTGTGTGTCTTTTAGCAATGAAGGCTTGAGGCATGAAAATGTATTTTGTTAAAGGGAAAAATGTGATTTTGTTCTAGAGCTGTTCTGAATGGAAAAAGTGAGGGACAGATTAATATGCATATAGAAAATTGTGTAAGGTTTTTGCAGGCAGAACATTGAAAGTTTTTTGTGTGTGATCGGGATTAGCTAAAATTGAATTTAAGAAAGCAGAGTTTAAGGGTAAAGTGGTGCAAAACCTGAATTTGGTTCTCTAAGAGCACAAAGTTTTCTTAAAATATTAAAATCCTTTTGGTAATTGTTTCTTTAAGTGATCTGTATTTGCTACTGAAATCTTTTCTTTTTTTAAAGATCTTTTATCACTGGTTAAAACTTTTGATACTTTTGATAAACTTCCTAAAGATCAAATTCTAAATGAAGTTCATTTGAAGCTAGTTAACTTTGAAGTTTTCCTGGGGGTTGTAACATCTCAAATTATTTGTTTTCTTTCTGTCTCAGAGGAATATTAAACTAATTAGGCTCATTTGGTATGTTAAATTATGTGGGACGCGTTGTCAAATAAGAGGTGATAAAAATTCTTGCAGTGTATCATATGTAAATAAGGTCCACAGCAGTACTTTGAACAATTTCTTTCTCAGAACTCCGTAATAAATAAGCACGGTGATGCTGGAAAAAAAACACCACATTTACATCATGTGTAAAGATGATTGACACACATGTTCTAGAAATTATATGGAGCTCCTAAAATTCTGGTGTGTGCATGACTGTGTACTAAGTCGCTTCAATTGTGTCTGATTCTTTGTGACACCATGAACTGTAGCCTGCCAGACTTCTCTGTCCATGGGTTTCTCTAGGCAAGAATACTGGAGTTGGTTGCCATACCCTCATCCAGGGAATCTTCCCGACCCAGGGCTTGAACCCTCATCTCTTACTTTATCTGCACAGTGACTTTTGAATGACTCTATAGCTATTTTGTGAAGAAGTGGGGAAGAGGGATGAAATCCTCTGTGAGCAAACATTTGTGCTGTTACATTGGGAAAATGATGGAGATGAGAGGGAGGATATGTTGCGTGAAAGCTTAACTCCTCTGGCTGAGCTAGCAGTCCCAGCCATTCTGGCCATTATGCCAATTATATCCAACCGTCTAGCGCCTATCAGGAGAAGGAAATGGCAACCCACTCCAGTGTTCTTGCCTGGAGAATCCCAGGGATGGGGGAAGCCTGGTGGGCTGCTGTCCATGGGGTCGCACAGAGTCGGACACGACTGAAGCGACTTAGCAGCAGCAGCGTCTATCATTCCTACCCAGCCCCAATTTCTGACACTGGGACTCACGACTTCCCTTCCTAATAGAGGTCAACTAGAAAATCCCATGTTAGGTTTTGGGGCACAAGTACTTGGTCTGTATCATGTATCATGTAAGATCTGACAGGGCACTCAGTTTGGGCCAGAAGCCACTCCCAGGGGAAGACAGTTTCCCTTCCCCATTATCTCATAGGGAAAGTGAAAGTGAAGTTGCTCAGTCATGTCTGACTCTTTGCGACCTCATGGACTGTAACCTACCAGGCTCCTCTGTCCATGGCATTTTCCAGGCAAGAGTAATCGAGTAGGGTTGCCATTTCCTTCTCCAGGGAATCTTCCCGACCCAGGGATCGAACCCAGGTCTCTGGTGTTGCAGGCAGACGCTTTACTGTCTGAGCCACCAGGGAAGCCTAATCTCATAGGGAACCTAAGTGCAAATGATCAGCCCACTGGGTTTCTCAGAGTTATGTAATTGGAGAGATCGCAACCTTCCTTAATAGGGAGGGTCTTTCACACCCAAAGCCCACTTGGCAGTGCCCTGAGCTGAACCATATTGGGACCCAATGAAGGAAGAATGCCCTTATTAGAAAATAAATGTATCTTGGCAAAACTTCATAAAGGAGAACCAAAGCAAAAGAGTTTCAAAAAATTCAGCAAAACAAAGGAAGACCTCTCTGAATTTTTAGAAAGGACTTGTCAGGTCTATAGATGTTACTCTGATGCAGATCCCAAGGCCCCCGAAAACACTAGAATGGCAAGGTTGACGTTTTTGTAGGGGTGGGGGCAAAGTACCTCAGGTATGGTGAGAAAGTTGCAAAGATTAGATATTTGGAATGAACTCTTTTTAAGCTGTAGATGTTGCTTTTAAAGTGTTCAACAAGGAACAACAGAAGAAAGAAGATGCAAAACAAAACCACTGTTTTGTCAGAAAGTCGCCACTGGGGCCCTCTAGGGGGCTCTACACTAAACACAGGAAAACACTAAAAGAAGAGAGCCTCTTCCTGGTAGAAAGAAACAGCCTGGTGAATGAGCAGGCTTAGGGGCCCCCTTGGACTTGAGGCAGCATGAGGTGGTAAATAACAGTTTAAGCAAATTAAAAAAAAAATCAGTTTAAAGGAAAAACTGGGGGCTAAAATGTCCTTTCGGGGCTTTGAAAATTCCCAACATACTTAGAAGATTCCGAATATACTGCTGGGAATGTAGGCCATGCACATGTGTGACGCCACAGTTCAGTAAAGACCTGAGAAGGCCTGAGGTCCAGCTCTCATCTTTGACCCTGAGGATTTGTGCAAGCAGGACGTGAGAAGCAAGGCCAACATGTAAACTGCCTGGCTTAGTGTTGAAGGTGAGGCCCAGCATGCACAGAGTCTTGGCAAAGACAGGAGACCTACTGATTCTAGGTCCTCGAAGAAACCTCTGTCCAGTCATTAGCTGACCACTAAGCTAACTGAGGAGAAATTTCAGTGGCTACATGCAGCAAAGAACACTGACTGTTAGAATTATTTCAGAAAGGCCACTAAACACTCAACAACAGCAAATCTAGGGGGGAGGAGTGTGAAATCTGATTTCCAGAGTTCCCACTTTGTATTATTTAACATGTCTAGTTTTCAGCAAAAACAAAACAAAGATATGCAAGGAAAGAAATTATGATCGATTTAAACTGTGGGGGGGGATGGAAACTGTGCCTAAAGATGCCCGGAAAATGGACTTACTAGACAAAGACTTCAACTATTTTAAACAGGTTTGAAGAGCTAAAAGAAATCAGATCTAAAGAACTAAAGGAAAGTATGAGATCAATATCAAATAGAGAATACAAATAGTTAGAAATTATAAAAAAGGAATGAAATAGAGTGAAATCAAATGAAAAATGAGAATTTATTACCAAATTCAAGGCCCTGAAGGTTTATCACTATGGTTTCTTCTTATAGCTTTATAGTTTCATCCCTTAGGTCTTTGATCCATTTTGAGTTAATTTTTATACATAGAGTGAGGAAGAAGTCATACTTTGTTCCTTTGCATGTGGGTATACAGTTGTCCTAATGCCTTTTGTTGAAGAGTCTATTTTTTTCCACTGGATGGTGTTATGTGTTGAATTGAGTCTGCCTGTGAAAGATATGTCTGAGTCCTAACCTCCAGTACCTGAGAATGTAACCTTATTTGGAAACAGTCATTGCAGATGTAACTAGTTAAGATGAGGTCATACTGGAGTAAGGTGGACACTTAGTCCAGTATAACTGGTGTCCCTGTAAGAAGACACACACAGAGGGACGATGGCCATGTGGCAACAGAAGTGGAGATTGGGATGATACAGCTGCAAGCCAGAGAATGCCACGACTTGATGCTGCTGCTGAGTCGCTTCAGTCATGTCCGACTCTGTGCGACCCCAGAGACGGCACCGCACCAGGCTCCCCGTCCCTGGGATTCTCCAGGCAAGAACACTGGAGTGGGCTGCCATTTCCTTCTCCAGCCACGACTTGATGGCCACCACTAAAAGCTAGAAAAAGGTAAGAAGTTCTTCCCTTTGGGCTTCAGGGAAAGCATGGTCCTGCTGACACCTCAGTTTATTGCAGCCCAAACTACAAGACAATAAAGTTTCATGTGTTTTTTAAAAAATGTTTGTTTAGCTATTTATTTTTGGCTCTGTTGGGTCTTAGTTGCTGTGGTGCATGGGATCTTCGTTAAAGTACGTGTGATCTTTTGCTGTGGCACGCAGGCCTTGCTAGCTGCGGCACGTGGCTCAGTAGCTGTGACCCAGACTTAATCCCCAACCAAGAATCAAACCCATGTACCCTGCTTTGGAAGGTGGATTCTTAACCACTGGACCACTGGGGAAGTCCCCAAAGTTCTGTGGTTTTAAGCCATCCAATTTGTGGTACTTTAAGTCAGCCTTGGGAAACTAATACAAATGATGTTGGCACTGTTAAAAAAAATCAGTTTACCATAGACGCTTCTGGACTCTCAATTCTATTCCATTGGTCTGTAGCTTTATAAGGCTTTCACCTCCTTGGTTAAATTTATTTCCTCCCAGACATTTTATTTATCTGGATACTATTGTAAATGAAATTGTTGTCTTAATTTCCTTTACAAACTGCTCTTTGCTGATGCATAGGAAAACTGATATTTGAGCATTGGTCTTGTGCCCTGTAACTTCACTTAGTTTGTTTATTAATTCCAGTAGAGCGTGTGTGTGTGTGTGTGTGTGTGTGTGTGTGTATGTTCTATGGGATTTTCTGTATATAGAATCGTGTCATCTGTAAACAGTTTCTCTTGTTTTCCAATTCAGATTACTTTTTTTTTTTTTTCCTAATTGCTCTGGCTAGAACTTCCAGTATCATGTAGAATAACAGGGTGAAGGCAAGGACATTGTTCTTCAGGGAAGGCTTTCTATTTTTCACCGATGTGTATGATATTAGCTGTAGGTTTTTCACAAATGTTGTTTATGTTTAGAAATGGCCTTGAATTTTGTCGAGTGCTTTTTCCATAGCAATTGAGATTATGTGTCCCCTCTCCACTTTGTTCAGTTAGTGGGGTTTATTAGAGTGATTTCTTCATTTTTATACAGTGAAAACTTTTATATTTAGAATTAGCCAGTTGGACTCATTTTAGACGATCCCGGTTTTGTTTGCAATATCTAAAGTATTGTAGTTAGGAGCCCCTTAAACATATGCCTTCCTCAGGTAATCAGGGCGCTGACCTTAGCCCTGTCAACATCATACTGCTTTCTCACTGCATGTTTAATCCAGTGCTGTTGGCCTTGACATCCACAATGAATACCAGTATGTTGTCTGTTTCCTTCGGGGCTGACTCAGTGGGGAGGGGGAGCTTGATGATGGCATAGCGGTCAAACCTGTTTCTGTTCCGGGTGCTCTTCTAAGGATGTTCGGCTGCCTCTTGAGTCACAGTGTTTTGGGCTGTCAGAACGTGTGTGATGTCTGGGTCTCCTTTTTTTGTGGCTGTGGATGCCTTTGAACACTGCTTTGTTGGCTTTCCAAAGCCGTTACTGTAGCTTTGGCTTTGGGAGGGCAGCAGCTTCGGTGGAGAACCTTTGGCGCCATCCTCATTCATAAAAAAAGGTTTCAGATTTATGTTGATCCATCCTTGCATTCCTGGGATAAATCCTACATGATCATGACGTATGTACGATGTATATGCTGCTGCTAAGTCGCTTCAGTCGTGTCCGACTCTGTGCGACCCCAGAGACGGCAGCCCACCAGGCTCCCCCATCCCTGGATTCTCCAGGCAAGAACACTGGAGTGGGTTGCCATTTCCTTCTCCAATGCATGAAAGTGAAAAGTGAAAGTGAAATAGGTCAGTCGTGTCTGGCTCCTAGCAACCCCATGGACTGCAGCCCACCAGGTTCCTCCGTCCATGGGATTTTCCAGGCAAGAGTACTGGAGTGGGGTGCCATTGCCTTCTCCATGATGTATATACTTATGTGCCATTGGATATGGTTTCTGAATACTTTTGTGTCTTTGTTACTAAGGGGTATTTTTTAAAATTGAGGAATAATTGACTTATAGTGCCGTGTTAGTTCCTGGTATACAGCAAGGTGGTTCAGTTACACATACGCCTTTTCATCATGGTTTATTCTAGGATAATGAATATAGGTCCGTGCTATACAGTAGGGCCTTGTTTATCCATCCTGTACACGCAGTCACACACGCTGATCCGAAGCTCCCGGTCCTTCCCTCCCCTACTTCCCTCTCCCTTGGCAACCACGGATCCGTTCTCTCGAGCCTTCTGGTGTGGCAGGATGTACACTTGCCATATTTTAGATTCCACGTGTGAGTGATATGATCTGGTATTTGTCTCCTCCTGATTTACTCCACTTGCTATGGTAATTGCAAGGTTCATCCCTGTTGCTACAAACGTTCTTCTGTGTGGCTGAGTGATGTTCCGTTGGATGCACCACGGCTTCTTTATCCAGTCATCTGTCAGTGCACATTGAGGTTGTCTTCATGTCCTGGCTATTCTGTTATGCTGCTATGAACACAGGGATCCATGTATCATTTTGAACTAGAGATTTGTCTGGATACATGCCCGAGACAGATTTCTGGACCATATGGTACCTCTAGTTTTTTTTTTTTTAGTAACTTCCACACTGTTTTCTATAATGTCTACAGCAATTTATAATTCCACTAACAGGGTAAGATGGTTTCCTTTTCCCAACATACTCTCCAACATTTATTATTTGTAGACTTTTAAATGATGGCAGTTCTGACTCATATTACAGGATATTGAATATCGTTTATATATCTCTCCCATATACCGTTTGGTTGTCACGCTGTGTCTGACTTTTTTGCACCCCATGGACTGTAGCCCACCAGGTTGTTCTGTCCATGGGATTTTCCTGGTGATAATACTAGAGTGGGTTTTCATTTCCTTCTGCAGGGGATCTTCCTGACCCAGGGACTGAACCTGTGTCTCCTGCATGGCAGCTGATTTTCACTGCATGGCACTGAGCCACCTGGGAAGTGCAGGTATACACACACACACACACACACGTGGGATATTGGTGTGTAATCTTCTTGTCTCTGCCTGGCTTTGGTATAAGGATAATACTAACCTCATAGGTGTTACTTCCCTGGTGGCTCAGCGGTAAACAATCTGCGTGCAATACCAGAGGCGCAGCATGACTATATAAATACTCCCAATATGTCAGCCAAAGGCCACACTAAGAGTTATCACCCCACACCCACATGACCTGAGCTCTGCTCACCTACCTGGTCTTGTTCCAAATATTCCGGAACTTGTTTGCACATCTTTCCCTGCCACCCCACCCCTATTTTAATGTTGCATTTAGAATGGAAATAGACGTCACTGTGCTTGGGAAGGGCCTGCCATGACCACAGTGCCATGGGCTTATCTACTCCTTGACCAGATGCTCAGAATCATGGAGAGACAGACTCGATACAAAACAGACACAAAGTTCAGCTGAAAGTTATGTTCCAGATTTGCCAGCTATATAAGCTGGTGGAATCAGGTCTAGAATCCAGTTGTTGATTACGGATACTATGATTACTATCAATCATATGGATACTATGATTATTAGTATTCTGTCTTGTTATATCCTTTGACTAAATTATTAGAAACAAAACCATAATCAACAAAACCTCCCTTTGTTAAAAAGTCCTTATATATAAAAAAAGGTATATAAATTATGTTGGTACATCAGCTTTAAGCACTAGAACCTCTTCCCTGAGAACAGCCATTGATATTGTTTCATAGAATAAAACACAAAAGAATCCAAGAATCAAATTTGGGCTGCTCAGTATAATCCAAAGATACGTTATGTATGTGTTTGTTTCAAAAATTTCAGAAACCCAATTATACTTTTATCATCTACTGACAAAGGCAAACATATGAAATACAAAAACACAGAAATGAAACATAAGCTTTGGAAAAGGTAGTCTTTTTAATAACTGTTTTATCACCAGGTTAAGTCATGCAGTTACAAAGTAGTTAGAAATTTCTAAAAGGATATTATTGTTAAAAAAAAAAAAAGAAAAGAAAAGCTCATTCTTACATAAATACTCTCTAGTACTTCATTGGGGCACTACTGTTCAAAGGCCCTGGCCAAACAACTCCCAACAAAACAGAACCCCAAGTTGCTTCCAGCCCACTAGGGACGAAGCCGTGCACAAAGATGAGGCCTCTAAACGAGGACACAAAGTCAGGGCGAGTTGGGGCCATTGGCAATGCTCAGGGCTGCCAGCCAGACTCCGAAGAGGGAGCCCAAGCGGTTTTTTCTGGGATACTCTACTTGAATTATCGTTCAATTAGTCAATGCAACAGATCTTCAAAAGAGAACAATTAATTAACATGATAAGGAGGTCACTACATTCTTTGGACTATATATCATAATTGTGGTTAGTAAATTTCGACAGCCTTAACAAAAATAGCCTCCATCATTTGCAGGTATGAAGATAACTTAATTCTCTACTAGGCTTTTTATTTTTGCTGGATGACAGTATGCAATTGACAAGCTATAAATGATACTGTTTTATGTTATAAAAATACTAGCTTTTTTCATTCATTATGTTTATAGGCATTCACTGCTTGAGTCAAGGTTAGGCTTGTTAAATGATTAAAGGCAATTTTCTTACAGCAGCATGTACTTTTTCTAAAAGAATAAAATACGTAAAGAGAAAGAGTTTTGTTTTTTGTTGTTGTAACCTATAAAATCGAGTTATTTTGCTGATGTAAAATACCAGTAACTCACTTGAGAACCATGCTACCTCCTGAAAATGCCACATACCTGCTTCCTACATGTGTCAAAGCACCCGACAGACGTGTTCAGAGCTGAAGCGGCAAGTGACTGACTGGTCTTGGCCGAGAAGAGCTTTCCTAGGGCCAGAGCTGACTGTGCTGGAAGCAGCCATGGAGGAAGGCAGCACAGGCAGACGGAGAAACCTTATTTAAAGGCAAAATGCCCAAACGACTCTCTGGAATAGCTATTTTCTACGACCACCTATTAGCTTATATATGATCCCTTAACCTTAATTTCTTTTTTCTTAAAGGGCTGATTTGGATTGACTTGCTGCGAATGGTGTCCGTTATCTATTACGTCATGAGAGAGATTTCTGTGGTTACATGTAAACTTGTGATAGGTCTGCAGATGAAGAGGTGGAAGGGCAGTGAGGATGTCAGCCACAGCCTGGTCTATGTGAAGGTCACACCAGCTTCATTGTACACCTTGAAAACCTTCTCGATGGCGTTGACGTAGGCGGCCGTTCTCAGGTCCAGTCCCAGGTTATACTTCATGGCTGTGCGCATGATTTGCTGAGAGGAAGGAGGAAAGGCAGTGGTTATCACCCCGACGCCAGCAGCCGATCCATGAACACACAAGGTACATGTGAGCCTGGTACAGGTTGCCCGGCTGCCACTTTAGGACTGGATTTGTATAGCCAAAGAGAAACTACTTAGGCGGTAGAAGAACTTCTAGTTGGGAAGGATTAATTCTCTGGAATTGATACAAACTATTGTTTAGGCAACAAGAAGGTGCTACTCTACTCTTCCAAATTTAAGATGTGAGCTATCTCTAGACCCCTTAGACATCTAGTAATCTGAAGCAAGTATGATATACACTAATAATGTGAATGAACTAAGGATGGGGTGATGGAAATGTTCTGGAGTTAGTGGTGATGGCTACACAGCTTTGTGAATAAACTTAAAGGCTGTTTTGTTATATATTTTAAAAGGGTAAATTTACGGTATGCTAGTTATCTCAAAAAATTAACGGCAAACACCATGATCAATATCTGCTCTGCTATTTCAACTTAATGCCAAGTGGATAGAATCTGAACTTGAGAAGAAGTTAAGAAAACTGGACTCAGTGCTCGCTTCGGCAGCACATATACTAAAACTGGAATGATACAGAGAAGATTAGTATGGGCCCTGCGCAAGGGTGACAGCAAATTCGTGAAGTGTTCCATATTTTTCCTTTGACCAAGGAGGCAAGAATATACAATGGAGAAAAGACAATCTCTTTAACAAGCAGTGCTGGGAAAACTGGTCAACCACTTGTAAAAGAATGAAACTAGAACACTTTCTAACACCATACACAAAAATAAACTCAAAATGGATTAAAGATCTAAATGTAAGACCAGAAACTATAAACTCCTAGAGGAGAACATAGGCAAAACACTCTCCGACATAAATCACAGCAGGCTCCTCTATGACCCACCTCCCAGAATATTGGAAATAAAAGCAAAAATAAACAAATGGGACCTAATTAAAATTAAAAGCTTCTGCACAACAAAGGAAACTATAAGCAAGGTTAAAAGACAGCCTTCAGAATGGGAGAAAATAATAGCAAATGAAGCAACTGACAAAGAATCTCAAAAATATACAAGCAACTCCTGCAGCTCAATTCCAGAAAAATAAACAACCCAATCAAAAAATGGGCCAAAGAACTAAACAAACATTTCTCCAAAGAAGACATACAGATGGCTAACAAACACATGAAAAGATGCTCAACATCACTCATTATCAGAGAAATGCGAATCAAAACCACAATGAGGTCCATTTCACGCCAGTCAGAATGGCTGCGGTCCAAAAGTCTAAAAGCAATAAATGGTGGCGAGGGTGTGGAGAAAAGGGAACCCTCTTACACTGTTGGTGGGAATGCAGACTAGTATAGCCACTATGGAGAACAATGTGGAGATTCCTTGAAAAACTGGAAATAGAACTGCCATACAACTCAGCAATCCCACTGCTGGGCATGCACACCAAGGAAACCAGAATTGAAAGAGACACATGTACCCCAATGTTCATCGCAGCACTGTTTATAATAGCCAGGACATGAAGCAACCTAGATGTCCATCAGCAGACGAATGGCTAAGAAAGCTGTGGTACATATACACAATGGAGTATTACTCAGCCATTAAAAAGAATACATTTGAATCACTTCTAATGAGGTGGATGAAACTGGAGCCTATTATACAGAGTGAAGTAAGCCAGAAAGAAAAACACCAATACAGTATACTAATGCATATATATGGAATTTAGAAAGATGGTAATGATAACCCTGTATGCAAGACAGCAAAAGAGACACAGATGTATAGAACAGTCTTTTGGACTCTGCGGGAGAGGGCGAGGGTGGGATGATTTGGGAGAATGGCATTGAAACATGTATAATACCATATGTGAAATGGATCGCCAGTCCAGGTTCGATGCAGGATACAGGATGCTTGGGGCTGGTGTACTCAGATGACCCAGAGGGATGGGATGGGGAGGGAGGTGGGAGGGGGGTTCAGGATGGGGAACACGTGTACACCCGTGGTGGATTCATGCTAATGTATGGCAAAACCAATACAATATAGTAAAGTAATTAGCCTCCAATTAAAATAAATATATATCAAAAAATAATAAAAAAAGAAAGAAAACTGGACTCAAACTGTGCTTGAAAGGCTTTGTAATAATGATCAAGTTGTCAAGAAAACTTTCACATATACCAAATTCTATGCAGTAAGGTAGCTTCCTATAGCTGTAACAGAGTAATGTGCACTGAGCTGCAATCCAGTTTGGCTGACTAAGCTAAACATCACTCCTCCTAACTTGGCATTATTTATTTCAAAGTCTGGAAAACATATTGAGGACCCTAGAAACAACGCTCATCATTTAAGAATGAAAAAGCACACGTTCTGGAACATTTAAACAGACTGATATTTCCTGTCACTGCTCACACAATCGGGCAGCTGAGGGGACACAGCTGAGCTGCACTTCATGTAGCCAGCAGAAACACAAACCACATCTGTATACGTACCCTGGCAGAGCGCTCCATGGTGTAAGCTAAACCAGAGTGCACGATGTCTTTCTCAGAGGCACCCTGTTAGGAAAAAGAATAGTTGAACCAAAACCATACAAAGACATGCTTCACCTGTCAGAGCACAAAGGATTCTTAAGTCAATATACAACGAGATAGAATTGTTTTCTTTCAGGCAAGATATACTTAATTTAAAACATTTATATAACATTTGTATCAATTAAGAAACATGGGTTAAACCTTATTCCAAACTTTTTCTACCAAATTAGGAAACACTTGCTTTACAAGTGGAGTACTGCTATGCCTTTCACTTACTCACTCATTCATTTAAATATTGTATATATACTATGTGGTAGGAACTCTTCTAGGTACTGGGGACACAGCAGAAAACAAAACAATGAAACTTCTCTCTTCTCATAGTTTAGATTCTAGCAGAGGAAACGGCATACACACTTAAAAACCATGCCGCTAAGATCACCAAAATTTTGAATTCAGACTGAGAATGGCTCAGGGCCTAAGGGCTTCCACTGTTAACAGGGCAGAGTGATGACAGGCATCAGCAGAAGGGCCGGCGAGGGAAGCAGGGAGAAATCCAGGAGGATGCGGCACCCTGGGAGCTAAGATGTATTTCCACGGGGAGTGATCACCTGTGAGCAGCGAAGTGAGATGAGAACTAGAAAACGACAACATGGCAAATGACAGTTTGGCGATGCTGCCAAACCGGTTACCTGGACAAGAAGAGTTCTGGTGGCGTGCTGGGCAGAATAGGAGGTACGGATATAGAAGAACTGAGAACAGAGCACATGCGCCTCTTACGGAGGTATGCTGATTAGCAGCGGTCCCCGGTTTCGGCACCGGGGGCGGGTTTTGGGGAAGACCATCTCCCCATGGACTGGGGAGGAAGGACGGTCCTGGGGTGACTCAAGCACGTTTACTGTGCTCTTTATTTTTATTATTATCACACTGTGATACATAACGAAGTATACAGCTCACCATCATTCCCCACTTGCTGACAGGCTTCTGATATGCGCTGCAAGCCACTGATTTATTACGGTCTCTGTGCAGGCACATCTGTTGACGACTTGTATCTGCAGCTGCTCCACAGCGCTAGCACCACCGCTCCAGCGCCCCTCAGATCATCAGGCACTGAGTGCTTGTGAGGCGTGTGCGAGTCACAGTAGGGTTTGTGTGCCTATGAGGATATCGTGCCGTCGCTGATCTGACAGGAGGCGGAGATCAGGTGGTAGTGCCAACAATGGGCAGTGGCCGTAACTACAGATGAGGCTTCACTTATTCGCCTGCTGCTCACCTCCTGCTGCGCAGCTGGTTCCTAATAGGCCACAGATGGTACCCAGGGGCTGGAGGCCCTTGCTATACAGGAGATAGAAATGACAAGACCTGGCAGGGCAAGTGTGATGGGAAGATTTATACTTTCGTAAGAAAGCACTTGTTACATTGATAGCAAAGACTGAAGAGGGAAAACTGATGATGCAAAAGAGGCAAAGGTTCGCTGGAAATTGAAAGTAGGTCATCTAGTTGCCCCGAACAAGATGCGGGCTGAGATGGAAGCACAAAGAGTTGCTCTGTAACAGTAACAGGGCACAGATACCAGGACATGAACTGGAGTGCAGGGGAGGAGAAAAGGAGAAAATATGATATAAATCACCAGGCAAATGAGAAGATGAGTGGACAGGGGAAAGTAACTTAATTGCTGGGGAACTGAGAGCCTACTGGAAGTCAGAGTTTGAAGAGTCAGTGGGGCCTCCTGCTACAGGGAAGGAATGGAGGAGGCAGAGCACGGAATTTCATCAGGTTCTGGTGTTAACAGGGGGTGTGATGAAGCAAAACAAGACCAGGGAGTTAGTGTAATGATGCTGAATGGAATTTAAGTGAAGATAGGGGTAATGAGGGACAGTGAAAAGATGATCAGGTCAAGGATACAGGTCCTGGCAGGGCCAGATCATGGCTGGGGAGGGGGAGACTAGAGGAAAGGAGCTTGGGGCAAAAACTTGTTTTTCAGCTAAAACTTATTACAAAACTCCTGTAATAAATAAGTCAGTAAGAGGTGAGAAACAGCCTTAAAATTGAAAATTGGAAGCACTGAAAGCATCTGAAAGTTGCAAGACTGATACACTGGCTGCTCTGTGGCAGGCCATGTGCTGTGGCAGGCTATGTGCTGCGACATGGGGTGAGCTGCTGCAGCGGCAGGAGCTGGGAACGCACGGGACTCCCCTGGGATGGAAGGACAGATGACAGGCTGGCACACAGAGGGAACTTTCAGGGAACAGAGATGTGATGGTACTCGAGCAGGGAGCGGGTCTGGGTATTCCAGAAGGAGTGACCAAAACTAAGGGATACATAGTTGTGGAGAAGAGGAAGGTTCTTTGAAGAGAACAGTTAGTATCCAGAGTGGGAAAAACATTGTCTCGTTCAAAACAAAGCCCTTAACATTTCCCCATGTTGTAACAGTCTTAAATTATTTTCTATGATGGACTATTTCATAAGATATATAATTTAGCCATTTTCTGGCCCTCCCCCACCACCAGAATGTTAAATCAAACCTAATTTTGAAGATGACTACACACACAGTTCAGTGACATCATGCACAGAAATCATTCCTCTCCTTTAGAACTGTTTTTGTAGGATTAATTCCCAGAAGGGATGTTATTATAGTGTCAAAGAGCAGGAACACTTTAATAACATTTCTGCACTGTCATCAGAATAAAGGTACAACTGCTTCACCACAGACATGGTGAGTATAAGATCCATTGTTTATGCTAGTTTAATACATTAAAGGATCCTTATTTTAATATGTATTTCTTTAACAATGAGGTTAAACATTTCTTCTCAGCCTATTTCCTGTGATTTTTTTCATGATGTCTGCCATTTACTGGTAAAGAGATTCTCTTTATGATGTGTATCAATATATTCTATTGAGAGCTAATTAACATAAAACATCTGTTCTCATCTGTTTTCTTAATGTGTCCATGTTGCAAGTTCAATCTTTATATAAGTCAATCTGTTTACTTTTCAGTTCTATTTCTCTAAAGCTTGAGAGTCAAAGTACACAATAATTCTTCACAATCGTGTTAGAATCACTCGTTGAGTCATCTATATTGTAAAAGTATCAAAAGCAGTAGAACCATGAATTATTTCACACTAAGATACTCCATTTTTAGAACATAATAAAAAGGGAAGTCATATAATTGTCATGTTGATTACCACCCCTCAAGCCCATTTAATCTGCCTGGCCTAATCTAAAGAAGAGAGCAGGCCGTGTATGGAAAATACTGTCACAAGCACACTCACCGATATCCTGTCTTGGAACTCTGCTGTGGGTACAATGGGAATAGTTCCACCATGTTTTCCAAACTTCCTTTCCAAACTTTCTTGAACAGACACTACAAAAAGCCGAGAAATGAAGATAAAATTTTGCTAGTAGGAGAAAACAAATGAAATACAACCAAAAGTAATCCCAAACTATATTCACAATCCTACACTGAATAGTTTTAGAAACCTTCAACACTAATGACATAAAAGGGTTACTCATTTAAAACTGAGCTAAAAAGAATAAAGCACTTTGCCAAATTCCTATGTAAGTGTGAATTTAGGTCACCGATCTGTTTCCATAACACCCATTACCAGGGTTTTCCTTGGCTCTTTTAAAAAGAAAAAGGAACAGGAATTGATGGAAAACTTCACCCAGATTCTCAGTGGGCTCAGTAAAGCTCAGCTGGAGGTCCTGGTCTTATTTTAGCTTGAGGAAAATACTAGTGTTAACTCTGAAGCCTACTCTAGTCAAAGACAAACAGCATTCTTATCAGAAGATGCAAAAAAATTCTTGACTCTAGATAGGTCTTTACCAAGAGCAACCTGAGAAAGAAACGGATGAGTATCAACAGGGTTTAAAATGATACTCTTTATATACTACTAACTTACAGATTATGTTCTGGGAACACTTGCAGAATAAACACTGGAATATAAATACATTCTAGAGAGTTCATATATTGAATACCTCTAAAAGAATTGTATATTTTTGGTCTAAGACTCATGAGACAGAATGGTTTCCTATTCTGAGATTAAACAAGAAGGGAGGGAGGGAGGTTTCAGAGGGAGGGGACTTACGTATACCTATGGCTGATTCATGTTGATGTATGGCAGAGACCAACACAATATTGTAAAGCAATTATCCTCCAGTTTAAAAAAAATTTTAAAAAACTAAAAGAAAAAAAAATCTAATTATGTAACTATTACTCACTTAATATCACTGTATCATTATTGGTCAACAGAAAAATAACAGAATTTTGTATCACCAAAACTACCATTTAATAGAAAAACTGTAATTACTTTTTAAAACCCAGATGCATATCAGAATTATCTTGGAATTTTTTGGGGAAAAAAAAGAAACAAAACGAAATTTGTCCTTTTATTAAATACAAGCTTTCCCCAACTTTTTAGATGGTCCAAAAGACTACTCTTAGAGAATACAATAATCAGAACTCACTAAGCAAGTGGTAGTTAGAATCCCTTTCATATTTGAAGGTCAAACGACCATAGCTGACATGATTTAGATTCTTCAGCCACTCAAAGTAAGATACTGTCACTCCTCCAGCATTCAAGTAGAGATCCTGTATACAAAGAAATGAGATGATGGTTTTAATAAAAGCTTACAGTGAACATAAGAGCTCAGTGTGAAAGCAGATTAAATTTCAGACTTCCCATACATATCTTAGACAGGGGCAGAAAATTTGTACTTAAGAAATTCAGTTTAACTGAAATTTTTAAAGTGCTTGCAGCAAAAGGAATTCTTCAAAATGCATCACAAGTCAACACTAACTTCTAATGGCCTTTTGCTACAGACCCCATGCTTAACCACTGAAAAACTTAAGCACATGTTACTCACATTAGCTTTCTGAGTGAAAGGAGCAAGGAACATGTGCAAGTTACAGTAGTATTTCTAGCACATTTAACATTTATATAACTGGATTTAAGAAGTCTAAATACATACTCAAGAAAGAGCCTGAAGTTGAAAGAAAATGTTCAGGTCCAAGTGAACTATCTCTCTTTTTTTTTTTGGACAGGCTTATTATGTTAACCACACTTCCACTTTATTTTCTTAAAAGCAAAATAAAGATGAAAAATTCACTAAGCCTTGGGAAACTAACAATCCTCTCCCCACAATTCCTTGCAAAAAAACAATTATGACTCTGAGTACATACAAAACCCAGCAAACACAGTTTACTTACTGGAATAACCATGATGTTCCTCTCTAGGAAAATCTTATCAGCTTCTGGAGTTGTCGGTCCATTGGCACCTTCAGCAATGATCTGCAAGAAAGTTAGAAACATAGAGAAATGCTGGTAACACTGTGAAATCCCCTGCAGCTGAGCCTCAGAGATATGTGCATGGGAGAGGGCTGTGAGAGAGACAAAAAATTCCCCTTTAAATTGCATGCTGGGGAACTATATGTGAATTATATCCCAGTAAAGCTGTATTTTTTTAAAGAAGAAACCCATTGGAGCTTTCCTATGACCTTCAATCGCATTAGTAAGGTTGAACCCATCATCATGTCACCTTGGCTTTGACTCGTGGTGCATTGGACTTGGTCAGCTGCTTCTCGCTGGCAGCAGGGATCAGTATGTCACAGTCAACCTCCAAGATGCTCCCTTCATAGATCTTTGCTTTGGGGAAGCCCAGGATTGTTCCATGTTGCTATAATTGATTAAAAATCAGAATTAATGGCTGCAACAGAGTTTAAATGTTTATGTTCAGTGCCTATCATATGAAGTCTCATAAGCAAACAAAGTGAAAAGACAACACACAGAAGGGAGAAAATATTTGCAAATGAAGAGACCAACAAGGGATTAATCTCCAAAATATACTCATGCAGCTCATTAAAAAACCAAACAAAAGCATGAATGGAAGACCTAAATAGATATTTCTCCAAAGAAGACATACAGATGGCCAAGAGGCACATGCAAAGATGCTCAGCATCACCAGTTACTAGAAAAATACAAACCAAAACTACAGTGAAGGGCTTCCCTGGTGGTTCAGTGGTTAAGAATCCACCTTGCAATGCAGGGGACACCAGTTTGATCCCTGATCCGGGAACAATCCCCATGCCTTGGGGCAACTAAGTCTGTGCACTTCAACTACTGAAGCTCTCGTGCCCTACAGCCTGTGCTGCAACAAGAGAAACTACTGCAATGAGAAATCCCTGCATGGCAACTAGAGAGTAGCCTCCTCTCACTGCAACTAAAGCACAGCAATGAAAATACAGCACAGCCAATAAATAAATAAAATATTAAAAACAAAACAACTGTACAATGAGGTACCACCTTACCCTGGTCAGAATGGCCATCAACAAGAAATCTACAAACAATAAATGCTGGAGAGGTTGCGGAGAAAAGGGAACCCACCTATACTGTTGGTGGGAACGTAAATGGGCATGGCCAATATGAAGCATAGTATGGAGGTGCCTACAAATAGAGCTACAGTATGATTCAGCAACCCCACTCCTGGGCATATATCTGGAGAAAACTATAATTCAAAAAGATATATGTAAGTAGCCAGGGCATAGAAGCAACATAAATGTCCACGGACAGAGGAACAGACAGAGAAGAGATGGTACATATACACAATGGGGTATCACTCAGCCAGAAAAAAAGCACGAAGCAATGCCACTGGCCGTGCCACGAATGGGCCTAGAGACTGTCCTGAGTGAGGAACGTCAGACAGAGAGAGAAACGCATGACATTGCTTATATGTGCCATTTAAACAGGGGCATAACGAGCCTGTCTGCAAAACAGAGACAGAGTCACAGGTGCAGAAAGTCGACTTATGGTTACCCAGGGGGAAGTGGGGGAGGGATAAATCGAAAGATTGGGACTGACAGACTTCTACATATAAAAACAGATAAGCAGTAAGAACCTACTGTATGGCACAGGGAACTCTACTCAATATCGTGTAAATGACCGACCTGGGCTAGAACCCAAAAAGTGGATACATGTATAACTGTTTCACTTCACTGTACAGCAGAAACTAATGCAACACTGTAAATCAACTATAGCCCAATAAAAACTAATCTAAAAAAGCAATGGAAACAGATTTCAATAATGCTTATTTCAACTTTATAACACCCAGGTGGTCAAACTCCTCAGATATTAGAATAACATACCAATTTGAAGTCTTCCAGTTCCTTTGGGTCAATACCATCTGGATTCCATATGCTGCCATCAGACTCACCAACAGCAACACATTTAGCACCAAAACGATGTAAATATCTCATAGAGTGCAGGCCCACATTACCAAATCCCTGTGAACAACAGTTGTACATGAAACAAAAATCAAAGTCCTAGCACAGATGGTTAAGTCATATTCTGACCAATACACATTCTATTAGTTTAGAAGTAATTCTCAAAATACTTTTGACAAAAGAATCCATGTCTCTCTTCAATAATAAATTTCTGTGTTTTGAAATTCAGAACTCGGGGCTTCCCTGGTGGCTCAGAGGTTAAAGCGTATGCCTGCAATGCGGGAGACCTAGGTTCGATCCCTGAGTCAGGAAGACCCCCTGGAGACGGAAATGGCAACCCACTCCAGTATTCTTGCCTGGAGAATCCCATGGATGGAGGAGACTGGTGGGCTACAGTCCAGAGGTCACAAAGAGTCGGACATGACTGAACAACTTAAAAAACAAAAACAAAAACAAAAAACAAAAAAAAAAAAAAAAAAAAAAGAAATTCAGAACTCAATCCTTTGTAATTTCTGCTAGTGAGTCCTGAAGACATTCAGTTATGAGCAGCTTGCTGACTTATAAAGAAATGGCAACTACCTAGGACCTCAGTCCCTGATGGCCAGATGTCCTATGGTCATGAAAAGATAAGTCACTAACTGGGAGGAATATAAGTCTTATTTTAAAGTAGCATTCAACTTAATTTCGATTCTTCTAAGCAAACTAATCAAACATCGATCAAAAGCTGAAATCTGGATCACCATGTATACACATAATAGTTTAAGAGGATGTATTACCTTGCAAATGTCCATTTTAAACCTTAAGAGATCCAAAGGATCTAATTTTAAAAACTGCAAATCTAGAGGCTCCAACTGAGAGCATGTAGAACTCGCCTCTTCCCAGAAATACATCAAAAATATATCTACGAATGGAACAATTTTCACAGAATACCTACTAATCACTAGACCTCAAACACCTAAAAGGATAAGAAAGATGTATTAATTTAGATCTTTCCATTAATAGATCTTTAGGATGAAAGAAAAAAAGAAAAAAAAGGGAAGTGGAATGGGACCTGTGTCCCTGTATTGAAAGTGTAAAACTGTTAATCACTCAGTTGTGTCTGACTCTTTGTGACCCCACGGACTGTGGCCTGTCAGGCCCCTCTGTCCATGGAATTCTCCAGGCAAGCATACTGGAGTAGGTAGCCATTCCCCTCTCCAGGGAATCCTCCCCAACCCAGGGAGTGAACCCGGGTCTCTTGCACTACAGGTGGATTCTTTACTGCCTGAGCCACCAGGGAAGCCCTGGAAGGGAGCTGCAGAAGGGGAGAGGGTCCTGTATCCTGGGAAGCCGCTTCGCAGGTGGGGGAGATCAGGAAAGGGGTTTCAGAGGCTCAGAAGAGAGCAACAACTGTTCTGTGGCAGGCAGGGCAAAGAAGAGACCTGCACAGACTGCCCATGCCACCACCCAGCGCACCTGGCCTGAAATACACGTCTGCTGGTAGAGGTGGGGGTGAGTGCTGAAACTCGGAGCTGAGAGGACAGACCTGGGGGAGGACTGCTGTTGGCTGCATGGAGACAGAGTGAGTGTGGTATGGCTGCGACAGAGCGTGTGTGAAGAAGCCTGGCCCTGCCACAGACACGGGAGTATAAGGATGAGCCACTGTTAAGGGCGTCTGACGCACGGGGCAGGGCTGCCACAGCACCCTCTTTCTCTGCAGGCACTGGGAACACGCACCCTTGCTGCGCTCTTGCTGCGCTCTTGGAGCTGGCACTAGCGGATCTCCCATGCACAGAGTGGGGCCGAAATCAGAGCGGAGCCCTTGGGCCGTGCACAGCAAGGGGGGGCCTCGGTGCATATCCAGTGCAGGCTTTGGTCTCAACACCACTCACACTTCCCATCCAGGGGATAACGGCTAGCATACACTGAGGAAAGAGGCGGCAGGCACCCACACCACAAACAGCCCTCGCACGAAACAACACTAAACCCACGCAGGCTACATAGGGATGCGCCCACGCGAAAAACAGCCCTCTGAGACCACAGGAGATAACTGCTTCTACTCACAGACATAGAGAACAGACTTGTAGTTGCCAAGGTGGAGGGGGCGAAGGAGGAATGGATTGGGAGTCTGGGATTAGCAGATGTGAATATGAGATGGGTAAAAAGCAAGGTTCTACTGTATAGCACAGGAAAATATATTCACTATTCTGTGACAAACCATAATGGATAAGAATATGGAAAAGAATCTACATACATGTATAACTGAATCGCTATGCTGCACAACAGAAACTAACAGAGCACTGCAAGTCGACCGTACTCCAACGGAATT
Organism: Oryx dammah; assembly: GCF_014754425.2. Lineage (NCBI taxonomy): Eukaryota > Metazoa > Chordata > Mammalia > Artiodactyla > Bovidae > Oryx > Oryx dammah. The sequence goes on along the minus strand of NW_024070190.1, from coordinate 18,647,819 downwards.
TTTAAAACTTGCAAATCTAAAAACACTGAAAACCTTACTGCCTATTTATCAGTCATTCCTCAAGAGAGTAACAAACATTTTTACCTGAACCGCAAATGTTTTATCTCCAAATCCTGGTGTCATTCCTAAAATACTCATGTAAGAAGCCTCATTGATGAAGTTTTCAATCCCATGGAAAACTCCCCGGCCAGTAGCAGAGATCCGTCCATGGATTCCACCCTGACTGATGGGCTTACCAGTAACACAGGCATGGGCATTAATATCCTGTAAAAAAAGAAAAAGGGCGCAAAACTTAAAATTATACTCATTAGAAGTGAGTGTGTCTTTAAGGTATACTTTCGTCAACAGAGATAAATCTCACTTTTTCAGATTCTTGTTCCTAGAAAATATATAATAAAGTATATTGTACTTTCTGATGGGAGAAACAGGGTTTCTAGGAATTTAACATAAAGTAAGGACAATAAAGGACAGAAATGGTATGGACCTAACAGTAGCAGAAGATAGTAAGAAGAAGTGGCAAGAATACACAGAAGAACTATACCAAAAAGATCTTTATGACCCAGATAACCACGATGGTGTGATCACTCACCTAGAGCCAGATATCCTGGAATGTGAAGTCAAGTGGGCCTTAGGAAGCATCACTATGAACAAAGCTAGTGGAGGTGATGGAATTCCAGCTGAGCTCTTTCAAATCCTGAAAGAGGATGCTGTGAAAGTGCTGCACTCAATATGCCAGCAAATTTGGAAAACTCAGCAGTGGCCACAACACTGGAAAAGGTCAGTTTTCATTCCAATCCCAAAGAAAGGCAATGCCCAAGAATGCTCAAACTACTGCACAATTGCACTCATCTCACATACTAGTAAAGTAATGCTCAAAAAAAAAAAGCTCATAAACTGAAATTCCAGATGTTCAAGCTGGATTTAGAAAAGGCAGAGGAACCAGAGATCAAATTGCCAACATCTGCTGGATCATCAAAAAAGCAAGAGAGTTCCAGAAAAACATCTATTTCTGCTTTATTGACTATGCCAAAGCCTTTGACTGTGTGGATCACAACAAACTGTAGAAAATTCGTCAAGAGATGGGAATACCAGACCACCTGACCTGCCTCCTAAGAAATCTGTATGCAGGTCAGGAAGCAACAGTTAGAACTGGACATGGAACAACAGACTGGTTCCAAATTGGGAAAGGAGTACGTCAAGGCTGTATATTGTCACCCTGCTTATTTAACTTATATGCAGAGTACATCATGAGAAATGCTGGCCTGGATGAAGCACAAGCTGGAATCAATATTGCTGGGAGAAAATAGCAATAACCTCAGATGTGCAGATGACACCACCCTTATGGCAGAAAGTGAACTAAAGAGCCTCTTGATGAAAGTGAAAGAGGAGAGTGAAAGAGTTGGCTTAAAGCTCAACATTCAGAAAACTAAGATCATGGCATCTGGTCCCATCACTTCATGGCAAATAGATGGGGAAACAGTGACAGACTTTATTTTTTGGGGCTCCAAAAATCACTGCAGATGGTGACTGCAGCCATGAAATTAAAAGATTGGAAGAAAAGTTATGACCAACCTAGACAGCGTATTAAAAAGCAGAGACATTACGTTGCCAACAAAGGTCTGTCTAGTCGAAGCGATGGTTTTTGCAGTAGTCATGTATGGATGTGAGATTTGCAGTAGTCATGTATGGATGTGAGTTGGACTAGATAGAAAGCTGAGTGCCGAAGAATGGATGCTTTTGAACTGTGGTGTTGCAGAAGACTCTTGAGAGTCCCTTGGACTGTAAGGAGATCTAACCAGTCCATCCTAAAGGAGACCAGTTCTGAATATTCACTGGAAGGACTGCTGCTGAAGCTGAAACTCCACCAGTTTGGCCACCTGGTGCGAAGAACTAACTCATTTGAAAAGACCCTGATACTGGGAAAGATTGAAGTGGGGAGGTGAATGGGACAACAGAGGATGAAATGGTTGGATGGCATCACTGACTCAATGGACATGAGTCTGAGTGAGCTCTGGGAGTTGGTGATGGACAGCGAAGCTTTGCGAGCTGCAGTCCATGGGGCCAAAAAGTGTCAGACACAACTAAGTGACTGAACTGAACTGAACTGAAAATTGTAGCAACCAGAACAGTGTGCAATAGGTAAATCGATGGGTGGGACATGAGAAAACAGTCTTAATATATATAGGAAGTCAATATAAAATACAAGAAGCATTTTACGTCAGTGGCTAAAGTATGTACAGTTTAATAAACAGACAATTTGTTACCCTTATGAAATAAGATAAAGTGCCTTATTTCATACCATATCCCTTACCCTCCAATGTTCTAGCTGGAGAAGTTAAAAAATGACTATAAATACTTTTACAGAGAGAATTTAGGATTGTGTTAGCTGTATCATTACCAACAAAGAGGATAAAATAAAAAAACCAAAATGGTCCAGTAAAGTGATTTATGGTATTAGTAGTTTTCCCACAGTTTTCCTTCATGAATAGTTAATGCTTATGAATACAGAATTACAAACCAGGTGCCAAATGCTTTTGAACAGAGAAAATGCAAATGCTGGAGCTGACAGCGATCCTCTCTGAGGTCAGGCACTGTGCCGGCTGGCTGCGAGCTGCCCTGCATACCTAATTGTTCTGGAAAGCCTGGGCCAGGGTGGAGAACTTGCTTGCTTTCCAGTGCCCTCACATCTGAACACAAGTAACAAAAACTATGGCTTCTTATCTGAGGCCTGGCCCTGATTTTGGATTTCCTATCACTTTAAGGATAGTCTTTTACCAGCGTTTAGTTTAAGGGTTAGTTGGCAAAGCCTCACAAGACTTTCTTTTGTCGCCTTTGGGAATGAGCTAGGAAATGACAATGTACTGCCCACTGCTTTGTCCTATTCGGTCTAATGCTTTGCTTAAAAAGACCATCCCCAGGGCTCATTTAACGCAAGAAGGTAACATAGAAAAGCAACCTTTTGGGAATGGCAGGCAAAACCAAAATTCTTTGAAGTGCCTCAGACTGCTCCTGTTTTAGGGGATTTGCAGAATTTGCCTGGTGTAGTATTTATATTTACTTTTCGTGGTTACCAAGAGCCACATTATTCTCTGACTCACTTAACCCTAATGGCTATCACATGAAGTAGGTACTACTGTCATTTTCTAGAAGAGGAATGCGAGACAGAGAGCTTAAGGCACTTGCCGCAGGTCACAGAGCTGGCATGTGAAGAAGCCCGTTCTAGAACCCAGGGTGTTTACCCGTGCTCCCGACTACACACATACTGCGTCACCGCAGGAAACGAGACAAGTCTAAATTTCTCCACTAGATGCTGTGGCCACCTTCCTCTCTTTCCCAGGAAACAATATTCCTCCTCTTCTAAGGCTGATTTTCCACTAGGGCCCTTAAAAGATGAATCCACGGCCCACAGCCAATCAACATGCCAAACGACAACAAAAACCTTTCTCTTTGGAAAACAGGCACCTTTCAAGCTGTCCTCTAGCCAGGGCCATTTTTCTTAAGTGAAGCCTACTCTTCATGCCCTACTTCACTCTCCACAGCCCCCCTGAAGCCTGGCTCCATTCTCACTATTCCAGCCTAGTTGCTGAACTGGCGTCTCCTCAGAACCACCCCCAGCATCCACAACGCAGAGCTCTTGGTCCTTCTCATTCTTTTGTAACTAATTGCTTCCCCCTCCACCCCACAAACACTGTGCAGTCTGTCCATTCCTCCCGATTCTATGGCAGGCCAATAGCGCTCTGGGGCTCCTGTGTAGTCGTCTCTCCCCAACAATCCCATTTTCTGCTGCACACACGGTGAAGCTTACTGTGGCACACACCTGCTCACTTAGCACTTCACTGGCTTCCCTCTGTTTTCAGGACAAAGACCAAAGTGCTTGCTGTCACCTACAAGGTAGGAATCTGGTCTGACTCTCTTCTGCGGGCCTGTCTCATGCCCTCTCTACTCTGGCTACCACAGTCTTCCCTCAGCCTCTCAGGTTCGCTTCTTTTCACATAAGGACCCAGGTGCTTCCTTCTGCCTCTAACCCTTGGCTAGCACCACTTCCCCTGGTTGATAAGTACTCCTCTTTCAGAGTGTAGACCAAAGGTTACATCTCAAGGAGGCTTTTCTGATCCTACTCCAGAGACGGGGTTAGGTTCCCAGTACTCTTTTCATGCCATCAAAGTGCTTCCTTCTAGCCTTTACCCCAATTGTATTGAACACCTTGCTTGTACTTTATTATTTTTTTTCATTCTCCAATTAAAAAAATTTTTTTTATTTAATTATTTTAATTGGAGGCTAATTACTTTACAATATTGTAGTGGGTTTTGCCATACATTGACAGGAATCAGCCATGGGTGTACATGTGTCCCCCATCCTGAAACCCCCCTCCCACCTTGCTTGTACTTTATAAGCCTTGCATGTAGTAAGTGACCTCTCTATATTTTTAGAATAAACTGTGAGCAGTTAGGGTATGGAGTTCTTAGAGGAAGAGAATCAGGCAAACCCTTCCTCACAAAAGAAAAGCCATTGTGTTATCTGAGCCTGTCCACAATGCTTGTACTTGGACAGGTCTCAGCACTCAACCATCAGATCAGCTGAAATCTAAAGGAAGATGCTGACCTTTTCTCATCTTAGTAAGTTCAGTCACCTAAAGCTTGGACTCTGCCAACCCCCCAAGCCCCTTCATAAATATGCGTGTACCCTTAGCTCAAAAGGCTCCCGCTCGTGCTGTTCGGGGAGACGCTGCTTTGGGAAAGATCCCTAGTGCTGACTTGCTCTGACTGGTACACCAAGCCCATCTTCAGTCTGGTCCTGCCTTGGCCTAACACCCATCAAGGTGTATCCAGGTTTTGGGTAACAGGGTGTCTTTCTTCAGTCACTCTCTCTTCCTATTCCTAAGTGGGTTCAAGGCTCCACCCCTTCAAGGACAGAAGGCCAAAGGTGTCAGTGGCACTACTTCCTCGCAGCCCAGAGACTCAAGTCCTCCTGGTGCTTTCTGATTCAACCTTGTCCTTCGCCTTGCTCCCACGTGTGCAGCCCCGTACTGCTGAGTCTACCTCTGAGCCAGTGCTTCTCCCTAGCCACGTGGCTCCCAGGCTGGGAAGGCGGATGCTGACACTGTGGAGGCCGTCTCTTTGCTCTAGCCGAACACTGTGGCCAGCCCTTCTCCCCTAAGGAAGAGCCAGCATCAAAGGCTCCCCGCTGACTAGCAAGTAAAACAAAAACACCGGGACTTGAGTACTTCCTTATTTTTTCATGTACTTCTTCGTTCTCCCATCACCTTTCTAAATGGGCCTTGTCTTCGGGCAATCTGAGCTCTACAGCTTCTCTGCCTATTTATTCCCCAAATCCCCACACTGAATTCTATCCATTTTCAAGGTCTCAGCTCAGTTCAGTTCAGTCACTCAGTCGCGTCCGACTCTTTGCGACCCCATGAATCGCAGCACGCCAGGCCTCCCTGTCCATCACCTATATGCAGGTCAGGAAGCAACAGTTAGAACTGGACATGGAACAACAGACTGGTTCCAAATAGGAAAAGGAGTACTTCAAGGGTGTATATTGTCACCCTGCTTATTTAACTTATATGCAGAGTACATCATGAGAAACACTAGGCTGGAAGAATCACAAGCTGGAATCAAGATTGCAGGGAGAAATTTCAAGGTCTAGCCCTGACCAAATACCTCCTTCCAGGAAGCCTTCCTCCTCCTGCCTTCAGAAACTCTCCACCCTGCTATCACACTATCTCCATACCTTATCTGCTTAATGTGTCTTAGTTTCTTTGAGGAAAAAGCCCGAATTGAACGCTTCTTTATTTCCCATCTACTGTCTTGTAATGAATCCTGCCCTGGTAGGTGATCTTTGAGGGTCCCATCCCAGTGTTGAGAACAGGATTGCATGTGAGTAAAAGCCTAACCCAAGTTCACTACATTTATGATGTAAGATTATTGTTTAGTCACTAACTTGAGTCTGACTCTTTTGCAACCCCGTAGACTGCAGCCTGCCAGGGTCCTCTATCAGTGGGATTTCCCAGGGAAGAATACTGGCGTGGGCTGCCGTTTCCTTCTCCAGGGGGTCTTCCCGATCCAGGGACTGAACCTGAATCTCCTGCATTGGCAGGCAGATTACCACTGAGCCACCTGGGAAGCTCATGATGTAAGACAGACAGGAAGTAAAATAATATATAAAACGAGGCATAATTAAATGAGAGGAGACAAACTCGATGACTTTTCCCCTTATATACATCATCATTTGAACTGTTACTTCTGATAGATAAGAAAACGAAGCCTTCAGGGCCTTGGTGAGTACTCACATAGTGCCCTATGGTGCTAGCGTAGGTGTCAGCAATCCAGGACATCTCTCGCTCGCCTGTGCTCATGTCTGGGGCGGGCACATCAATGCCAGGACCTGGGGACACAGAGAAAGGGCATGGCACCAATGTTTAAGATAAATGCATCTCAAACACATCCTTGCAGTTCTCTATAATAACAAAGCTACCATGGCTAGAAAACTTCAGATTTCATCTAGGTTACTAATTCAAATTATAGAAATACTAAATGTTCCATTACAAAGTCGACACACACAGCGTTACATAACTTCTCCCACTAGTGTTCACTCGCTCTGAGTTTGGAAATTAGTTCTGTACAACAGATACACCACTCAACAGACTTCCGAATGTGCAAGCATAGGCAAATCAGTCTAACCTCTCTTGACCTCGTTCCTTAAACTGCAGTTAGAGATCACAGTGGCATAAGGAGGCTGCAGTTAGAAAGTTTATGTGTCTGACACAGCACAATGACATACCTGCTTTCTGGGGATGTAAACCCTCCTCACCAAGTAGAAAAAGCAAAACCACATAGTGCTGAAGCAACTGTGTTAAGCCCATAATACTTTTACCTGTGACAGAATCCTGCTTTGACCTATTATTAAAAGCTTACTCTGCACAGAAAGTTTTAGACCTTGGCTTTCAGTTCCTCAGAGCAGCAAATCAAATGGTTTGAAGGTAACAAGAAGTCAGCCCACAGGCAGTGACAAGTAACAATGACAGTCCTAATGCTGATGTCCTATGAGATCTCAGATGGAAATGTATTAAATGGTGCCCACTTAAATCTGTAAAGGCAGGAATATATAGAAATAGACTCATCAAAATGGTAAGTAAGAATACAAAACAACCTGTTTAGTGGATCAGTTAACTAAAATACAGTATATCATGCAAAGAAATACTGTTCAGCAGTTACAAGAATGATGTGCACCCATGTAAATGACTTGGAATCATCATTAAAATGTACATGTGGAGAAAAAAGCAGGTTTTGTATAGCAAGTCCAAGTTCCCATTCATATAAATTTTTCTTTTTTTATACATTTGTTATTGTTTAGTCACTAAGTTGTGTTAGCCCATAGATTGTAGCCTGACAGATTCCTTTGTCCATGGAATTTTCCAGGCTAGAATACTGGAGTAGGCTGCTATTTCCTTCTTTAGGGAATCTTCCCAACCTAGGGATCAAACTTGCATCTCCTGCAAGTTTGGGAGGCATATTCTTTACCAGTGAACCACTAGAGAAGTCCTTCTCTATATATACCCATGTGTAATAACTACACTTATTTCCATATAAATGTATGCAGAGGTTTAGAAAGATAAACTTTTTCACTCTATTTAGAGTTCAGTCCTGTTTATAGCTTTCTATATTGTTTCAACTGTAAAATACAAACTCATTACCTTTATAAAAAGAAAACCACAACTTTAAAATGACAAATTGCTCCTGCGTCCTTTTAGAGGTTCCCAGATGGCTCAGAGGTAAAGAATTCACCTGCAATGCAGTAGACATGGTTCGATCCCTGGGTCGGGAAGATCCCCTGGAGAAGGAAATGGCAACCCACTCCAGTATTCTTGCCTGAGAAATCCCATGGACAGAGGAGCAGGAAAGGCTACATACAGTCTATGGGGCTGCAAAAGAGTCACATGACTCAGAGACTGTTACCACCACCACCCAAAGTAAAATTACAAAGTATTATTACTACTGCATACAAAATCAATGTATAGGGATACACAAATTACAAATAATTCCCGAGTTACAGGTAAATTCTCAAATACCTTACAAAGTACAGGTGTGAAAGTTTAGCCTTTTAACACTCAATCCTGTAGATAAAAAGTTGACTGAAAAAGGCACCTGCTTTCGCAGGAGTATAGAGGTAAAGCTAAACAGGTAATTTTGGTGCACAGAGATATAGGGGGATGAAAAGGGAACTCCACAGTTTAAAAGACGATATCCAAATGCACATAACAGAATTAACACCCTTTCACAAACTAAAAAAAGAGAAAAATGAAGGACTACTTCTCAATTCATTCTATGAGGCCAGTATTATCTTGATATGAAAGACTTCATAAGAATACTAAAGACCGGTATCTCTTAGAACAGTATCAGAAAAAATAAAATACTTATGAATAAACCTAACAATTAGTACAAAACTTGTACCTAAAAAACTGTAAAATATGATTAAACAAATGGAAGACATTCAGTACTCATGGACGGGAAGACTCAGTATGGTTAAGATGGCAACACACTACAGATAAGTCAACAGATTAAAGCATCCCTACCAAAACCCCAGGCAACAACATTTTTTTTTTTTTTTGCAGAAATTGAAAAGCTAACCTTAAACTCATTCAATATGACAGGGCTAGGACCCAGACTCAGGTCTAACTCATAATCTGAAACTCTGTGGAAAGGCAAGTCAGAAAATAACTGAAATGATGTCAGTTCCAAAGGTTTGCTCAGGACTAATTCTGTGCCCTAGGGAGAGGAAAAGAAAGCCAACTGCCTCCCTCTTAGGCTACAAAGCTTTCTGGGCCCAGATGTCAGCTTAGTTGCAGAGTGGCTTAGTAAAGCTTTTATACATAAACAAAAAAAGTTAAATTGCTAATATTTAAGCTTTCAGTGTTTTAATGAATCACCTTTTAACCTTTGAAATTACAGGGTTCTTATCAATATAGAGAAAATTAAGTTGTATATACTCTATATATGGGCAATAAATACAACTGAATAAAGTCTGACACCACTCAAGACTATTAAATATGTTTGAGGTTTAAGCTAAGCTATGGCGTAAAAAATTACGAAGGCTACCAGAATTGGTAGTTACTCTGCCACCTCATTAGCGCTTCCCCTGTACAATGACTGCAAGTAAAGCCCACAGCAGTGCCAGGGAGGACGTGCCAAGAAGCCAAATGCCTTTTAAATTATGAAAGACAGGACAAACCTAGTAAAGTTCTCGTGTTACTAGAAGGGGAACTTCAAAATAGGAATACATTAAGTCAATAGGAACTTGTCAGCAGTGAGAAGAATACTAAGAAAGAAAAACAGAGGGTCAGGAAAACAGAAAAAGGAACTTTTCTTTCCTGCTTAGTTTTCTGAGTTTACTATGTTAAACTACGGTAGCAAAATTCTATCAAACAATTTTATTTTATTTATTTATTTTTTTACCACAAATCAATCTTTCAGGACAATAAACAGGTTTAATTTGCTTGAAACTTAAATGGATTAAATAATAATTATAGATCAAAGAATATTCACATCTCACACAAAATAATGTATGATACACATAGTACTATGATACAAAAACATAAAGAAATGAGTATCAGTACCCTCAGAAATTTAGTCTGACCGGCAAAAACTCCTAGTAACAAACATTAGGAGCCCCAGGAATCAGCCAGTGATGGCAGAGTGAGTCAAGAGAATGAGCCTCCACACCTCCCAGCCTGCGCCCACTTCTCTGAAGGGAAAGGCCTGCTTCAGCCTCCGATTCCAAATAGCATGTTTTCTCACTGCTTTCCGAACAGGATTACTATTGCAAAACTCCTTTTCGCATATTAAAAATTACTTATGATGAAGGTATTATTTCGTTCCTAAAATCTTTTTGGATGTCACAATTGTGACTGTGCCTGTGGTTCAATGCTATTACAGTGATCAAAAATCTTATAATGTTATGTCTGTACAAGGAGAAGAGGTGCAAGTGACCTCTGCCGCTGTCCACGCTGTATACTAAGAACGTGAACTTTTCTATTAGAGCGGAGTCACGAACATGCCCTGGTGTGCTCACCATGTTTCACACAGAGCCCAAGTTCTCAAAGGAAAAGGACAAGTCCATCCATGCCTGTATCCATATACAGACAAAAGCAGGAGTTTAAAATCATGACAAGTAGTTTTTAGATGTTCCCACGCTGTGGAAACCTACATGGCAATACATACCAATAAAGCCCTTCTTTGCCAGCTCCATGGTGAACCTCCTTGTGATCTTTTCCAATTCATTATCCTGTAAAGGAGAAAGGTGAAAACAGACAAGAATGAAAAAACAATTTTTGATAGAAAAACCACTAGAGGAGGTAACTAACAGGTGCATCCTATTTTCTTCTTATAGAACATTTTCATACTATCTTGTATAATCTTCAGAAAAACAACTCCTAAAGTAGGCATTTCCATTCTAAACGGAAATTAAAATTTACATTTCTGAGACCAAAAATTAGGTTACCTAAAAAGGACAGGGAAGCCTAGCATGCTGCAGTCCACGGGGCCGCAGAGTTGGACAAGACTCAGTGATTGAGTAACAAGCAACAGAGCAGCACAGTGCTCACACCTGTTCTTGCATTAATATAGGAGCCTGTGAGCAATCCTCATGGTTTATTTTCATTTAATCACAATTTAAAAACATATATAGTTTGTATGCCGATATTAATTCATATAATTTATTAAACGTAATACAGAGGCTAATTAGTAACATTAACTTGGAATTGATAGGATAAATAAAACTTTTACCAAATTACATATCACTAGAACCTTGAGATCCCAACATAAAAACCTCAGATCATAGCTGTATTAGTATATGATATATTTATATATAGTGTATTTACATCACAGCCATATATAATAAACATGTACACAAATGCCTAAGAATATGAATGTATACTTACTACCTTTTAACCAAGTAGGAAAATGAAACAGGACACTGCTGTGAGCAGGCGAGCTTTATCTGGCAGAACATTCAAGGCGCTAGTGGTCTATTTGTTTCTCCTGTGCTTTTCAAAGCAAGGGAACCACTAATGTCACCGGTATAAGGGGTGCACAGAAGCACAGTGATTTCAAGCCCCATTAGTGCTGCGTACACTAATGTCATTTTGATACTTACAGTGTAGTTCTTGGGATTGATCTTTACACCTGCTTTGGCACCCCCAAATGGCACATCTGAAAGAGAAGTTTGAAAGCTGCTATTCCGTATAAAGGATAAAAGAATTAAAAAGGCAGAAAGCACTATGTAATACTATAACAGTGTGATGCCTTTAGCTTTAGTTTCAGAAAGTTCAGTAAATAAGCCCACAATGATCTCTCCTCAAATGATGTGATATAAATTCTAAGAAGATGCAAATTACAGTCATATCTAATCAGAGTGCCTTACTTCTAAAATGTAACAAAGTATTTTTCTTGTATTATAAAAAGTATAGTATGAATAAGACTATGTTTGGTCTTATTCACAGAGTATAGAAAGGGATTTAAACAAATATCTACACTTCAGGAAAATTCAGTTAATTCCTATAAAAAGTTTCCCATTTAGAAAAAGGTAAACCAAGACTGATAGAAAAAAATGATGTAAGTCTTTCACAACCTAAAAAAAAAGCAAAACAAACCCCAAACACTTCTCCTAAGGTATACTTCTCTAACATCTTAAAAGTAACCTTGTATGCAAACATATTTTCCCGGAGTTCTTATTAGGTAGCAACAAAGGAGATCACTTACCAACCACTGCACACTTATATGTCATCAGGGAAGCCAGAGCTTTTACTTCATCTACACTCACATCAGTGCTGTAACGGATACCTGGTTGTTTAAAAAAAAAAAAAAAAAAAGATGGGGTGAGAAAGAAGGGGATGTATTTAGAACATCCTTCCAGCATGTTAAAAGAAATACAACAACTTAAAAATGTCCACACTTTTTAAAGGACAATTAAAGTAGCTTATAATTAGAGTCAGTAACGGATGGAGTTCCCTGGTGTCCCAGTGGTTAAGACTTTGCCTTCCAATGCAAGAGGTACAGGTTTGATCCCTAGTCAGAGAACTAAGACCCTGTATGCCCCAACAGAATGAGCACTGAATTTGATTCAAGTATTCTGATATTTTAGAGAAAAAGATTTGCCCACAAAGGTCTGTATAGTCAAAGCTATGGTTTTTCCAGCAGTCATGTATGGATATGAGAGTTGGACCACAGAAAAGGCTGGGCACCAAAGAACTGATGCTTTCGAATTGTGGTGCTGGAGATGACTCAAGCCCCTTGGATAGCAAGGAGATCGAATCAATCAATCCTAAAGGAAATCAACCCTGAAAATTCATTGGAAGGACTGATGCTGAAACTCCAATATTTTGGCCAACAACACAGAAAGCTGACCCATTGGCAAAGATCCTGATGCTGGGAACGACTGAGGGCAGGAGGAGAAGGGGGCGACAGAGGATGAGATGGTTTGATGGCATCACCGACTCAATGGACACAAATTTGAGCTAATTCTGGGAGATAGTGGAGGATAGAGGCGCTTGGTGTGCTGCAGTCCATGGGGTCACAAAGAGTCAGACATGACTTAGCAAGTGAATAACAACATATAGATACTCAAATGTATAGAATACAGAAACTATGTGCACACCACGCCTTTATCTGCTCGTCTGTTGGACACTTCGAGTGCGTCCATATTTTGGCTATTACGAACAATGCCGCTCTAAACACTGAGGTGCATGTAGCTTTTTGAAATCAGTTATTTTCATTTTTTTCATATACATTCCCAGAAGTGGAACTGCTAAATCATATGGTAGTTCTATCTTTATTTTTCTTGAGGAACCTCCAGTTTTCCAGAAATTGGCTGCACCAATTAACACTCCCACCAACTCTACTGTGTTCCCTTTCCTCCCCTTCCTCACCAACACTTGCTATTTGTGGTCTTCTATTTTTAAATTAGATTGTCTTTTTAGTATGGAGTTGTAGGAGCTGTTTATATACTTTAGATGTTTAACCCAAATGTTTTCTCCCAGACAGTAGATAATGTCTTTTCACTTTGTTGCTGATTTCCTTTGCCTTAGGAGACAGATCCAAAAAAAATATTGCTATGATTTATGTCAGAGTGTTCTGCCTTTGTTTTTCTCTAAAAGTTTTATGGTTTCCGATCTTACCTTTAGGTCTTTAAGTTTTGAGTTTATTTTTGTATCTTTCCCAATTGTATATTCTTGTCTCCTTTTGGGTAGATTAATTGACTGTAAGTGTGTGGGCTTATTTATGGGCTCTCTATTCTGTTCCATTGATCTGTGTGTCTTTTTTGTGCCAGAAATACACTGTTTTGATTGCTGTAACTTTGTAGTATAGTCTGAAGTCAGGGAGCATGATACCACCAGCTTTATTCTTTCTTCTCCAGATTTTTTTGGCTATACAAGATCTTCTGTGATTCCATACAAATTTTAGGATTATTTTTTCCTAGTTCTTTGAGAAACTGTTATGAGATTTTGATAGGGGTTGCATTAAACCCATTGATTACTTTGGGTATTACACACATTTTAATATTATGAATTCTTCCAATCTATGAACACAGGATATTTTCCATTTCTTTTTATCTTCAATTTCCTTCAAAAACATCTTAGATCTTTTATCTCCTTGGTTAAGCTAAAAAATTGCTTAAATACTAAAATGTGTTTATACAAATTAATGAATAGGAAGGACTGATGCTAAAGCTGAAACTCCAATACCTTGGCCACCTCATGCGAAGAGTTGACTCATTGGAAAAGACTGATGCTGGGAGGGATTGGGGGCAGGAGGAGAAAGGGACGACAGAGGATGAGATGGCTGGATGGCATCACCAACTCAATGGACGTGAGTTTGGGTGAACTCTGGGAGTTAGTGATGGATAGGGGAGGCCTGGCGTGCTGAGATTCATGGGGTCGCAAAGAGTCGGACACGACTGAGTGACTGAACTGAATGAATAGGCATTACTTAAGCATGTTAATGGGGCTTCCCTGGTGGCTCAGCAGCAGTCTGTCTGCAATGCAGGAGACCTGGGTTTGATCCCTGGGTTGGGAAGATACCCTGGAGGAGGGTATGACAACCCACTCTAGGACTCTTGCCTAGAGAATCGCATAGACAGAGGAGCCTGGCAGGCTGCACAGAGTTGGACATCACTGAAGTGACATAAGCAGCAGGCATATCATTTAGTGGAAACTAAGCTAGGCCAGGAATCTGGGTTGGGTGCAGTGCCCATCATTTTCTAACAAGTGAATCCCCACCCAAACAGCAACTGCAATGGATGTCTGCACCTGCTCACCTGGTTGAGCAATGAGGTATAAGCAATGCTCTTAGGCTTCACGCCAGAATTGCTTGGGATAATGTGTATGAGGCAGCTGGCGCAGTGTCTGCATGTGGTCAACACTTCACTCTCAACTATTTTCACTTCTATAATAAGTATTACAAAGTAGTGGCAAATAGCAGAGAAATGTACATTTCAAAAGTCTAAATGGATAGCATTTTAAGCAGTTCAGTGAACTCTGATTTCTGAAGATAAATTCGTCTGGGTGGTAAAGTAGTGCACTATTAAGAACCAGCATTTTCCTTATTTTATTTATTTATTTTTGGGGGGTCTACAAACTTGATTGGGAGTGAGAGGGCTAGGAGAGGAGCTGCCTTTGCTTTCTAGCTGTGTCCCCTGCCCCCACGGGGGGTGCTGCCCTGAAGAAACAAAGCGGAAGACCTTTCTGTCCCCAGGCTGAGAAGGCTGGGCTGGAAGAGGCTGAGGGTAGGCCACACAGCAGGAAGGGGCACGCCTGACAGAAGAGAGGGTGTGCAGAAAGAGGCAGCAACCAGCTGGACGCCCAAATCTTTTATTAAGGGGGGACAGTTTGGGGAGGCCTCTCACTGCACAGCCTGTTGGTTGGCGCTGCTTCCCGAGTCCTGTGGCTTCATCACGACCGGCAGCAGGTGGGCGGGAGAAGGGCTCGATGCAGCAGGGCCTCGAATGCCTCATCTGCCCTGAAGGCTAGCCCCACAGTGGCAGGGGCCTGAGGCCGTGGTGTCTGGCTGGTGAAGCCACACTCGCCCAATGTCTTGCCGTCGTCCAGAAGCTGGTCGTCCTTGTACAGCCGCTGCTCATCCGGCGGCCGCTTTACCCTTGACGATGCGCTTCAGCTCGAACACGGTGCTCGACTCTTTGGCGTCCGTGAAGATGGTGGTCTTGTGGCACCGGATCATGAGGAACACGTCCTGGGGACGGCGGGCCAGCGTGAGCGCGGAGCCGGGGCCCCCCGCGCGGCCCTGCACCCCCGCCGCCCCCGGCCCGGGCCCCGGCCCCCATTTTCCTTATCATATATAGAGCCCTGTCATCAGTCATGAGTGTGCTTTTAGAGTCTGTGCAGTTTAGTTCAGTTGCTCAGTCGTGTCCGACTCTTTGCGACTTCATGTATCGCAGCACGCCAGGCCTCCCTGTCCATCACTAACTCCCGGAGTTCACCCAAACTCACGTCCATTGAGTCGGTGATGCCATCCAGCCATCTTATTCTCTGTCATCCCCTTCTCCTCCTGCCCTCAATCCCTCCCAGCATCAGGGTCTTTTCCAATGAGTCAACTCTCCGCATGAGGTGGCCAAAGTATTGGAGTTTCAGCCTCAGCATCAGTCCTTCCAATGAACACCCAGGACTGGTCTCCTTCAGAATGGACTGGTTGGATCTCCTTGCAGTCCAAGGGACTCGCAAGAGTCTTCTCCAACACCACAGTTCAAAAGCATCAATTCTTCGGTGCTCAGCTTTCTTCACAGTCCAACTCTCACATCCATACATGACCATTGGAAAAATCATAGCCTTGGCTAGACGGACCTTTGTTGGCAAAGTAATGTCTCTGCTTTTGAATATGCTATCTAGGTTGGTCATAACTTTCTTCCAAGGAGTAAGCATCTTTTAATTTCATGGCTGCAGTCACCATCTGTGGTGATTTTGGAGCCCCCCCCAAAATAAAGTCTGACAGTGTTTCCCCATCTATTTCCCATGAAGTGATGGGACCGGATGCCATGATCTTCATTTTCTGAATGTTGAGCTTTAAGCCAACTTTTTCACTCTCCACTTTCACTTTCATCAAGAGGCTTTTTAGTTCCTCTTCCCTTTCTGCCATAAGGGTGGTAACATCTGCATATCTGAGGTTATTGATATTTCTCCCAGCAATCTTGATTCCAGCTTGTGCTCCTTCCAGCCCAGCGATTCTCATGATGTACTCTGCATGTAAGTTAAATATATGAGTCTGTTCAAGTAGTCACTAAATTATATGAACTTCTTTTTTCTAAAAGATTTTTTTTTAAATGTGGACCAGTTTTTTATTGAATTTGTTACAATATTGTTTCTGTTGTGTGTTTTAGTTTTTTCACCAGGAGGCATGTGAGATCTTAGCTCCCCAATCAGGGATCAAACCAGCACCCCCTGCATTAGAGGGGGAAGTCTTAATCACTGGAGCACCAGGGAAGTCCCCCTTCCTTTCTTAAGTGGGGAAAAAGTTATACTTTCCCTTCCCAGTGCTTATAACTAGTGCCTTCAACGAAAAACAGCTTGAAATATTAACATTCAGAAATCATACAGAAATTTAAGTTCTAGACTTAAATGCTCATTGGAAACCAGACCCTTCTTTCTACATGGTGTAAACAAAACGTCTATTTTATTGCAGAAGTCGTGGAATGATGAGTCAGAAACTGTGCATGTAAGAAAAAACATGTTTCCACTGGGTGGCACCCAGGAATTCCTGTTTGTAAAGTGAAATTTTCTTTCCTAGCCACACCCATTTACAGAGTTCAACTCAAAGACACTGAAGAACAGTAGTCACATAAATTACCTCTCATTCCACAGGCATTTTCTGCAGGCTAGGAACCAATGACGACTTCCAGTGAATTGAGGCAAGGGATGACTATAAGGAAAGTAGTGGAGTCAGGGGAATAAGCCTTGGAACAGATAAGGGTAGACACAGAGAGGAACCTAGAAACCAGTGCAAGGGGTGCCTGGGCTAAGGAAGACATATGCTTTTATTTTAACTTTCTAATTAGTAATACATGAATGTTTTTAATTCTGGAAATCAGCAGATATACTAGTACAGAGTGACTCACACTATTAATCTGAGGGGGAAAAAAAACAACCTCAACAAGTACTCTGCACTAAACACTCGAGATAACAGGTTAACAAACTCCAGTAATACAGGAAATTACCTATACCCAAGGGATAGTTGGTTACTCTTCTTCCTTTGGGATTGGAAATCAAAGAAAATTACTAAAAATATACTGCCACCTGAAAAATTCTTCATCACATTCTCACTGATGTTAAGAATATGATTGCAAAGAAGACAATATTTCCACTAACTTTGTAAATTCAGTGGATTGGGAGATACTATATTAAGACAAAGTTACTCATGAAGCCAAATACCCACATGCATAAAAGAAAATCAGAAAAACTTAAAACATTTTAAACCAAAATGAAGCAAGAAGGACCTTATTTTCAGTATGAATATTCTCATTTTTTATAGAACCAAGGCTTTCTCTCCCTCTCTTCTGTGGCAGAGAAGGCCAAAGGTAAGCAAGACCAACAGAGAGTGGATGGGGTACAGGGACAGAAACTAAAAGGAACAAATCTTATTAGAGAAATGGAGAAAAGTACGTTAGAGTTTTTGGGTATCCTAAAGTCTTAGAGCCTAGGCTGACATTAGCATTACTACTGTTTGCGAAGAAATCAACTGGGTCTTTGAAAAACAGATGTAATAATGGAGGTAGACGCTTCCAATGGAAAGCCTAACTCCACAGCTGGGTACACTAGAAAGGGAACTGGGTGATTACAGAGGTGTGGACCACAGGTCTAATGTCATAAGAAATGCGGTGCGGGGAAAGGAATAAATTAGAAGGTTGGGATTAACATATACACACTATATAAAACAGATCAACAAGGACCTACTGTATAGGTAGGTCTACTGTATAGGAATTCTACTCAGTACTCTGTAATAACTTCTATGGGAAAGAATCTGAAAAATAGAAATAAACATACGTATAACTCAATCACTATGCTGTACACCTGAAACTAACATTACAAATCAACTATACTGCAATATAAAACGAAAATTAAAGAAGAGAAAGAAAGGGGGTCTGAAGTCAAGGACTATGGCTGACAGTAATCTGTGCTTTCAATTCACCAGAGTAAACTAAAGAAACACCACCCATGACAATGTTTATTATTTATCAAACTTAGTAACATTGGAGGAAGGGTTGGTAATAGAACTTTGTAATCACTCCTTTGATTCTCCAGAGAAGTTAACCTAATATATACTTATTTTGAGCTAACTAGTATCCAGATGTTTGAAAAGAACATCAGTGAAATGCAGACACCTGCAAACCATACACAGCATGAAATGTTTCTCAGCCTTTTAACTTAATTCCCAGAGATTTTCCTTACTACCTTCAAGAGCCTAAGATTGGTGTACAGTAAGTTTTTCTAGAAGGAAAAAAATCGAAAGCAAAAACTGGCTATGTTGCTATGGTGATAAAGAAAACACACCAGCTGATTACACTGAAAAAGATGCAGTGAAAGCCACTGCCGAGTAGCTTGAATTTTTCTTCCTTTTCCTAGCTGACTCAAAATCAAAACATACAAAAAGCTCTTAGCAACTGAGGAAGCTTTGCTTTTTTATGTTGAATCATTAACTAAATAATACATTCATGTAAATTCAAATGGTTTTAAATGTCACTTGAACCTGGATCTTTTAATAGGGTTTGACTTATGGATCAGAAATTCGATTTCCATCTGTATTTTGTCTTTTCAGAAACTATACTCAATAACCAAGAGTTCTGCCACAAGCATAGAAACCTATAAAGGCAAAGAGGACTTACAACTCTTACTAAAGTTCATGCAATACCACACTTGCCATTTACTCATTAGAACCTATTTTCTCAATAATATAATCCCCTAATTCGCAATGAAAGAACATAACTTAATTTAAAATGAGGAGAGAAGGCAAAGAAGCAGTGAGAAACCAGTACCTACCCACCAGCAAGTAAACACTCAAAGTCTCACAAAAATTCCTTCAGCCTCAGGAAGGAGTATCCATGTAAGAAGGCAAGGAACACATCACAGTTTTAACCTATTATCAAAATTTTTATTTTAAGCACTTTGGAGAAATAAATCTAAGCCTTCTGGAAGTGAATGTCTAACAGATGCTGAAAAAATGGAATGGAAACTGTATTTCTTTCCATTGAAATTTCAAAATTATATAACATATATGCCTGTCTTCATCAAAATTCAAATACGGAAAAGCAGATGTCTCCTGATTACCACTTATGACCTCATTCTTTAGGGGTGAATATTCTTAGCCACTTAAATGTGTATGTATCCTTCCAAGTCATTTCCCTGCATTTATGTACATACATATCTATAGAACATACAGCTCTGTTTTGTGCTTAAGTATTTAACTTAAAGCCCAACGGATGGAGGAAAGAATATGCATTAAGGCGGGGGACGGAAGATTCTGTTAATTTTTATTTTATTGATTCCTTACTCTGATAATAATACTAAACTTAGTCACACCTTCATACCAAATAGGTCTTGGGAATGATGCTAGTAAGACTTGTGAATATACAGTAGGTAACATTTAGTAAAAGACAACAATTCGTTATAAAAAGGTTCAAAGAGGTAAAGGCTCAAATTTTCAGATATCTAGTTTCATATCTATTATTTACAAGTCTAGGAGATATCTGAGAGGGATCTTAAGAGAGGAAGAGAATTATGGGGATATTGGAGGCAAGGTAGGGACAGGTGCCACAGAGACTATACTTTGCAAGGATAAAGCTGAGAAAAATACATGCCTGTCTTTTTTCCTAAGGACCATTTCACACCAGATTTCCTTTATTTTCAAAGTCCAATCCTCTTTCCTCGTAACACTTCTTTCCCTAATACCAGTTTTTCTATCAGTGTCTCAGAGGAGAAAACCGAGTTATCTTTGACTCTCCATTCCATGCACCCTACCTGTAGGGGAATCCTGAAGCTATCAAGGAGCCAATAATTGGTTCATCAGAACAAAAGGTGCTCTTATTCACCCAGGAAATTCTAAGGGCTTTAGGAACTCTGTATAGGATGCTCCTGCCATCCCCCAAACCCTGGAAATTACAAGGATTTCAGGGGCTCTGTGTTAGCAACTAGAGTTGAAGGCCAAATATTGAAACAATGGGCATGCTCAGAACCCCTATCACTCAGGAAATTACACAGGTTTTAAAAGTTCTGTATTAGTAATCAAATGAATATTTATGCTATAAAACCCTTCTTTTCACTATTGACAAACACAGTCTGTCCTCACGGCCCCAACACACACAGTCCTGCCTCCTGCTAGACCTACGGCCAACTCCTCTTTGGCATCTCTTTATCTGAAATGACCTTTTCCCAATCTAAGTCCTATCCAGCCTTACCTACCTCTAGACAGCTCTTCTCTGGCGTCTTCCTTGAACTCCTACTGCAGTAACATATCACTCAGAGTGCTCTCAACTGTGTCACTAGAACCCGCCTGCAATGCAGGAGACCAGGGTTCCATCCCTGGGTTGGGAAGATCCCTTGGAGAAGGGAATGGCTAACCACTCCAGAATTCTTGCCTGGAGAATTCCATGCACAGAGGAGCCTGGTGGACTACTGTCCATGGGACTGCAGAGTCGGACACGACTGAATAGCTAATGCTTTTTAGGAAAGGAAAATCAGTCTTTATAATTTTCATTTGTGTCACCTTTCACATTTTCAACTAGCCAAGACGCAATTCAGCAAAAGTAGAGGGTCTGAGAGACTTTCGCCAGGAACAGTCAAGAGAAGTGATTCACGATCAAGTTTGCTTATAGAAGAGATACCCAGAAGAAAGCTATTTTAAAAATTATTTGCACTGACTAGTAATAAATTTTGATTAACTCTTACATGATTCAATTTTTAACTTTTTACATGAATAAACCCAGACAGTAAAGACTCAGAAGGTGGGTGCCGGAATCATATGGCTAGAACCTGAACTGAACCCTACTACTTACTGCCGTGTAGCCCCCCACAAGGAAGACCTCATTCTTTAACCTTAGTATCTGCATCAGAAAATCTGGGTCAACAGTGCATTCATAAGGTTGTTCTGAGGAATCAAAGCAGTGGTGTATGGAACGCTCTTAGCGAAATGAATGGTTTAAGACTCAACAAATGTTATCTAGCCCCTTGTTTTGCCAGCTGACCTTTGTGAAGGCAGACTCTCCTACAGCTGCCTTTTGAAAGGTAATCAGAAATATTCTGAGCAGCCCTCTCCCAGACTGTCTTCTTGCCCTTCAGAAAACCTTTCCTGCCTTTATTAGTAGTATTAACACTTCAGTTTTGATAGTGTGTACTGCAATCTGCATTAATTTCTGCCTCTGGAAAGGCGAAAACATTGATTCATCTGGATAGCTAGGTCAGTTTTAGATAACAGTTGTGGTCTTAAGATTGTTCACGGTTATCTTGTAGGAAAGGACTGGGAATAGAGCTGCTTCATTTTATAACTTTCACAAATATTCACAAAAACTGTTCACAATTATTCACAAATGTTCACAAATTATTAGAACACTTGTATTTTAACAGGGATTTGTGGGGTGGAGCAGTTATGGGCCCATTTATGAATCAACATGCTTCATTAAAGTGCTATTTAAAGGTTTTTCCCTTCATTATTTATAACAATCTAATTATTATGCAAAATAATCAGAAAAAAAAGTCTCATGTCAGAGACTATGTAGCCTAGGAATTTTCAACATCCAGAAGTTGATACTTTAGGCTTTATTCCTCAGTTATCTTTAACATAACTGGATATGAAACAATTTTATTAAGCAATCTAAATTATCACCAACAGCGCTAAAGCCAATTTCTTCCCACTATATAAGTTATAAAGTCTAAGTAATTCTCTACACTTAGCAATTTACATGTCAGTTTTACTGGAGTTTGATACACACTATTGATGTTTGTCCTCAAATTTT
The DNA here is from genome assembly GCF_014754425.2 of Oryx dammah. Taxonomy (NCBI): domain Eukaryota; kingdom Metazoa; phylum Chordata; class Mammalia; order Artiodactyla; family Bovidae; genus Oryx; species Oryx dammah. Next base: position 18,625,811 of record NW_024070190.1, on the reverse strand, counting down.
TGATGCCCCAATTCCTGCAACGTGTCCTTTGCATAATGAGTAAGTAGTAAGTATTTGTCTTTCTGCATATAGGGTTTTTACTGCCAAAGCAAACTAGCTAGAGGAATTCACAGCAAGCGACAGGAAGACGGAAGGAGACGGAAGGACAATCAGGTCTCTTGTATAGGTCTCCTCCATTATCAGGGCTTTTCATTCCCTAGTATTTCTGGGGAAAGCATCTGGCTCCATGAAACAGAAAAGACTTTTATAACAGCAACACCAATTCATATTTAACTAAACAATATTAAAAAGAACAGGGCTACTACCACAGGGCTAAGGGCTAGAAGGTAGAAGACATATAAGCTACCTGTGGTCTAAATGACCTTTCAGACTGAGTTAAATGTATAGATACAGACTCACTCTAAACAGACTACACAGTGTGAATTTATTCAAACTTACCTATGTTTTGACTGTTGTCAATTCAGCATAAGAGAAATAAATCTGAAACTTTTTTTTTTTCAGTGTAAGCAGAGGAAGTCTCATTTTGAAACAGTATCAGTACTTTCTACAGTTTTCCCCAAAGTACTACTATTTACCACAAAATCAGATCCCAAAGGCTGAAGGGGGGCTTCAATACTGTATTAACTCCAACTCTTATCGGGCTTCCCTGCCCCACCCCCTACATCCAGTTGCCCAAAGACAACAACAAAGACCATCTACCTCCTACTGTTTCTCTTTTGCATTTTGGTTCTTAAAAAATAAGTCAATGGGTTAATATACACTTTTTTTGGGTGCTGACATTTGCAGCTAAATAAGACAATGTATCAGAATTACATCAGCTTTATTTAAATGATAATTTTAGAAAGTTCTGAGAGGAAAAGTCAGCCACAGGAATTTGGACTCAACATTTTTAGCCTGAGGACTAAAGAGTGGGGGATGGGAGGACTGGAGAGAAGAGAAAGTAAACTGACTCTTGCATCAATGAACTGCTATCATCAATCTCTCTACTTCTCTCCAATCAGTTAAATAATTTTTCTTCTAAAAAGGTACATTAATCTCAGGTAGAACCATAGCCAATAAAACACAGAGGGTTTATACTGAGAAAGTTAATAGGAATAATCACTGATAATGTTTTCACCACGTTTGAAAGAGTCTTCTCAAAGCAAATTCCACAAGATTAATCTTTGCTGAAAATATCTAAGGCCTCTCTTGAAACTTTCCGTCAGAGCATGAAGTACACTCTTTTGCAAATCCTTAACAGATGCAAACCTACTGGCTTCCTTTAAATATGGTATGTGGGAAAAGAGAAGCATAAAAACATATGTATTATTAAATATTTACTTGGTATAAAGTACACATTAGCCACTCTCAGTTCTTAAAACCACCTGTTTCCCTTACAGAGATTATAAATTAGATTGTTGTTTTGTTTCAACCTTAAGAATTTTATGTTGGAAAACTCAGGTGTAAGGTTGCTCTTGAAGAAAGATTAGGAAGCTGAGGATTGGAGAGAACGATGATGAAGAGCAGACAAGGGTCCTCCCCAACTCAGACAAGCTGGTTGAGAAGGCAGCGGAGTGAAGATGGGGAGAGAAGTGTGCTAAGGAGGGTAAATTCACACGGCTGATCCAAAGCACTTAAAAAGTCTCAATCACCTAATACACGCTGTATTTCTAAAAATAGTTAATAACTTCCTTGTAGTATTTAATTAGAAGCGAAAAAGAAAAACCCAGGGAAAATAAGTCCTTCTTGGAATACACATTCTCTGCAATAAGATGGGGATGATAAGGGTAGGAAGATTCCAGAGTGTCATGAAAGCAAAGTATGGATGTCTACAGCACCTCTGTTTTGTAGCTCATCTGTTTAGTATCCTGTTCATTATCTTAAGCAATCTAAAATATGTTGAAGAGCCTTCATAGCTACATAATCCTTCCCAATCCCGCTCCCTCTGTATTCCTTAAGATAATATACTCATCAGTTTATACACGCTGATTTTCTTTTGTATTATCTTGCAATGTTTGCTACTACTTATTAGGTGCAATTCAGTTTCTGTTTATATGCTGGGATTTAGCAGTGCTTTCAGTAGCAAACCTTCTTGTAAACAGGATAAAAAGAACAGAGAATTGTATCCTAACATTCTAGTTACTAGAACCTAGTAGAAACAAGTGCTACAATAACAGTGCTTTCTATAGCTGATGCAATTTATTAATGTTTTGGTATTAAAAACTATGGCAAGATGAAGAGGACTAACAAACTAGGGCAAACTTCAGTTGCTTTCGTGAGTTTTTGGAGCTGTGACTCATCATAGGAGAGGACATGGCATAAAGGAACAGAATATAAAGAACTTCAAAGAAATGAACTCAGATCCTGCAGGAAAACAAATATATTGGCTTAGCTGCGTACGTCTTAAGCAACTGGAAAATAACGTCAACAAGGCACATAAACGTGATGTCCACTCTTCAGAAGCAACTACAATTTAATATTTGCTAACTTGGCCTCTTCTAACATCTTTGCTTCTCTCGGGAGCCGGAATGTGAATTGCTGGTTTTGAGAATAAGGGAGTGGACAGAAAGAAGGCAGGCGATGTAGATGGACAGAGTGTGTTTTACATAGTATTGGGGCTGCAATGGGAAATCAGAGATCAAAGAAGTTCAAAAGCTGGTTTTAAAAGAGGAAATTGAGAGCTAGAGGATAATTGAGCTCTAAAGGTTAAGTCCTAGAAGTGGGTGGGGTCAATGCAAATTTAGCAAGAAGTAAAAGTAAATCATTAAGCAGTCTGAAGCAACCTTTGTTCCTGGGCTAAGAATGCCAGCAGAGTGCAAACTTTCCTCCTAGAGAGATTTCTAAAAATCATCCTTAGAAGTCAGCCAGTATTAACAGAACACTGGACCTGATTTACTGAGACAAAGGGTCCAGCCCAACATCCTCTGTGCTTCTTAGGCAATCCCCAGCTGGATTCTACCTCCCCGGGTTCTTTATTCTACAATTTTTTAGTAGAAAAAAGTGGTTTTGCCACTGTTAAGCACGATTAAAAATGCACTGTGCGATTTTAAGGAGTAAAAAAGAGAGGGGAGCCTTTTTTTTTTTTTGCTCAAAAAAAGCAATCTGACTGCAGAAGCCAAATCTACAGACATTCAAAAACTACTGCAAACCTGGTGACTATCAAATTCTAGCCGATTCAACCCCTTTCTTCAAATACTTTTCCCCCTCAAACTCAAAATGTGGTGCTAGCCTGGACCAGTACACACCCCCACAGCTACTTCATTCCATTGGCTGGCAGGCGGTCTTGCAGTCTACACCCTTTAGACCTACCCTTGGTGTTTGTCTGATGTTACACTGTTCATGTATTACCATTTTGTGTGTGTGCGCAAAGCTGCCACAGTAGGAAAATAATTTAAAAGATCGACTATAATTAATAAATTCATTTAGTTAGTAAAACTGTAGATTTCGATTCATTTTGTTATGTTCCTGTATCATCTGTCACTACTGTGAAAGAGTGAAAAAATCCGAGAACAATTATTTCATGCTTTGCATTCGCTTGAGTCATAGAAGATCACAAAATCTTGCAGAGGCAGACAGATGGGGCTGTCATTTTCTTTTCTACAAGTGCTCTTCAAGACCCACACTGTGTGTCACAGAGCCTAGGATCAAAAGAGCAATGTAGTGTCTTCTGCATACAGCATCAACAAGCTCGCGGGGGGAGGACCAACTACGGGGTGGTGATGGAGCAGAAAATTCACTATCCATCGGAGCCTGACACAGCTGAGGCCGGGACTTGGGAGAACGGGGACAGCGTGGGGGAGGGGGGGGGCGACGGTACCAGCCTGGGCTGGGCTGAGCGGTGAACCCCCGAGGCTGGAGGCCAGGCGGGGCGGGGCAGGACACAAGGGGCTCACCTCCCTTGCAGGGCGTGCGGTGCTGGCTGTGCTGGGCCCGGTAGCCCTCGATGACTTCCCAGGAGCCGTCGTCACGCCGGATGGGGAAGGACAGGCTCAGCACATGGTTGCAGGGCTTGATGATCCGCAGGATGCCACGCACCCGGTTCCGCTTCTGCTCCTCGGTCTCCCGGGTCTTGAGGTCCTCCACCAGCTTGTCCTCCACGATGCTGGCACCGCGGTCAAAGAAGCCCTCCACCATCTTGAAGAAGTTGGGGTCGTCCTCGCGGTCGGCCGCCGCCTCGCTGTAGTGTCGCCGAGCGGGTGGCGCGAGCCCTGGCTGCGGGGCGGCGACGGCTGCGGCAGCCTGCCCGCGGGCCCGGCCCAGCAGCACGGCCGAGTCGGTGGCCACGGAGCCCAGGGCGGCGGGCCCGACGCGGGACAGCAGCAGCGCTTCACCCAGGCACCGGTACATGGCGGCGGGACGGAGGCCAACGGAGGAGAGGCGCTCTCACAGGCCCGGAGACGGACAGAGGGAGGAAGGGCCCGGCGCGGGCTGCCCTTTTAAGCCACAGCTTCCTGCCTTCCTGGCTATCCCCTCCCCTCCGGCGCTAGCCGCCTAACGGGGAGGACGGACTCTGGGTGCCACGGGCCAATGTCGCCTGTGAATGGCAGGGCGGGGGGCGCGCACCGCCCAGGGAGCCGGGCCTCCGCCTCCGCCGCGGCCTCGCCCGGCCTCCCCGGCGGCGGCGTGAGCCGGCGGGGACGCTCGGGGGCGCGCAGTCGCGGTCGCGCCGGACGCGCATGCTCGCAGGTCGCGGGGCGGGGCGAGGGCTCCCGCCCGGGGCTGGGATCCGCGGCGAAGAGCTGGAGCCCCAGGTCTGTGCGCAGCCCGGGCCTCTCCCGGGGAGGGGCGTTGACTGGGGAGGGGGCCTCCGTGGAAGAGGCCTGCCCGCCTCGTGGGGGCGCTAAGAGTCTGGTCCCAAGCCCGCGGGCGGCCTGGCGGTGGGCCCAGGGTGGGTGAGTCACGGGTGTCCCTCCTTTCCGCCCGCGCTCTCGGGCGGGGCGGCCATCCTGTCACCCCTGCGCCTGTCTTCGGGTGGCAGGGAGAAGCACCGTTTGGAGGTCGGGCTAAGAGCTTGTCTTTATCCGCTGGGACTGAGACGAACTTTGGTCTTTGGAGTTGGAGTTTTGAAGTGTCTTGCAAGAAATGGAAAGGAGAAGGCTTGGGAGCTGGGGACTCCCTTGTCTATTGGCTTTCACTGTTTTAAGTTTTAAATTTTGTCCCATTCAACCACTGCGTGATGTTGAGATAGTTATGTGAATCGTTGTTGTATCTTTCTGAAATTTACTGTTTCCTCATTTCAGAGATATGTTCTCGAAACAGTTAAAAAACAACACTGTAGAACTGCAATAATACTCCAGGATATTCTTTCTCAGTAATAAATGTACTAATAGTCCAGAATAGAATTTGTAAAGGTTAAAAGACATGAGGGTTTAATTATGTACTTACACAAACTTGATGAGAAATGCTAGTTAATACACTTCTATGGGTACAGTTAGATGCTTGTAAAAGTCTAATGACTCAGTTTTTAAGACAAGCTATCAAAGGCCACATTACCAACTTAAGTGGTTCCAGTGTAGGTTGGTGATTTTAAAATAGTACCTTTTTGACCTGCAAAACGACTTTGCCTCCTGACATTGACTTTATTCATCTGTTAGTTAGCATATGGAAGGGAATGTTTTAATTCTTACAATTTTCTGTGAAGTATAAGGTGACAACCTAGATCAATTAAATTACTTTCGTCTATTCAATGTAGTCAAAACAAAAAAAGGTGGAGCTTATGTTTTATCTCATTTGCTAGACAGTTAATAGTCATTTATATTTGTATTGTGTTTTCAGTGGTAACTGTTCTCTGGACTGAATCCTGAATTTGTCTTGTTGGTCAAAGGATTAAGGTATCAAGTTTCCTTTTCAGTTGACAGTGTTACTTTATATTGCAAAAACAACAACAACCAAAAACCTTAAAAAGTATCAGAATAAAATGATCAGAATCAGTAAACATGGAAATTCAGATTAAATTCTTAGGTATGGTTTGAAGAAAGTGTTTTAGAAGCTTAGTTTTATTGCACTTCTTTATCTCCTTCTTGATAACGACAGCCTTCAGAAAAATAAATGTTTAACTTTTCTTCTTCCAAGTTTTGTTCACCTGAATTCAAGAAGTTATTAATGAGAGGCAATGGAAGGAGTGAGGAAATTTAATTGAGTCTGCTATGTGTCGATGTCTTATGAAATATCTCTAAAAGAATGTCCTAAAGTAGATTTTTAAATTTTTAGAGTCTTTGTTATGTTTTTAAATTATGTACAAGTTGTAAAAAAATTCAAACGGTAAAGACAGATTTTTTTTTAAAAAGAGTGAAATCAAACACTACTGCTCTCCTCACCTTCCCATTTAGTAACTGGTTGGAATGCTTCTTTTCATACTGAAGTAGGTATTATAATTCTTGATTTTAAGAGGAGGCTGAACTGAGGCTTGCAGAGACCAAGTGAATAGTTGATCACCTAGATGTTAAATAGCAGACTAAAATTCAAACTGTATATCTGACTCCAAGTTCTGCCATTTCTAGTATTCCAAGAAATATTTCAATTATGTGTTGTGTTTAGTTTAAAATTATTTACTGTGATGTAAATCTAGTAAGTTTCAACTTTACACTGATGATTGCCTTTATAAAATATACAGATATTTTGCAAATTAAAGCTTAATTATTGATAATAATTTTCAGTTCAAAGGAAGACTTGAATTTAACTTGAAAGGAATTTTGTTCATTTGATAGCATTCAATAAAGACAGTTTGTTTTCTGCCTTTAAGGTTTATGCATTTTCCTTAGCTGTTTCAAAATTCCAGGCCTTTTCTCTTTGATTCATAGCATGCTTTTGTGCTTTCAAGTGCTTTAAAAATTATTTTAGAAGAATTATTTTAGGATTTAGAAAGACATAGCATATAAATACAGGAACAACATGGTTGTTTTAAAAAATAATTTAATTAGAAAAGGTAATATATACTTTCTGTCTTAGATTTGTCTATTTGGGACATTTTGTTTAAATGGAATCATGCAGTCAATATGTGGTCTTTTGTGACTGGCAAAGATTCATACCTATTGTAGCATGTATCAATATTTCATTTTTTTAATGGTTGAATAGTATTCGTTGTATGGCTATAGCCCTTTTTCATATATATTCAGTTCAGTTCAGTTGCTCAGTCATGTCTGACTTTTTGTGACCTCATGGACTGCAGCATGCCAGGCTTCCCTGTCCATCACCAACTCCCGGAGTTTTCTCAAACTCATGTCCATTGAGTCAGTGATGCCATCCAATCATCTTATCCTCTGTCGTCCCCTTCTCCTCTCATCTTCAATCTTTCCCAGCATCAGGGGCTTTTCAAATGAGTCAGCTCTTCACATCAGGTGGCCAAAGTATTGGAGTTTCAGCTTCAGCAGCAGTCCTTTCAACGAATATTCTGGACTGATTTCCTTTAGGATGGACTGGTTTGAACTCCTTGCAGTCCAAGGGACTCTCAAGAGTCTTCTCCAACACCAGAGTTCAAAAGCATCAGTTCTTCAGCACTCAGCTTTCTTTATAGTCCAACTCTCACATCCATACATGACTACTGGAAAAACCATAGCTTTGACTAGACAGACCTTTGTTGGCAAAATAATGTGTCTGCTTTTTAATATGCTGTCTAGGTTGGTCATAGGTTTTCTTCCAAGGAGTATGCATCTTTTAATTTCGTGGCTGCAGTCACCATCTGCAGTGATTTTGGAGCTCCCCAAAATAAAGTCAGCCACTGTTTCCATTTTCGTATATATATGTGTCTATATATGTGTGTGTGTGTGTGTGTGTGTATATATATATATATATATATATATATCTTCTTAAAAAATTTATTTGGCTGTGCCAGGTCTCGGTTGTGGCACATGGGATCTTTGATTTTTGTTGCACCATGTGGAATCCTTTAGTTTTGGCATATGGGATCTTTAGTTGCAGCATGTAGGATCTAGTTCCCTGACCAAGGATTGAACCCTGGTCCCCTGCCTTGGTAGTACAGAGTCTTAGCCACTGGACCATCAAAAAGTTCTATGGCCCTCTTTTTAAATCTGTTAATCTTTGACAGACGTTTGGTTATTTCCACTTTTTGGCTATTGTAACACTACGATAAATGTTCTTGTAGACGCTTTTGTGTGGACAGATACTTTCAATTCTGTTGGGTACACACCTGTTAGAGTTGAATTGCTGAATTATAGGGTAACTCTCTGTTTAACCTTTTGGGAAGCTGCCTAGCTGTTCTTCACAGCAGCTGGACCATTTTAATTCCTACCAGTGGAGGATTCCAACTTCTTTTTATTCTCCCAAACACCTGTTATTATCTGGTTTAAAGGTATAACTCATTTTGATTTTGATTTGCATTTCCTTGATGGCTAATGATGTTGAGCATCTTTTAATGTACTTATTGACAGTTTATATATATATATGTATTTTATATATTAATTTTTATTGGAGGATAATTACTTTACAATATTGTGATGGTTTTTGCCATACATCAACATGTATTGGCCGTTGGTATATGTGTGTTTCCCTGCCATCATGAACCCCCACCTCCCTCCCCACCCTATCCTTCTGGGTTGTCCCAGAGCACTGGCTTTGGGTGCCCTGCTTCATGCATAGAACTTGCACTGGTCATCTGTTTTACATATGGTAATGTACATGTTTCAATGCTATTCTCTCAAATCGTCCCACCCTCGCCTTCTCCCACTGAGACCAAAAGTCTGTTCTTTACATCTGTGTCTCCTTTGCTACTCTGCAGGTAAGATGGTCGGTACTGTCTTTCTAAATTCCATAAATATGCATTAATATACAGTATTTGTCTTTCTTTTTCTGACTTACTTCACTGTGTATAATAGGCTGCAGGTTCATCTGCTTCATTAGAACTGACTCAGATGGATTTCTTTTTATAGCTGAGTAATATTCCATTGCTTCCTTATCCATTCATCTATCAGTGGATGTCTAGGTTGCTTTCATGTCCTAGCTATTGTAAATAGTGTTGCAATGAGCATTGCGGTACATATGTCTATTTCAGTTCTGGTTTCCTTGGGGTGTATGCCCAGCAGTGGGATTGCTGGGGTCACATGGCAGTACTGACAATTTGTATGCGGTTTTAAAGAGAGATGTACAGTCACATCCTTTTCCCACTTTTCAGTTGGATTGTCTTTTTATTGTTGACTTGTAAGAATTTGGGGTTTTTTAAAATTTACTTTTGGCTGTGCGTTGCAGAGGCTTTTCTCTGATGGCGGCAAGTGGGGGGCCACTCTGTGGCTGTGGTGTGCAGGCTTGTTACAGGGGCCTCTCTTGGTGCAGAGCACGGGCTGTAGGCTGTGTGGGCTTCGGTAATTGTGGCACGTGAGCTCCGTAGGTGCCACTCGAGGGCTGTAGAGGGCTGGCTCGGTAGTTCCGGTGCACTGAGTTCTGGCTCATTAGTTGTAGCGTGTGGACTTAGTTGCTCTGCGGCATGTGGGATCTTCCTGGATATAGAACCTGCATCTCTTGCGCTGACAGGTTAACTCTTTACCATTGAGCCACCAAGGAAGCCCCTTTGTAAGAGTTATTTATTTTCGGTTTGTTTTCTTTTGAGAGCTCTTACATGTTTTAGATGCAAATCCTTTATCACATATATGATCTGAAAGTGTTTACTTCCATTCTGGGGCTTGTCTTTTCACTTTGTTGATGCTGTCCTTTTAAAGTTTTTAAGTTTGATGAAGTCCAGCTTACAAATGTTTTCTTTTGTGGCTTGTGCTTTTGGTGTCATGTCTAACAAATGATTGTCTAATCGAAAGTCAGGAAGATTTGCACCCGTGTTCTAAAAGTTTTATACTTTTAGTTTTTACATTTTGAGTTGATTTCTGTACAAAAAGTGAGGAAGGAATCCAGTTTCATTCTTTTGCATGTGGATAGCAAATTGTCCCAGCACTATTTGTTCAACAAAAGACTATTTTTTTCTCCATTGAATTGTCTTTGAATTCTATTGAAATCAACTGACCTAAACGTCAAGATTTATTTCTTCATTCTTTATTTCTTTTCCGCTCACCCATATGTCTATCCTTATGCTGGTACCACATGGTCTTGGTTACTGCAGCTTTGTAGTAAGTTTTGAAATCAGGAAATGTTATTTTGTTCCAACTTTGTTCTTTTTCAAGATTGTTTGGTTCTTCTTAGTGTCTTGAATTTTCATGAATTTTAGGATCAGGTGGTTTATTTCTGCAAAGAAGCCAGCTAGAATTTTGACTGGCTTAATGTTGAATGTGTAGCTCAACTTGGAGAGTGGTGCCATTTTAATCAGAACATGAATATGTCTTTTAATTTATTTGAGTCTTTTAAAGTTTCTCTCATTCATGTTTTGTCTTTTCAGAATATCTAAGTTTTGTGCTTCTTTTCTTAAATTTATTAATAAATATTTTACTCTTTTTGATGCTATTATAACTGGAATTGTTTTCTTAACTCCATTTTCAGATTATCTATTGCAAGTATACAGAAATATAGTTGAATATTATATATTGACCTTTTAAAAAAATACTCATTTAAATATTTATTTGGCTGTCCTGGATCTTAGTCACAGCATGCAGGGTCTTTAGTTTCAGCATGTGAGGTCTAATTCCTCACCAGGAATCCAGCCTGGGTCCCTAGCATTGGGAGTGCTGAGTCTTAGGCACTGGACCACCAGGAAAGTCCCTATATTGATCTTTTATCAATATAGGTCTCATTTATTGACTGAACTCATTTATTAGTTCTGATAATTATTTTAGTGAATTCATTAGGATTTTCTGTGTACAAGATTATGTCATCTACAGATACAGATAGGTTTATTTCTTCCTTTCCAATCTGGATGTGTTTTACTTTATGGCCTGATTGCCCCCCCCTCTTTTTTTTAATGTTGTATAGTATTTCATTGTATGAATGTGCCATAATTATTTTTAACTAGTCTCTCACTGATGGTCATGTAGGTTCTTTCCAGTTTCTTGAAGTTACAGCAGTGCTGCAGTGAATAACCTATTACATAGAATATTGGTTTTCAAACTCTTCATCTCAGGTCTTCTTTAGTGTCTTAAGTATGAGTAGTGAATTTGAACTGAGAAAGAATTTAGTAGTCATCATAATTTTACTTACAGAGTTGTTTAGTTCATATTTGACAAAAATCATTGTCTTATTTGGATATTAAAAATGATAAAACCAGCTGATATAAAAAAATCAAATTTAATTTTTTAACAAGGGCTTTTAAAACAAGGAGTTAAAAATCTTTTTTTTTTTTTTAATCAGGTCCCCATGTTACTAAGTTTTATAGGGTTTAGTTCACAAGTGCTTGTCAGTACCTCATTATTCACCCAGATGAGAGTAGCGGAGAGAAGAATATACCCCATAAAGGAAAGATCATTAGCATAGGTCTGAAGATAGGTCGAAATCAGATTGATTATATTCTTTGCAGCCAAAGATGGAGAAGCTTTATACAGTCAGGAAAAACAAGGCCGGGAGCTGACTGTGGCTCAGATCATAAATGCCTTATTGCAAAATTCAGACTGAAATTGAAGAAAGTAGGGAAAACCACTAGACCATTCAGGTATGACCTAAATCAAATCCCTTATGATTATACAATGGAAATGAGAAATAGATTCAAGGGATTAGATCTGATAGACAGTGCCTGAAGAACCTTGCATGGAGGTTTGTGCCATTGTACAGGAGGCAGTGATCAAGATCATCTGCAAGAAAAAGAAATGCAGGGGAGGGAGGAGGGAGGGGGGTTCAGGATGGGGAACACGTGTACACCCGTGGCGGATTCATGTTGATGTATGGCAAAACCAATACAATATATATAAAAAAAAAAAGAAATGCAGAAGGCAAAATGGCTGTCTGAGGAGGCCTTACAAAAAAGCTGAGGAAAGAAAAGATGCAAAAGCAAAGGAGAAAAGGAAAGATATGCCCATCTGAATGCAGAGCTCCACAGAACAGCAAGGAGAGATAAGAAAGTCTTCCTCAGCGATCAGTGCAAAGAAACACAGGAAGAAAATAGAATTGGAAAGACTAGAGATCTCTTTAAGAAAATTAGAGATACCAAGGGGACATTTCATGCAAAGATGGGCACAATAAAGGACAGAAATGGAATGGACCTAACAGGAGCAGAAGATATTAAGAAGAGGTGGCAAGAATACACAGAAGAATTATACAAAAATGATCTTCATGACCCAGATAACCACGATGGTGTGATCACTGGCCTAGAGCCAGACTTCCTGGAATGCAAAGTCAAGTTGGCCTTAGGAAGCATCACTACGAACAAAGCTAGCGGAGGTCTTGGAATTCCAGTTGAGCTATTTCAAATCCTAAAAGATGGTGCTGCGAAAGTGTTGCACTCGATATGCCAGCAAATTTGGAAAACGCAGCAGTGGCCACAGCACTGGAAAAGGTCAGTTTTCATTCCAATTCCAAAGAAAGGCAATGCCGAAGAATGCTCAAACTACCGCACAATTGCACTCATCTCACATGCTAGTAAAGTAATGCTCAAAATTCTCCAAGCCAGGCTTCAATGGTACATGAACTGTGAACTTCCAGATGTTCCAACTGAATTTAGAAAAGGCAGAGGAACCAGAGATCAAATTGCCAAAATCCGTTGGATCATGGAAAAGCAAGAGAGTTTAAAAATAACATCTACTTCTGCCTTATTGACTATGTCAAAGCCTTTGACTATGTAGATCACAGCAAACTGTGGAAAATTCTGAAAGAGATGGGAATACCAGACCACCTGACCTGCCTCCTGAGACATCTGTATGCAGGTCAAGAAGCAACAGTTAGAACTGGACATGGAACAACAGACTGGTTCCAAATTGGGAAAGGAGTACTTTCCCAAGGCTGTATATTGTCACCCTGCATATTTAACTTACATGCAGAGAACATCATGAGAAATGCCAGGCCGAATGAAGCACAAGCTGGAATCAAGATTGCCGGGAGAAATATCAATAACCTCAGATATGCAGATGATAACCACCCTTATGGCAGAAAGCAAAGAAGAAGTAAAGAGCCTCTTGATGAAAGTGAAAGAGGAGAGTGAAAAACTTGGCTTAAAGCTCAACAGTCAGAAAACTAAGATCATGTCATCTGGTCCCATCACTTCATGGCAAATAGATGAGGAAACAATGGAAACAGTGAGAGATTTTATTTTTGGCGGGGGCTCCAAAATCACTGCAGATGGTGACTGCAGCCATGAAATTAAAAGATGCTTGCTCCTTGGAAGAAAAGTTATGAACAACCTAGACAGCATATAAAGCAGAGACATTACTTGGCCAACAAAGGTCTGTCTAGTCAAACCTATGGTTTTTCCAGTAGTCATGTATGGATGTGAGAGTTAGACTATAAAGAAAGCTGAGTGCTGAAGAATTGATGCTTTTGAACTATGGTGTTGGAGAAGACTCTTGAGAGTCCCTTGGACTACAAGGAGATCCAACTAGTCAATCCTAAAGGAAATCAGTCCGGAATATTCATTGGAAGGACTGCTGCTGAAGCTGAAACTCCAATACTTTGGCCACCTGATGGGAAGAACTGACTCACTGGAAAAGCCCCTGATGCTGGGAAAGATTGAAGATGAGAGGAGAAGGGGACGACAGAGGATAAGATGATTGGATGGCATCACCGACTCTGTAGACATGAGTTTGAGCAGAAATCTCTGGGAGTTGGTGATGGACAGGGAAGCCTGACATGCTGCAGTCCATGGAGTCACAAAGAGTTACACACAAGTGAGCAACTGAACTGAACTGATCAATAATTTTGATGCATCTGAAATTGTTTTTCAAGTCTTTGTGTCATAGTTTTCAGAATAATTTTTTCTAATATTTGCTTTTATTTTTCTGACTGATATTCAGAAAAGGGTAATTTTTTTTTCTCCCCTAGTATGTTTGTGTAATAAGCAGAAAAATAGTAACAGAAAGTATATCAAAGAGAAGGACCTGAAATTTTCAGAATTTATAGTCTTTTTATTTCTAAAAACCTTTTTTTTTTCCTCTTAATAAATCAAATGTCAGTTACATCTGTTTGGCTAGTTTAGCTAAGTTTTCATTTTACTGCGTCACTGAATAATATTCAGCAAAGGTTTTCTCAAGTCTTGCTTAAGGATTCTTGCCCTGTTATGAGTAAACATGAATATCATGGTAGTATCTTTATCCCTTTAAGCATAGCATGCAAGAAACAATTTTTAAGAGCTCTCTTAAAAATTAACTGTAAGCCAGGATTTTGAGCTCACATGTATGTAATTCATCGTGTCTCTGTCTCTTTTTTTAAATTGACATTTCTTTTTGTTTGTTTTCTTTATAGGTAAAAAAGATAGTACATTCAATTATTTATTATTCAAGGTGCCTCACCATTCAGCTCCACTTATTGACATGTAAATGCAAATCTTTATTCTATCTTTAGCATTTTCTTTCTAGAAATTTTAGATCAGTTTTGATTTCAATATGAAATTGTTTTCAATAGTAAGAAAGTGTAAGCTAAAAATTGCAACATGTCTCTAATGCTATTAAAAGCAGGCATAACTGAAAAATATACTGGAGGCAAAAAGTACCTTCCCATTGACCGTGATGAAGAGTTACAGGGGAAGCATAGACTTTATTTTGAAGCATGTAAAAGTGTTAGTTGTTCAGTTGTGTCCGATTCTGTGACTCCATGAATATATGTATATTATACTGAGTTTGCTCCTTAGTAAAAGGCAGAAAAGAAAAATGAATGAAGCAGTAGGGAGTAAGGTATCTGAGACACTGGTAATGTAAACAGGTAAGTTAAGCAGTCTCTGGAGAAGAACCAGGAACCACTTTCTTGACATAAAAGAAGCCATTTTGTGGTCTATGTCTGGTTACAATGCTTGCCCATGAAAGAAGTCTGGCAGTAATTATGACCTTAAGGAAAGTAGGGGAATACAGGACAGAGAAAAGACAGTTAAACAGTAGTGCAGTGATAAAGCAAAGTCCTAGCTCCTCCTCACAAGATGTACATAGGATATCTTTGAGTTCTGCAGGAACTAAGGCCCCCACCCAGGTAGAGGATGGAATGATGCTGAGCCTCCTGACCTTAATCAACCAAAGCCTGGACTCTGTTGATCTTTGCCCCAATTTGCTCCAATTTATTGTTGTTTTGGCCACACTGCTCAGCTTGTGGGATCTTAGTTCACTCGACCAGGGATTGAACCTGTACCCTTGCAGTGAAAACAAGGGGTTTTAACCCCTGGACCACCCTGAAATTCCTTGTCCCAATTTTATGCCAAATTCTCCTTTACTCAGGCCTGTTCACGAATATGCATATACCCTTAGCTTAAAACTTCCCCACTTTTTGGACTTTGCTGGTGGTCCAGTGGATAAGACTCCCTGCTGCCAATGCAGGGGGTCTGGGTTTGATCCCTGGTCATGGAGATAGATGCCACAACTAAGAGTTCTCACAGTGCAACTAAAGATTCAGCATGCCTCACCTAAGACCTGGTGCAGCCAAGTAAATAAATTGTTTCCCTTGTGGCTTAGCTGGTAAAGAATTCGCCTGTAATGTGGGAGACCTGGGTTTGATCCCTGGATTGGGGAGATCCCCTGGAGAAGGGAAAGGCTACCCACTCCAGTATTCTGGCCTAGAGAATTCCATGGACTGAATAGTCCTTGGGGTCGCAAAGAGTTGAACACAACTGAGTGACTTTCACACAAATAAATTAGAACAAAACAAAACCTCCCCACTTTTGCTGTTTGGGAAAAGACTACTTTGGGAAAGTTCCCAGGTGTCCTCCTTACTTGCTGCAAGTAATACAGAAGGATCTGGATGTATTACAGAGGTTACAAAGATCTCCTGATCTTTGGCTTGGCTGTGCCTATTTGAAATCATTTACCTCAGAATGGGGCTTGAACCCATGTGTTGAAACTCAAACCCAGCCAAAACCTAGTTTGAGTCTTGAACCCATAAGGCCAGGACTGGAACCCAGCCAAAACCCAGTTTGGGACTCTAACCCACAATCTTTTAATTAGAATCACTCACCTTATGTCTGGACTTACCGAGACTGAGCTGCTTTTTGTCTCAGTGTAGAAGGAGTTCAGTGAGAGACAAAGTGATAGGCAAGAAGTAGATCTGTTCATATAGGATGCTTATAAGAGATGCAGGTGGGCAGGCAAGGGAACTCTGCCCTAAGGATTGAGTGGGCTACCCATTTTATAATGAAAAAAAGTGGGAGGGGAAAAGACTGCCTTCTTCAAGTAGACACAGATGCAGACGTAAGGCATACATCAGTAGATCCTCCTTCATACTTGGCAGGAAAGTGTCTGACTCTAGAATGGTGGTGATGTTTTTCTTCCATCTAATGGCCTGGGGCATACCTTGTGGGTTTGTGTATAGTTTTATGGTTAAGCAAGCCTGCTTCATTGAACAATGTCCCAGTAGCTTTCTTGAGGTTTCCTTCTCTATCTATAGTCCCCTATTGGGACTTCTACAACTACCTGTATAACTATTCGGTTCTATCCCTATCATACTGTCTAGACACCCGCCAAGAGGCCTACCCAGGTTTCAGGTAACAGTAATGACGGGAGTCAGCTAAGTAGCAGTAGTCTAAGTGCCCGATCTCGATAGCTTGCAGTGAATAGATATTTGCTTCCCTGGTGGCTCAGACGGTGAAGAATCTGCCTGCAATGCAGGAGACCCAGGTTTGAGCCCTGGGTTGGGAAGATGCCCTGGAGAAGGAAAT
Source organism: Oryx dammah (assembly GCF_014754425.2). Classification (NCBI taxonomy): domain Eukaryota; kingdom Metazoa; phylum Chordata; class Mammalia; order Artiodactyla; family Bovidae; genus Oryx; species Oryx dammah. Next base: position 18,609,166 of record NW_024070190.1, on the reverse strand, counting down.
GGCAAACCACTCCAGTATTCTTGTCTGGAGAATCCTATGGACAGAGGAGTCCATGGGGTTGCAAAGAGTAGGACACGACTGAGCGACTAACACACACAAATGCCTGATCCTGATAGCATGCAGTGAACAGATGGACTCGCCCGCAAATGACACTATCCAGATAAAAGTGGCTTAAACTAAAGCCATAAACTAATAACTTACCTGACAAGAAGGTGGCGCTAGTGATAAAGAATCCACCTGCTAGTGCAGGAGACGTTAAGTGTGGGTTTGATCCCTGGGTTGGGAAGATCCCCTGGAGTAGGAAATGGCAACCAGCTCCAGTATTTTTGCCTGGAAGATTCCATGGACAGGCACCTGCCTGGCTGTCTGTGGGGCTGCAGAGAGTCCTGCACGACTGAGCAACTGAGCACAAGAAGTCTGGATGCAAGGATATTCATTGTTGGTTCAGGGCTTAGTTACCCAGTGATTTCTCGGTGTAACTTTTAGCAACGTGGTGATATCTTTCCTTAGGGTTGTGAGACTGCTACAGGTTTCTAGGGGTCACATGCAGATGCAACCAGGTATTACCTAGGGCAGCAGTTTCCTCCTGTACACCTCTCTCTCTCTCTCTTTTTTAAGCTGCACTGGATCTTCATCGTTTTGTGAGGGCTTTCTCTAGTTGCGGCAGGCTGGGACTACTCTCCTATGGTGGGTGGGCTTTTCGTGGCTGTGGCTTCTCCTATTACAGAGCACGGGCGCTGGACGTGCAGGCTTGAGTAGTTTTGGCACACGGGCTCAGTAGTTGCAGCCTGCAGGCCTCCAGAGCACGCTGCCTTCAGCAGTCGCGGCACCCAGGCTCTGGAGCAGAGGTTCAGTAGAGTTGTGGCGCACGGGCACAGTTTTCCCATGGATGTGGAATCTTTCCAGACCAGGGGTCAAACCTGTGTCCCCTGCATCGGCAGATGGATCCTTATCCAGTATACCACCAGGAAAGTCCTACATATCTCTTTATTGGTGAAGAAAGCCTGTTCCAAAGGCCTGCCGGCCAGCTGCAGCTCTCTGAGGCCCCAGTAGATAGGATTATTAATTCATGCTCTTGCCTTAACAGAGGCTAGAAAGAGAACTTTCTGGCACTTTTAGCTTCTGAGGTATAGGCAGGCTGTGCCGGCAAGGGAGAAGGTTGTGGAAGGAAAAATTGTTAAATTGGTAGCCAACAGTTTTTGCCATATTTACCATTGAAAGTAACTAATGCTCTCTGTGTTATCTTATTGTAATAATATATATTTTTAGAATACAAGTACAGTTTAAGATGGGTGAAACATTCTTAACACTGGGAATCGTGATGCTTATGGTTTCATGTTCTCTACATTGAGAAATCTGCAGATTCTAGTACCCTTTCGAACTAACTGTCACTGTGTTTTGTGTTCTCTGTATTGAGAAATTTGCAGAGTCTAGTTCCCTTCGACATCTTATATAATGATGATCGTTTTAAGAGTATGTCTCCTCTTTTTTTTGAAAAGCTTTTTACCATTGACAGCTTGTACAGCAGTAACTCCACGCTGTGGTGTTTACTCTGTTGCTAGAACAGAAACCCATCCTTAACTTCTGGGAAAAATCTTGAGAATTATAATGAAATATCAAATGCTCAGATGAAGCTGCTGTCAGCAACTTACTGTCCTTGGAGTAACACATAGGCAAGTGGCTTAAATGAAAATAACTAGTGTGACCTTTATGTTGAAATTGGAAGTTCTTCTTATCTTTGTTTCAAGCATGGAAATGACAGCCTCATCACAGTCACTGTTAGAGTACCATATGGTTAGAAACACAGCCTGAGAGTGGGGTCAATATGTAAAGGTGTCCTTCAAGTCGTTTCGTCCTCCACAGTGTCTTAATCAACCATAGAATCTTCATGATTGCATTCTTGTAGGGTCATGTAAATCAAAGAAACACAAAGGGGATTACATCTTCGATTCTAGAAGTTGATATCTGCCAGCCATCCACAATGAAAATTCCAGTCAGCTATTTAAAAAAAAGAAAAAAATGAAGTGTCAGTGAAAAGCTGCTAATACGCAAAGAACACATATCTAGACTTTAAGAATGTAGGACATTTGTGATGAAAGGTTCAAGTTAAAGCAAATATTTATCCTTACCTTTGTGTGTTTTTTCTAGGTCAGGTAAAAATGAATTTATTTTGAATAATAATCTGGTATATTTTTACAAGTCTATTCTAATTAATTATAGACTTTGACTATCTTCTGTAATTTCATTTTTTAGTCTTTTTAAAAAAATTCAATACAAACACCAGAAAAGTGAACTAAACTACCTTCAGGAAGCAATTGCAATTGGCTTTATTTATTGGCTCCCTAAATTACTTCGAAAAAGTTTAAGTGGAAAAAGCTAAAAAAAAGACCCCAAGCCCTGAGAAGTTCCAAATCCTTGCCTCTTATGGTTTTCATTTATTTTAACATTTCCTTAGAGAAAACTGAAAAAGTGTACAAATGAGAATAACAAAAACCTATACGTAAGTCCATAATACCTGTGTGTTTTGAATTACAGGTGTTCCCCACTGACCCAGCTTTTGGGGTCTGAACTCAGAAAGAGGATAGATGGGGTAGTAAGGGATGCTCAGATTTTATTCCTAACCTGATTGTATAGATTCATATTATTTCTAATGCAAATCCCAGTTTTTTCATACTGGTTCTCAATATGGAAGATTTATATTTTTCTAATTTTTCTCTGTAGTTATCAGTGAAAGCAGTAATAACTGGCAAAAAGTCAATTAGAATTTTAAACAGTAGGATAAAACCTGGAAATCTTGAAATATGAAATAATAATTCTAAAAAATATATATATAGGATCATATAAGCAGTCCATGATATAATTAAGGTATGGATACATGTACTGCATCCCTTACTTTTGGGAAGTTTGATTTACTCCACTTTGATGAAAGACCTACATTAGTACCTATTTTTAATAACTGAAAGCAATCTGAAGAGGATTTTCACTTTTATGGAAAAAGGCAAAAAGCAAAAATAGCATTCAGCATTTGTCTTGAAGGGAGCCAGCTGTTGTAGGGGTGGTCCACCACCAAACTCCTTCTCTGGTAACACGCTCAACCATAGCTTTGAACTGTTCCTATCTCGATTTATTTTGTGCATCCCTTAGCTAGCTGTCTCCTAAGGCAATTGCTTCTTCAATTTATGCTGTTTTGGCTTAAAGATTTCAGAGGAATGCTCTACTTCCATATAATAGGAGAAAACTGCAATCGAAAACAAAAAAGACTAAGTATTTTCAATTTTTCCACTTTTGAGAATCAATTTTTATTTTGAATAATTGTGTTTATAATAATTTTTCTTTAGAAATAAATTTACATTTACAGAAGAGTTACAAAGATACCACAAAGAGTTCCCTTTACCGATCTTTCCGTACTACCCACATCTTACATAGCCATGATCCATTTATTGAGAGTAAGGAATTAATGTCAGTACAAGTATGTTTATTTTTGACTGTCATTTCAGTCAGATTATCATGTTAACGAACATGTTTTTTGCCAAATTACCTGTAGCTGTTGTTGTTCAGGGGCTCAGTCATGTCCGACTCCTTGCGACCCCGTGGACTGCAGCACGCCAGGCTTCCCTGTCCTTCACCATCTCCTGGAATTTGCTCAGACTCATGTCCGTAGAGCTGATGATGCCGTCTAAGTCTCTCATCTTCCATTGTTGCCTTCTCCTCATGCAGTCAGTCTTTCCTAAAATCAGGGTCTTTTCCAGTGAGTTGGCTCTTTGTATCATGTGGCCAAACTATTGGAGCTTCGGCTTCAGCATCAGTCCTTCCAGTGAATATTCGGGGTTGATTTTCTTTAGGATCGACTTGGTTTGATCTTCTTGTAATCCAAGGGACATTCAAGAATCTTCTCCAGCACCACAGTTTGAAAGCATCCATTCTTCGAAATGTTGTGAAAGTGAAATTGTTAATCACTCAGCCGTGTCTGACGTTTTGTGACCCCAGGGACTGTAGCCTGCCAGGCTCCTCTGTCCATGGAATTCTCTAGTCAGGAACACTGGAGTGGGTAGCTGTTCCATTCTCCAGGGGATCTTCCTGACCCAGGGACCGAACCTGAGTCTCCTGCATTACAGGCAGACTTTTACCATCTGAGCCACCAGGGGAACCCTCGAAATGCAGTACTTGGGTGCAATCTTAAAAATGATGGAATGATCTCAGTTCATTTCCAGGGCAAACACGGAGCATCACAGTATGCCAAGTCTGTGCCCCAATCACCAGTGCCGAAGAAGCTGAAGTCGAATGGTTCTCTGAAGACCTACAAGACCTTCTGGGACTAATACCAAAAAACGATGTCCTTTTCATCATAGGGTATTGAAATGCAAAAGTAGGAAGTCAAGAGATACCTGGAGTAACAGGCAGTTTTGGCCTTGGAGTACAAAATGAAGCAGGGCAAAGGCCAACAGAGTTTTGCCAAGACAACGCACTAGTTATAGCACCCTCCTCCAACAACACAAGAGACAACTATATACATGGACATCACCAGATGGTCAATACCAAAATCAGATGGATTGTATTCTTTGCAGTTGAATGTGGAGAAGCTCTATACAGTCAGCAAAAACAAGACAGGGAGCTGACTGTGGCTCAGATCATGAGCTCTGTACTGCAAAATTCAGACTTAAATTGAAGAAAGTAGGGAAAACCACTAGACCATTCAGGTATGACCTAAATCAAATCCCTTATGATTATACAATGGAGGTGACAAATAGATGCAAGGGATTAGATCTGATAGACAGAGTGCCTGATGAACTATGGATGGAGGTTCATGACACTGTACAGGAGGCGGTGACTAAAACCATCCCCAAGGAAAAGAAATGCAAGAAGGCAGAATGGCTCTCTGAGGAGGCCTTACAAATAGCTGAGAAAAGACAAGAAGCGAAAGGCAAAGGAGAAAAGGAAAGATATACCCATCTGAATGTAGAGTTCCAAAGAATAGCAAGGGGAGATAAGAAAGCAAGTCTTCTTAAGTGAACAATGCAAAGAAATAGAGGAAAATAATAGAATGGGAAAAACTAGAGATCTCTTCAAGGACATTAGAACATTTCATGCAAAGATGGGCACAATAAAGAACAGAGTTGGTAAGGACCTAACAGATGCAGAAGAGGTTAAAAAGAGGTGGCAGGAATACACAGAAGAACTGTATAAAAAAGGTCTTAATGACACGGATAACCATGATGGTGTGGTCACTCACCTAGAGCCAGACATCTTGGAGTGTGAACTCAAGTGGGCCTTAGAAAGCATAACTACAAACAAAGCACGTGGAGGTGATGAAATTCCAACTGAGCTCTTTCAAATCCTAAAAGATGGTGTTGTTAAAAGTGCTGCACTTTGGAAATTTGGAAATGCCAGAAAATTTGGAAAACTCAGCAGTGGCCACAGGACTGGAAATGGTCAGTTTTCATTCCAATCCCAAAGAAAGGCAATGCCAAAGAATGTTCAAACTACTGTACAATTGTACTTGTTTCACATGTTAGGAAGGTAATGCTCAAACTCCTTCAAGCTAGGCTTCAACAGTATGTGAACTGAGAATTTCCAGATATACAGTGGATTTAGAAAAGGCAGATCAAATTGCCAGCATCCATTGGATCACAGAAAAAGCAAGGGAATTCCAGAAAAACATCAACTTCTGTTTCATTGACTACACTGAAGCCTTTGACTGTGTGGATCACAACAAACTGGAAAATTCTTAAAGAGATGGGAATACTAGACTACCTGACCTGCCTCTTGAGAAACCTGTATGCAGGTCAAGAAGCAACAGTTAAGTTAGAACCTTACATGGAACAACAGACTGGTTCCAGATCAGGAAATGAGTACATCAAGGCTGTATATTGTTACCCTGCTTATTTAACTTATATGCAGAGTGAGTGAAGTCACTCAGTTGTGTCCAACTCTTTGCGACACCATAGACTGTAGCCTACCAGGCTCCTCCGTCCATGGGATTTTCCAGGCAAGAGTACTGGAGTGGGTTGCCATTTCCTTCTCCAGAGGGTCTTCCCGACCCAGGGATTGAACCCCAGGCTCCCGCATTGTAGGCAGACGCTTTACCCTCTGAGCCACCAGGGAAGCCCTGTGCAGAGTACATCATGTGAAACACTGGGCTGGATGAACCACAAGCTGGAATCAAGACTGCTGGGAGAAGTATCAACAACTTCAGATATGCAGATGACACCACTCTAATGGCAGAAAGTGAAGAGGAACTAAAGAGCCTCTTGATGAAGGTGAAAAAGGAGAGTGAAAAAGCTGGCTTAAACTCAATACTCAAAAAACTAAGATCATGGCATCCAGTCCCATCAGTTCAGTTCAGTTCGTTCAGTTCAGTTGCTCAGTCATGTCCGACTCTTTGAGACCCCGTGGACTGCAGCATGCCAGGCTTCCCTGTCCATCACCAACTCCCAGGGCTTACTCAAACTCACATCCATTGAGTTGGTGATGCCATCCAACCATCTCATCCTCTATGTCTCCTTCTCTTTCCACCTTCAATCTTTTCCCTCAGCATCAGGGTCTTTTGCCAAAATGTTGGAGTTTCACCTTTAGCAGCAGTCCTTCCAATGAATATTCAAGACTGATTCCTTTAGGATGGACTGGTTGGATCTCCTTGCAGTCCGAGGGACTCACAAGAGTCTTCTCCAACACCACAATTCAAAAGAATCCATTCTTCATTGCTCAGCTTTCATGACTATTGGAAAAACTATAGCTTTGACTAGACGGATCTTTGTCAGCAAAAATCCATCTGCTTTTTAATGACGAAAGTGAAAGAGGAGAGTGAAAAAGTTGCCTTAAAGCTGAACATTCAGAAAACGAAGATCATGGCATCTGGTCCCATCACTTCATGGAAAATAGATGGGGAAACAGTGGAAACAGTGTCAGACTTTATTTTTTTGGGCTCCAAAATCACTGCAGATGATGACTGCAGCCATGAAATTAAAAGACGCTTACTCCTTGGAAGAAAAGTTATGACCAACCTAGATAGCATGTTGAAAAGCAGAGACATTACTTTGCCAACAAAGGTCCGTCTAGTCAAGGCTATGGTTTTTCCAGTGGTCATGTATGGATGTGAGAGTTGGACTGTGAAAAAAGCTGAGTGCCAAAGAATTGATGCTTTTGAACTGTGGTGTTGGAGAAGACTCTTGCGAGTCCCTTGGACTGTAAGGAGATCCAACCAGTCCATTCTGAAGGAGATCAGCCCTGAGATTTCTTTGGAAGGAATGATGCTGAAGCTGAAAGTCCAGTACTTTGGCCACCTCATGCGGAGAGTTGACTCATTGGAAAAGACCCTGATGCTGGGAGGGATTGGGGGCAGGAGGAGAAGGGGACGACAGAGGATGAGATGGCTGGATGGCATCACTGACTCGATGGACGTGAGTCTGAGTGAACTCCGGGAGTTGGTGATGGACAGGGAGGCCTGGCGTGCTGCGATTCATGGGGTCGCAAAGAGTCAGACATGACTGAGCGACTGAACTGAACTGAACTGATGGGACTAGATGCCGTGATCTTAGTTTTCTGAATGTTGAGCTTTAAGCCAACTTTTTCACTCTCCTTTTTCACTTTCATCAAGGTGCTCTTTACTTCTTCTTTGCTTTCTGCCATTAGAGTGGTGTCATCTGCATATCTGAAGTTATTGATATTTCTCCTGGCAATCTGTGGCAATCGGATGGTGACCACAGCCTTGAAATAAAAACACTTTCTCCTTGGAAGAAAAGCTCTGATGAACGTAGATAGTGTATTAGAAAGCAGAGGCATCACTTTGCTGACAAAGGTCCATATAGGCAAAGCTGTGGTTTTTCCAGTAGTCATGTACGGATGTGAGAGTGGCACCTGTGCTATACTATTGACCTTGAGGTCACTGCTCTGTCCTCACAGCAGGACATGCTTTCAGGTGGTCATGTGACCTTAATCCCTTGTTCCTCAGGCTGCAGATGATTGATTGCCTTTTGGGAAGGTACCTTTGGACAGCATGTGCCTTTTGGCTAGCCATGGCCAATCTGATTGCTAGCCAGAAACCTGTGATGTGATGTGGTCAGAAAGATGACTTTCTAATTTGAATTTTATTTCTCATTTATGTGTATCTTTGTCATATCTTTGTCCCACTTTTTAAATGTGGTCCAAGTGTTTTCTTTTTCAAAACAAAAAAATCCTGATCAAAATGGTATGAAATACTTTGTTGTTGTTTAGTCGTTAAGCTGTAAGCGACTCTTTTGCGACCCCATGAACTGTAACCCGCCAGATTCCTCTTGTCCACGGGATTTCCCAGGCAAGAATACTGGAGTGGGTCGCTATTTTCTTCTCCAAGGGATCTTCCCAGCTCAGGGATCAAACCCTCATCTCCTGCAGGCATCTTCTTTACTGCTGAGCCATCAGGGAATCCCATGAATTCCACAGCTACGTTGTAGTTCACTGTGGTTGGAGTGTGAGTTTATGTGTTATTCATCGACTTTACTGATGTACTCTGTTGTATATGTGTTCTTTGTGATTTTTGATTCTAGAGGTGGGGATCTGTCATAGGTTCCAGGGTAATTTCAGCTGTTAACCCCTTTAAATACTGTCTTGACCCAAATCATCTCTCACTTTATCGTCTGTGTATCTTACCTATTCTTTATATGCAACTTTTTAGTTTTTTATGCTTTATTCTATAGGCACCTGGGATTAGGCAAAGTGCCACCTTAATCCAAGGTTTGTAATTCCCAGGACCGTGAGACCATGCAAGACTTGGTTACCGGACTTCAGGGACTGGTTCACTTCGGGGTGACTGTTACCGTAGGAGTGTTGCCCTTTGGCGTTATCAGTTATTGTGGGGATACTCTCTTATTAGAGTTGTCATCTTATGTGGGTTCTGTGTGTTGAATTATGTTCCTCACAGCCTACGGCACCATCAAACAAAAATTTTTATTTTTCCTCAAGGTCAAATGCCCTGAGATCAAAAGCAGCTCCAATGCTAATTTATTGTAGGTTCCTGATTTTCTCACAGAATTTTAACTGGGTATCCCTTACTCTCTTATTATGGCTTAATGACTTTTAAGAATTTGCTTTTTATATTTTGCCTAGTGTTTTTAGTTGTTTTCATAGGATGAGTTGGCTTGAATCTTGATCATCACTTTGGAGAACTGGAACTTATGTTGTTATTTACATATTTTAGTTTGTCTGCTATTTATCATGATTAACTTAAACACACAGAGACACATATAAGATACTTTTGTATTCTTAAAGTTACATTAGTGTTATAAATTCATGTGGAAAGAACTGATATCCTATTACATTATCACCGAACCACGAAAGAGGATAAGCACTTTCCCGTTGCATTCAGACAGACTCTGTTGTTCTTCAGAGTTTTACAGGCTAAATTCTATTCTCATGGGCTTTATTTATTTTAATTTAAAAGAAACTTGTCTTGATTCTTCGTTAGTTTGTTTCTGTTTTGTGTTTCTGTTTCAGTGGCTTTTGCCTGGAGAAGGCACCCTCTGGATTTACATACCATCTTTGTAAAACTCTGTAATTGCATTGTTCTTAAAATAGAAATAGGAACTTATTTATGGTCATTTATATGGCTTTGATAGCCACATTGAACTGTGGTGGTTGTCTACTTTTAACTATTTTTCGAAGACTCTTGAATAGCCAGTGCAATCGTTTTTTGAGCGTTCTTTATTTATTTTGGCTATGCTGGGTCTTCACTGCTTTGCATGAGCTTTCTCTGGTCACGGTGATCGGGGGCTGCTCTCCCTTGGGGTGCGCGGGCTTATCATTGTGGTGGCTGCTTCTGTTGTGGCGCATGAGCTCGAGGTACTCGAGCGTCAGCAGTCGTGCCTCTCAGGGTCTAGAGCACAGGCTTAGTTGCCTTGAGGCAAATGGAATCTTCCCGGACCAGGGACCAAACCCGTGTCCCCTGCATTGGCAGGCAGATCCTTATGTACCACACCACCAGGGGAGTCCTACTTTTAATTTTTTTAACTTCTTAATACTCAGATTTATTAGAAGACTTTAAAGTTTGTTTTGACTCTCACATTTTACTTTGTTCATTCATTTATATAAAGCTGTTTATTGAGCACCTGTTAGTGACCAGACCCTGGGGTGAATAAGACAGACAAGGAAGAACTTTGGAGGGTAGATTGCAAGGAGTGCTGGAGAGGAGGTGTCAGGGTTCCGTGCAGCTTCCGATAGGGTGGCCAGAGAGTCTTCTTCAAGGATGAAACATTCCCATTGAAATTAAAGGCTGAGTTGGAGCAACTTGTGTAAAGAGCTCTGGGTATAAGTGAAGGAAACACCATGTGGAAAAACCAGGGGAGGGGAAGAGTGTATGTGTGTGTGTCTGGGTGTCTGTGTGTGTCTGTCCACACATTCAGTCATATCCGACTCTGCAGCCTCATAGATGCTAGCCTGCCAGGCTCCTATGTCCATGGAATTCCCCAGGCAAGAATACTGGAGCAGATTGCCATTTCCCACTCCAAAGTATCTTCCCAACTTAGGGATCGAACTGGCATCTCTCATGTCTCCTGAGCTGGCAGGTAGGTTCTTTACTGCTGGCACCACCTGGGAAGCCTGAGGGAGGAAAGAGCTTGACATATCTTGGGAACCAGCGTGATTGTGGTTGTCCAGCTGTAGAACAGCATGCTGTGATTTTGGAGAGATAGATCATGTCAGCAAGGGCTTTACCTTTTTACTTTTTGTTCAGTGAGAAACTTAATTGAAAGTATAGTGGGCATAAATTTTCTAAGCTACAAATTTGAATGAGCAAACATGTAATTTTCATTTTCTCTCTATAACTAAAATTACCTTATTTCTGGGGCTTCTTATTCTACTACATAATAGAAAACAGTCTTGCCAGTACCTTCTGGTTTAACTTAGTTAATTCCAGGTTAACTCAGATGTTCAGGTAAATAATCAGTCCTTTAGATATGTGTTCAGTTTTCTCATACAGCGCCCCCGCTTTTATTTCTGGGGTGGGAAGTATTGACAGAGAAGCCATGTAATACTTTCTGCCATAGAGGTGGGGCCTCTCACCTTTGTGCCATCTTGTGCCCTTGGCCGGAGAAGGCAATGGCACCCCACTCCAGCACTCTTGCCTGGAAAATGCCATGGATGGAGGAGCCTGGTAGGCTGCAGTCCATGGGGTCGCTAAGAGTCGGGCACGACTGAGCGACTTCACTTTTGCTTTTCACTTTCATGCATTGGAGAAGGAAATGGCAACCCACTCCAGTATTCTTGCCTGGAGAATCCCAGAGACAGAGGAGCCTAGTGGGCTGCTGTCTGTGGGGTCGCACAGAGTCGGACACGGCTGAAGCAACTCAGCGGCAGCAGTGCCCTTGGCCACTGTGAGACTGTGTCTTATACTGACTTAGTCTTGAATGGCACTGTCTGCTCCGCTGCATCTGAGGCTGATGTCCATGGCCTCTGGTCCTGGTCGGCAAGTCTGTGTATGCTGGGTCTTCCTTAATCCCAGGCTTTTTTGGGTCCATTGGCCCAAAGCAAACTCCTTAGTGGGTTCCACGTTCTGCTGGCATGCTTGGGACTCTGAGGTAGCTTTTCAGGAGTGTAGTCTGGGCATGTTATTGGCTGTTGCTACCCTACTACATTGGATTAGTGTTAGCTGTAAAGTTTTGGTAAAAGGCTTGTAGTTCCCTCATCCATGACTTGGAAAAGGGAAACATAATTATCTTCTATTCCAGATCCTCCCCAACAAAGATACTGGAGATCTTCCTCACCCCAGCCTTAGCCCCATCTGGGACAGGAGATAGAAATTTTGAACTTGTATCTAAGCTATCTCCCAATTCCTCTTTCTCTCTGTACTCCTTCCCTAGGTTTTTATGTCCTCTCATTTGTTGTGGGAGAATTGCATTTTTGTCACCACCTGCCACTTTCTTTATGCTGTAGTTTAAAGTATAAAGGCTTCCCTGATAACTGTTGGTAAAGCATCCGCCTGCAATGCAGGAGACCCTGGTTCAGTTCCTGGGTCAGGAAGATCCACCGGAGAAGGGATAGGCTACCCCTTCCAGTATACTTGGGCTTTCCTTGTGGCTCAGCTGATAAAGAATCTGCCTGCAATGCGGGAGACCTGGGTTTGACCCCTGGGTTGGGAAGATCCCCTGGAGAAGGGAAAGGCTACCCACTCTAGCATTCTGACCTGGAGATCGCAAAGAGTCGGGCACGACGGAGCGACTCTCATTCACTTCACTTCCGTGTAAAGTCTGCCGGCAGTTTCCTTGCCTTGGGGTGTGATATTTAAAGCCATGGTTTTAGAGTTTAAAAAACTCTTTTTACTCTTAAACCTTCAGATACTGCCTTTGAAATGCTTAGCTTTCAAAAGTGATGGTTTCAGTGGATTAAAGAACTAATTAAAAGAGCTGAAACTATTAAAAAAAACTTAGAAAAAATGTAGGTACGGATATTTATGATCTTAGATTAGGCAGAGCTTCCTTAAATAGGACACAAAAAGCACAAGTAGCCAAAGAAAAAATAGATAAGTTGGATTTCATCAAAATTGAAAACTTTGGTTATCAAAGGATGTTATCAAGATAGTGAAATATACAAGTACCTATATCTTTTCATAGAGAATAAAACCAATGAAATCCTGATTCTAGAACTCAGGATAGAATTCTCAGCTATAGATGTGCATTTTGTCATCATTGGTGAGTAGGTAACATAAATATAGTAATCCTGGGATAAATGTGAGATGAGCATAGAGGGGAGCCATGGGGGAAGTGTAAGCATCTATGGGCTGAATAGAGAAAGGAAGGGATGATGTGAGAGGCTGAAAGAAGAATATGAATTACCATAGGAGTTTCCCCAACTTGATTTTAAGTTTCTTGAGGGCTAAGATTGTCATATTCATCATTTTATCCCCAATTGTTATCATAAAGTAGGTTTTCAGTAAATGTCATTAAATGAAGACAGAGAAGTTTTAGGAAAAGCGTGGTCAGCAGTGTCAAATGTGGAAAATAGTTTGGCTGCAATGAGGACAGAGCAGCAAGTAGGTGATTGATCATCTTCTGGGAACAATTTCAGTGAAATCTCTGTGGTAGAGATAAATGCCAGGTTGTTGAGAACTGGCGTGAATGGTTGTGAGAGAGTGGAAGCAGTAAGTACAGATATTCTTTTCAAAAAGCTTATAGAGCTATAGGATCATAGGTAGAGGGCATGGTGTATCAAGAGAAAGTTCAGCATATTTATGTGTTAAACAGAGAGAGTCAGAGGAAGGGAGAAGTTGATGATACAGGAAGAAGGAGGAGGTGTGTGAGATTGATCGACATTGTCCTTATGCATGGAGAGAACAGAATGAGGATACTAGGTTTGAGTGGCAATAGGAATATTGTTCCCAGCACAGTAGGGATAAAGGAAGGAAGGATGGTGCGGGTGGAGAAGAGTGAGGGATGCAGGGCATCAGTACACTTGATTAATTTTTCATGAAGTGGGGGGACCACCTCGTCAGCCGAGATCATAGGAGATGATGAATGTAGGAGAGAGTTTGAGGGAAAAGGGAGAATTTCTTTTTTTTTTTTTTTAATGTTTAATTATTTATTTGGCTGTGGTGTGTCTGAGTCCTGACATGAGGGTTTTTCTAGTTGTGGTATGCAGGCTTCTCTCCAGTTAAATGGATCACAGGCTCAGTAGTTATGGTCAGTTCAGTTCAGTTCAGTCACTTAGTCGTGACTTAGTCGTGTCTGTCTCTTTGCGACCCCATGAATTGCAGCACGCCAGGCCTCCCTGTCCATCACCAACTCTTGGAGTTCACTCAGACTCACGTCCATCGAGTCAGTGATGCCATCCAGCCATCTCATCCTCTGTTGTCCCCTTCTCCTCCCGCCCCCAATCCCTCCCAGCATCAGAGTCTTCCAGTGAGTCAACTCTTTGCATGAGGTGGCCAAAGTACTGGAGTTTCAGCTTTATCATCATTCCCTCCAAAGAAATCCCAGGGCTGATATTCTTCAGAATGGATTGGTTGGATCTCCTTGCAGTCCAAGGGACTCTCAAGAGTCTTCTCCAACACCACAGTTCAAAAGCATCAATTCTTCGGCTCTCAGCCTTCTTCACAGTCCAACTCTCACATCCATACATGACTACTGGAAAAACCATAGCCTTGACTAGATGGACCTTTGTTAGCAAAGTAATGTCTCTGTTTTTCAATATGCTGTCTAGGTTGGTCAAAACTTACAAGGAGTAAGTGTCTTTTAATTTCATGGCTGCAGTCACCATCTGCAGTGATTTTGGAGCCCAAAAAAATAAAGTCTGACACTGTTTCCACTGTTTCCCCATCTATTTTCCATGAAGTGATGGGACCAGATGCCATGACGTTCGTTTTCTGAATGTTGAGCTTTAAGCCAACTTTTTCACTCTCCACTTTCACTTTCATCAAGAGGCTCTTTAGTTGTTCTTCACTTTCTGCCATAAGGGTGGTGTCATCTGCATATCTGAGGTTATTGATATTTCTCCCAGCAATCTTGATTCCAGCTTGTGCTTCTTCCAGCCCAGCGTTTCTCATGATGTACTCTGCATATAAGTTAAATAAGCAGGGTGACAATATACAGCCTTGATGTACTTCTTTTCCTATTTGGAACCAATCTGTTGTTCCATGTCCAGTTCTAACTGTTGCTTCCTGACCCGCATATAGGTTTCTCAAGAGGCAGGCAGGTGGTCTGGTATTCCCATCTCTTTCAGAATTTTCCACAGTTTATTGTGATCCACACAGTCAAAGGCTTTGGCATAGTCAATAAAGCAGAAGTAGATGTTTTTCTGGAATGCTCTTGCTTTTTTGATGATCCAGCAGATGTTGGCAATTTGATCTCTGGTTCCTCTGCCTTTTCTAAAACCAGCTTGAACATCAGGGAGTTCACGGTTCACATATTGCTGAAGCCTGGCTTGGAGAATTTTGAGCATTACTTTACTAGCATGTGAGATGAGTGCAATTGTGAGGTAGTCTGAGCATTCTTTGGCATTGCCTTTCTTTGGGATTGGAATGAAAACTGACCTTTTCCAGTCCTGTGGCCACTGCTGAGTTTTCCAAATTTGCTGCCATATTGAGTGCAGCACTTTCACAGCATCATCTTTCAGGATTTGAAAGAGCTCAACTGGAATTCCATCACTTCCACTAGCTTTGTTCGTAGTGATGCTTTCTAAGGCCCACTTGACTTCACATTCCAGGATGTCTGGCTCTAGATGAGTGATCACACCATCGTAATTATCTTGGATGTGAACATCTTTTTTGTACAGTTCTTCTGTGTAGTCTTGCCATCTCTTCTTAATATCTTCTGCTTCTGTTATGTCCAGACCATTTCTGTCCTTTATCGAGCCCATCTTTGCATGAAATGTTCCCTTGGTATCTCTCATTTTCTTGAAGCGATCTCTAGTCTTTCCCATTCTGCTGTTTTCCTCTATTTCTTTGCATTGATCGCTGAGGAAGGCTTTCTTATCTCTTCTTGCTATTCTTTGGAACCCTGCATTGTGTGATTAATTGACTAATTTTCTGTGATTATGGTTTCAGTGTGTTTGCCCTCTGAGGCCGTCTTGCAACGCCTACCGTCTTACTTGGGTTTCTCTTACCTTGGACATGGGGTATCTCTTCATGGCTGCTCCAGCAAAGCTCAGCCGTTGCTCCTTACCCTGCACTAGGGGTATCTCCTCACCTGCCGCCCCTCCTGACCTTGAACTGGAATAGCTCCTCTAGTCCCTCCTCCTCCTTGGGTGTGGGGTGGTTATGGTATTACAGGCTTAGTTGCCCCAAGGCATGTGGGCTCTTAGTTCCCAGACCAGAGGCTGAATCAGTGTCTCTTGGACTGCAAGGTGAATTCTTAACTACTGGGCCACTAAGGAAATGCAGAACGGGAGACTTTCGAGGCCATTGAGAGAAATGAGAGGGCTCACTGAACTGGGTTATTACTTAGAAGAACTGTAATAATTTTTCACGGCTCTGGTATATCTAGTTGTCAGGTGATTTACCCCCCCCATTGCTCAGGCCTCACCAGCCTGAGGGTTTGAGCGGACAAGCTGAGCAATTGGACTGATTTTAGTCTGAGTTTTACAGCCCAGTGTAGCAGACAAAGGATGAAAGAAATTTCAGTAGGATGAGCATTTGGAGTTCTGGGCCACTGAGGATAGGCAGAGTAGGAAACAAATGAAACCAGGAAGTAGCTTCTGTAGTAGCGGTTGAGACGTGGATATTGGAATTTAAGATGAAATAGGAGAAGCCCTTGCTGGTATGGCTGAAGGTGAGATCTGGCTATGGGTTTCTGAATGGAGAGATGGTAAAGATTCCTGGAGTTGGAGGAGATAAGGAAACTGTAGAGCTAAAATTTTACAGGAGTCAGCTAAACAGGAAGTGAGTTGCTCAGAATGATGGCAGAGCAAGGGGTGGAAAGATACTGAACCATGTTCCAAAGCCGTTAGTGACTGTGAGAGAGTGACCAGCAGGACAGGCGATGACAAGGGGAGACCTAACAGATGGCCTAACTCTCAGAAGATGTGTTTTTGTTTGAGGGTAAAGAACTGTGCTGGTGAGTAAGGCATAACTTCCGTGCTTCCCATGGCCTCCCTGGTGGCTTAGAGGTTAAAGCATCTGCCTGGAATGCGGGAGACCCAGGTTCAGTCCCTGGGTTGGGAAGATCCCCTGGAGAAGGAAAACGGCAACCCACTCCAGTACTCTTGCCTGGAGAATCCCATGGAGGGAGAAGCCTGGTAGGCTACAGTCCATGGGGTCGCAAGGCTTCATGTTTGCTGAGTGGGGAGAGATTAGCTTGCACCCAGATTAGTTTTGAGAACAAGACTGCTGGCAACCAATTTAAGTTGGTTGGGGTTTAGGGTATTTGTTTGCAGTGAAACAGTGGAAAGGGTTATTAAGAAGTACAGCTATGGGAGGCGTGTGATGGTCAAAGAGGGAGAGAGTACTGAGTAGGAATGAGATCAGAGTGCAGCAGGAAAGAGGGATTAATTGAAGGGGCATACATTTTGGATGATTGTAAGAACGTGGTGGTCTTAGCTAATCTCAAAATTTTTATTAATTTTCTGGGAAAAGGCCTTGATGCTGACAGATTGAAATTCTGGGTTATGCACAAAACTCGATGACTTCATTGTTTTCAGGTCTATTTGGCAGTGTTTAGCTGTCTGTGGCCTTTGTGCAGAATGTCATAAAGAACCCTAGCATGGGACTGTTTTCTTTTATGGTAAGGCTTAGCCTTGGGAAAGGAGGAAGGCAGGGGTGGAATGGATTGGTGTTCACTTGATTTTTTGACCTTGACAAACTGGTCTCTAAGGGGTTTGTATATGGGTAGAGATAAGCCTAAGATCAAATTGAAATGAGAAATCATTAGGTCTTCAGACCTTTGCACAGTGGGCACCAGGTTGAGGAGTGTAAAAGTCTCTGAATCACAAGAGGAGGTCACAAATAGCAATATGTGTAGTTCTTGATTTCTTTAGAGGTATGTGAATTTAGTAACATTGTAGCAATAGCTAATCCATATTTAAGTTATAAATGTAACCTGAAATGCTACATATTAAATGTCTTTTTTTTGTTTTTTGTTTTGGCTGCACTGTATGACTTGTAGGATCTTGATTCCCTGAGCAGGGTTTGAACTCGAGCCACAGCAGTGAAAGCACCAAGTCCTAACCATTGGGCCACCAGGGAATTCCTTAAATATCTGTTTTTGGAATTTTGAAAATGTATCAATTCATTAAGTTACAAAACTCTCAAGAGTTTTACCTCTCCCCAAATGCCTTAAAACCAAAGGTTATACTACATTAATCTTTGGCATATTTAAAATATGTTTTCAGACTTTCTCAGGTCACAGAACACTTTGAATCATGATTCATTGTGTTTCTGTAGAACAAGAAACAGTGACCGACTTTATTTTCTTGGGCTCCAAAACCACTGCAGATGGTGACTGCAGCCCTGAAATTAAAAGAAACTTGCTCCTTGGAAGAAAAGCTATGACCAACCTAGACAGCATATTAAAAAGCAGAGATGTTCCTTGGTTGACAAATTTCCATCTAGTCAAAGCTATGGTTTTTCCAGTAGTCATGTATGGGTGTGAGAGTTGGACCGTAAAGAAAGCTGAACACTGAAAAATTGATGCTTTTGAACTGTGGTGTTGGAGAAGACTCTTGAGAGTCCCTTGGACTGCAAGGAGATCCAACCAGTCCATGCTAAAGGAGATCAGTCCGGAATATTCATTGGAAGGACTGATGCTGAAGCTGAAGCTCCAATACTTTGGTCACCTGATGCGAAGAACTGACTCACTGGAAAAGACCCTGATGCTGGGAAAGATTGAAGGCGGAGGAGAAGGGGATGACAGAGGATGAGATGGTAGGATGACATCACTGACTTGATGGACATGAGTTTGAGCGAGCTCTGGGAGCTGGTGATGGACAGGGAAGCCTTGTGTGCTACATTCCATGGGGTCACAAAGAGTCAGACATGACCGAGTGACTGAACTGAACTGAACTGAACTGAAGAAATATGGAGCTTCCCAGGTTGGCAAAGAGTTGGACACAACTGAGCACACACACACACACACGCACATAAAAGAAATATTGATGTGTGGGATTTCACTGTACAAACCAAGAACAGCTTTGCTAGCAAGAAAACATGGCTGTTTTGTATGTGTGACCATCTCTGCCTCTCACAAAATAATAAAGAACCTTCGAAAGAAATCACATTTCACACTTTTCCCATCTTTGCCCACTAAGCCAGTTTGCTTCTCATTGTTTCTTTTGTCATTTAGTAGAACTATTTAGCTCAAAGGCAAGTGGTGTCAAGTTAGACTTAAGCAAAATTGATATACTCAGTAAAGAAAACGTGGAAAATACAGAGAAGTAGGAAGAAGGCTCACCTTATGGCTCAGATCAACCATAGTTGATGTTTGGCTGTATTTTTAGATTGAATTTTTCTCTTAAATTTTGATTACTTAGTGTTTTGTTGGCTTTTATAAAATTATGCTTATACTTCAAAAGTAAACTAGTAACTTGCTTTTTCACATAGCATTATTCATCATCTTTAAAATAGAATTTGTAATGACTGTATAATGCCACTAATGTACCATTCTTTAATTCTTCCCCTAAAATTAGACTTTTGTGTGTTTATTTATGGCCACGCCACACAACTTGCAGAATCTTAGTTCCCCAACCAGGGATGGAACCCACACCCTCAGCAGTGAGTGTGGAATTGTAACTACCGGACTGCCAGGGAATTCCCTAGACATTTTCAGTATTTCTAATTTTCCACAATATTAAACAGTGTTGTAATATGTGTATTTATATAAGATTTATCTTGTGTTCTCATTTATCTTCATAGTGTAGATTCTTGAGAATTGATGTGTTTGATCAAAGGGTGTGAGCATTTCTGAATATCCTGACACATACTGCTTAGAAAAAATTTTAAATGGAAGCATAGCATAATTAGCACTTCTGGTAATGACTGTTGCTGTTTAGTGGCTAAGTCATGTCTTACTCTTTTTGCTACCCCGTGGACTGTAGCCTACCAGGCTTCTCTGTCCATGGGGATTCCCAGGCAAGAATACTGGAGTTGGGTTAGCATTTCCTTCTCCAGGGGATCTTCCTGACCCAGGGATTGAAACTGTGTCTCCTGCCTTGGCAGGTTGATTCTTTACCACTGAGCCACCAGGGAAGCCTGGTAATGAGTAAATTTGCCAAATGGACACAATAAATACCAAATGGAAAAACCCTATGATTTGAATATTGACTTCAAGTCTATACAACAGATGTGAGACTTAGATATATCTTGATAATGGGAACCATACATGTCTTTAATTCAAATGGCCATAGACTGGATGAGGACGAATAGTTTCCGCACAGAACTGTAGATAATTGAATGACTACTATGATGAGACATGATCAGTTGAAGCCAGTGAAGGTTATGAGAATGGAAAATAAAACGTTCCATTCTACTACATGTACCGGTTCCAGTCACCAAACCCATATGCTACAATCTGCGAAGATATTACTGGCCTGGTGGCTTAGTGGTAAAGATTCTGCCTGTAATGCAGGAGACCTGCAGGAGACGCAGGTTTGATCACTGGGTCGGGAAGATCCCCTGGAGAAGGAAATGACAACCTACTCCAGTATTCTTGCCTGGGGAATCCCATGGACAGAGGAGCCTGGCTGTTTGCAGTCCATGGGGTCACAAAGAGTCAGACATGACTGAGCATCTAAAGAACAACCACAAGTTAAAGATACAACATAGGAACATCCAGATGGAAGCGATGAGTAGAGCAAGGTAGGGGGGCAGGAGTGTGGAGCTTCCCGGGCGCTCGTCCGACACAGCACCCTTCCAGCACCTCATTGTGTTCACCTGGGAGGTGTTAACCGCTGGTTTTTTAAACAGATTTAACTTTAGTGATGGAATTCTTTATTGTTTCTCAGGGTACTTTTTGTTTGTTTGGTTTTAATTTTAAAAAACATTAACCAGTCTTTTTGAAGGATGGTCTGTGAAAAGTGGGTTCTATCATATAAGTTTGGGAAACTGCATTCTATAAATATCCCTTGACTGCTTGGCCATTTATAATGAACATCAATTTTTATCAGCTTAATAGAGACTCAGGGAAATTATTTTAGTACTAATAATTTAACCTGTATCAAGCACTTACTATTTGAAAGCTCTATTCTAAGAACCCCAGCTGTATTAATCATTCTAATCTTTTTAGCAAGTCTGTCTTCTGCAGTTATTTCCTTTTTTTTTTTTTTCCTTTTTTAACAGATGAGAAGATTGACACCCAGAATGGTGAAATGACATGCTCAAAATCCGATGGCTAGGCTAGGAAGTGAAGAGTTTTGATTCAAACCCAGATATTCCAGGCTCCCGGTAATATGTCGTACTTTTTGTTACCAGTGAAGTTCAGCATTTCTCAAACTTGTTTGTTGCTTTTTTCCCCTACTTGAAAGCCTATTTTAAGTGGAAGGTTTTTTTTTTTTTTTTTTTTTTTTAACTTTTTGGCCGTGTCTTGTGGCCTGTGGGATCCTAGTTCCCCAACTGGGAATCAAACCTGTGCCCACTGCATTGGAAGTGTAGAGTCTTAACCACTGGACCCCCTTGAAGGTATTTGTATATTCTTTGTTGCAGTGACTGTCCTAGGAATTTTTAAAAGGTCAACATCACTCTATAGTACTTTTGAGGTACTAAAACAGTTCATAATCGAAATCATTATTTTACTCTGCTTTCTCTGTTCTAATATTATATTATCATAGTTAAATAAATTAAGAAACTGACAGGTAGTGCCATGGAGCATTATAATGATGGGCATTGGAGTCTGAACCTTGGCTCTGCCTATTTGTTAGCTAGGTGACCTTAGAAAAGGTACTTTATTTCTCAAAGCTTCTGTTTCTTTCTCTAAAAGGTTAATATCTTACAAAGTGGCTGTGAGAACTAAATGAAAAAATCATGTAGTACCTGCCAAATAGAAGGGTCTCAGTAAGTGTTAATTACCCTTTTATTTTTTATTCTTAAGTCATCTCAGTTCTTTACCATGAATGATTATGAAAACAGTTGGGAAAGAAAAATCAGTTTTAAATTTAAACTGTCTCAGTGTTTATGCTGATATCAGCTCCATTTCTGATAAAGTGATGTTGTCATGATACAGGTTGTATGGGAGTTAAAACCAGTTTCCTTCCGGCTTTCCAACTGACATAATACGCAAAACCTGACTGGGCAAACATAGACCTATTTATTAGATGACTTATTATTAATGTTAAACTAGCTTTGGTGCTGACTTCTCCAGTTCTTTTTGAAATTTCACTGTTGTCATTTAAAATCTGACAGACTTCAAAAGCTTTGTAAAATGCTTAATGGTTTAAATCATCCTTCAGAACATAGAAAGTATATTTTCCAAAGGGATGTTCTCTATCTAGCAATATGCTCAAAATCATGCAGGAGGACGGAATTGCTTATGTTTTCACATTTACTACTGGAGGATTATTCAGTTTTTATGGCAATCGACTTTATGCTTTAGGAGAAGTATTTTTAACATATGTAACCAAAGTATGCATAATCATTTAAAACAAAGCTACAAGAGAAATCTATAGGGCGTTTTCAATTTCACAATGATTTACCGCCCAAGCGAAAAGAAGGTGGGTTTGGGTTGAGCTGCGTGTGTGTTCAGTTGTGTTGGCTCTTTATGATCCCATGGACGATAGCTCGCCAGGCTCCTCCCTCCATGGGATTATCCCGGCAAGAATACTGGAGTGGGTTGCCATTTCTTCTCCAGGGGAATCTTCCCGACGCAGGGATTGAACCCACGTCTCCTGAGGCTCCTGCCTTGCAGGAGGCTTCTTTACTGTTGAGCTCTCTGGGAAGCCCTTGAGCTGTTTGTAGGGGATCGCTAACATTCTATTCTAAGTGCCTCGTAATAGCCCAGGCACATCATAAACACTCAGTAAACATTTATGGACCGATTGAGTTTGATTTCTAATCCCAGCCATATACCTTGCAACTTCTGTAACCTTGGACTTTCTCGCACCTTCTAAACTTCCGTTTCCTCTTAAGTAAAAAAAAAAAAAAAAAAAAAAGAAGTATCAGTATTAACTTCCCAGGATTGTTGTAATAGTTAAATGTTCATGCATTAAAATAGCCAGCCCAGCACAGGGCGTGTTCCCCAGATACCTCAATAATGTTCTTTTCAAGCACTCTTTTTGTTTCTCATTACCTAAGTATTTAGTTGTATTCAAGGGTGTTTACACTCTTGAAAAAAATGAATGTTTATTAAACTGAAATTATATTCCTTTGTAACCCATACTTGAAATGTTTCAGCAAAAAGTGATTGTATGTTTGTTAGACTTTGGTTTGAATCTTGTCTTTAGTGTTGGGACCTTACGGAAGTTATTTAGCCTCCCTGTAAGGTATTATGAAGCTGAAATGAGCAAAATATATAACGCTCTAGTTCATTGCCTGGCTTGCATAAGCCCCAAATAGATATTATTTCTTTAAGTTGAAACTGTCATTTAGTCTGCTAATTTGCATAATTAATTCATGTAGCTCTAGAGCCCACTCTATTCAAGCCCCACTAAGAGCAAATAGGAAGACTGTCAGTGGACACTGGGACAGTTATCATGTAGGCAACTGAATTCGGCCTTGGGGCTTCCTTTGTGGCTCAGTGGCAAAGAGTCCACCTGCCAATGCGGGAGACCGGGGTTCGATCCCTGGGTCGGGAAGCTCCCCTGGAGAAGGACATGGAAACCCACTGCAGTATTCCTGCCTGGGAAATCCCACGGAGCGAGGACACTGGCAGGCTGTAGTCCATGAAGTCACAAGACTCATACACAACTTAGCAACTAAACAAAGCCAACAGATTAGGTTCAGCAGAAGCGGTATTTTCTATTGTAATTGAAGTAGAATAAATCAGTGGGGCTATGATTGCACTAGGCTTCCCTGGTGGCCCAGACTGTAAAGAATCCACCTGCAGTGCGGGAGACTGGGGTTTGATCCCTGGATTAGGAAGATCTCCTGGAGAAGGGCATGGCAACCACTCCAGTACTCTTGCCTGGAGAATCCCATGGACAGAGGAGCCTGGCGGGCTGCAGTCCACGGGGTCACAAAGAGTCGGACATGACTGAGCGACTAAGCAACAACAATGTTGCATGTGGCATGGCCGTTTTTTGATGTTGTCTTTTTTGAATGTCAGAATTTTAAAAAATGAATGTCAGAGATAGGTTCATGAGAACTCAAGGACACCAGGTAAATTTTGCTATGTAAAGTTTTTCATCTTTTGCTGATCTTCTTCATTAGAAATAAACATGTTCCTCCCCTTTACTAAAATTCAACATATGATATTGGTAAGCCAAATTTAATAAAACATTCTGCCATTATAAAATTCACTTGAATTGTTTAGATACCATATAAAATCGATTTCTACCATGGCAGATTAAGCATTGCAAAGCTGGTGATAAGAATTTTATGTGAACTCCTGGCAAATAGAAAAGATTACTGAGCATGGTAGAAAAAGGTTTACTTTTGAAAATGTTCCTAATGTCCTTAACAATAAGGTTTTTAAAGGGATACTAAAAGATCAGTGGTTGTTTCGGGAGGTAACTCTCTGATAAAATGTTAACATCTGTTTTCTGTTTTGTAGGGTTTCTTTCATTAATTAAAATGTAATTCACAGAACATAACAGTTTCAGTGGCTTTGAATACTTTCATTGTCATGGCTATCACCATTATCTGGCTCCAGGAGTTTTTCATCACCCTCAAAGGACATCCCCTTAAATTTTCTCCCTTCTCCTAGCCCCTGGCAGCCATACTTCTGCTTTTATCTCTGTGGATTTGCCTTTTCTGAGCAATTCATATAAACAAGAGTCCTATAATATATCGCCTTATGTGTCTGGTCCCTCTCTTACACAGTATATTTTCAGTTTACTTGTAACGTGGCATGTCAGTTCAGTTCAGGCGCTCAGTCATATCTGACTCTCTGCAACCCCATGGACTGCAACACACCAGGTTTCCCTGTCCATCACCAACTCCCGGAGCTTGTTCAAACGCATGCCCGTCGAGTCAGTGATATCATCCTACCATCTTATCCTCTGTTGTCCCCTTCTCCTCCTGCCTTCAATCTTTCCCAGCATCAGTGTCTTTTCCAGTGAGTCAGTTCTTCGCATCAGGTGTCCAAAGTATTGGAGCTTCAACATCAGTCCTTCCAATGAATATTCTGGACTGATTTCCTCCAGGATTGACTGGTTGTATATCCTTGCAGTCCAAGGGACTCTCAAGAGTCTTCTCCAACACCACAGTTCAAAAACATCAGTTCTTTGGTGCTCAGCTTTTTTTATGGTCCAACTCTCACATCCATACGTGACTATTGGCAAAACCATAGCTTTGACTAGATGGACCTTTGTTGGCAAAGTAATGTCTCTGCTTTTTAATATGCTGTCTAGGTTGGTCATAGCTTTTCTTCCAAGGGGCAAGCGTCTTTTGATTTCATGGCTGCAGTCACCATGTGCAGTGATTTTAGAGTCCAAAAAAATAAAGTCTGTCACTGTTTCCATCATTTCCCCATCTATTTGCCATGAAGTGATGGGATCAGATGCCTTGATCTTAGTTTTTTGAATGTTGAGTTTTAAGCCAAGTTTTTGACTCTCCTCTTTCACTTTCATCAAGAGGCTCTTCAGTTCTTCTTTGCTTTCTGCCATAAAGGTTGTGTCATCTGCATATCTGAAGTTATTGATATTTCTCCCAGCAATCTTGATTCTAGCTTGTGCTTCATCCATATCAGTACTTTGTAGCTATTCTGGGCTGAATAATTCCGTTGTAAGGATATACCACATTTGGTTTATCTATTCATCAGTTGATGGATGTTTGGGTTGTTTCCACTTTTTGACTGATAGAAATGATGGTGCTCTGAACATTTGTGTACAAGTTTTTGTGTGTACATGTTTTCAGCTCTCCTTGGTATATACCTGAGATGGAATTGCTAGGTTATATGGCTGCTCTCCTTCTCCTATTTGGAGCCAGTCTGTTGTTCCATGTCCAGTTCTAACTGTTGCTTCCTGACCTGCTTACAGACTGAGTGACTGGACTGAGCTGACTGATGGTGGTTCTGTGTTTAACGTTTTGATAAACTGCCAAACTGTTTTTCCTGAAGCAGCTGCGTCATGTTATATAGTTTTTAATGTTATTTAAGACTCTTGGAAGAAATGAGGAAAAAGTTTATGAAAATGTTAACCTAAGAATGTTAGTACTCATGAGAGCCATTCTGGCAAACCGGATGAAAGTCTCAGTTCGTCTCATTTGCTATACAGAATGAAAAATTAAGATGTAAATCCACATCATAGAAGCAGTGTCATTTTTTATACTCTCTTACTCCTTCACCTGCCCACTTCTCTTAAAAGTGTGGAATATACTTGGAATTGGTGTTGTTTACTTTCACATAATGAATATGTGACTAAAAGTGACGTATGACGTTTCCTGCTTTGCCTCTGTTTAGTGAGTTTCATGTTGTGTTACACACAGTTTACTAAAGCAGAGAAACTGAGCATTGTTCTTTCTGCAGAAGACATTCTTAATCAAAATTCAAAATAGAAAAATAAAATTCAAAGTGGGTTTGAATTCTGTTTCAGCTTTCTTAGATATAAAAATATTTTTCAAAAATATCACGTAGAGACCTCAGTTATTTGTGTTACTGTAATGGGTGGTTTAGAGACACTTTTGTCTTCTCTGCTGAGGCTGCTGCCCCTGTCTTTTGTTCTCCCCGGTCATCATCAACTGTTCAAACAAACTTCACACTTGTTCTAACAAAGATTTATACAGCCTTCCTAAATTTACATGAAATGAAATTAGTATAAAGAAATAAAGTATTTTTGTTTCATTAGGGAAATAGACTTTCAAAGCAGAAGGGACACTCAAGAGAAACAATACTTATGAAGTGATTTCTGATATTAGATCAACACACAAGTGCTTTTCAAGCCTTTCTCATTTAAGGTGACAGTCCATGTGAATTTTATATTTGAAAGAAGAAATGTGATTATCAGTCATTTCATAAAGCTTGATGTGCACCCTGGTGCTCTAGGATAAATTGATCCTTATTCCTTTCAAGGATGTATCATAGAGATTGAGTCATATTCTTTGAGTAATGAAAAATTAAGGAGTTTCTTGTTTAGGTAAACTCTAAGTTAGCTTTGCAATGTGGACATCGAATATATTGTTTACTAAATTCTATAATTTTAACTGGTAATTTTCAGTTGTTTTCCAGTTATTTTGTTTTTAATATAATTTATGTTATTTTGTTGGGTAATTTTATCTACTTCATTTCTGGAATGCCTGAGTAAAGAACTAGATAAATATTGGGTTTTAATCAGGATTTTTCTTTGAAAATTGAGCCTTTTAATAAATTTTTCATGTATTTTTTTGGTCTGTCATATTAATTTTTCAGTTGATAACTTTCTTTACCGACTAGAACTAGTACAGAAAATGCTTTCTACCACCCTGTAATGTAAATTTTCGATTACAAAATTTACCTCACAAAAATAAAAAATAATTTACTCTATGATTCAGCAATTCTACTTTTGGAAATATGTTCTAAGTGAAATCACTATCTTGAAGACATGTCTGCATCCCTGTGTTCATTGTAGTGTTCTTTACCATAGCCAAGACATGGAAACCATGTAGGTGTTCCGTTGTTGGCTGAGTGGATAAAGGAAGCGTGGTATGTGTATATGCAATGGAGTATCATTCGACCACAAAGATAAGGAAACCCTGCCATTTGCAGCAGCATGGATGGACCTCAGTGGTATATGCTAAGTGAAATAAACCAGACAGACAAAGACAAAGGCTGTATGATGTCACTTATGTGTGAAATCTAAGCAAACTGAAGACACAGAAAAAGAGAGCAGATTGGTGGTTGTCAGAAGCAGAGGGGAATAGGTGAAGGTGGTCAAAAGGTAGGAACTTCCAGACTTACTTGGTGATCCAGTGGTTGGGAATCCCCCTGCCAATGCACCAGACACGGGTTTGACTCTTGGTCCAGAGATTCCATATGCCCTGGGGTAACTAAGCTCAGGGGCCGCACTGCGAAAGCCCGTGTGCTTTAGAGCTCGCGCTCTGCCGCGAGAGAAGCCTCCATCATGAGAAGCTCGCCTGCTGCAGTTAGAGAGCAGCTCTCACAAAAATAAATACATCAGTTAAAAGGTACACACTTCCAGTTATAAGGTAAATAAGTCCTGGAGATGTAATGTACAGTGTGGTGACCATAGTTAACAACACTTTATTAAATATTTAAAAATTACAAATGGAGAAATCTGAAAAGTTCTCATCACAAGAAAGAAAAGTATTTATAACTATGCAGAGTGATGGATATTAACTAAACTTACAGTGTAGACATTTTGCAATATATACATATATCACATCTTTATACTGTACCCCTTGAACCAATACAATATTTTATAACAATTATGTTTCAATAAAACTGGGGAGAAATTCATCTCAGATACAACATTGATTGCTGGTATTTTTATTTAAGATACTGGTAAAGAGAAAGAAGCAGGGAATTTTGGAACTCAAGTTTTGTATATGTATAGGGCTTCCGGTAGCTCAACTAGCAGAGAATCCGCTTGCAATGTGGGAGACCAATGTTCGATCCCTCAGTTGGGAAGATTCGCTAGAGGAGGGCATGGCAACCCTCTCCAGTATTGCCTGGAGAATCCCCATGGACAGAGAAGGCTGGTGGGCTACAGTCCATGGTGTCACTCAGAGTCTGACATGACTGAGTGACTCAGTACAGCATATATATATATGTATTTAATATTTTAAAGACTTCAGCTGGAATTCCATCACCTCCACTAGGTTTGTTTGTAGTAATGCTTCCCAAGGCTCACTTGACCTCACACTCCAGGATGTCTGACTCTAGGTGAGTGATCACATCATCGGGGTTATCTGGGTCATTAAGACCTTTTTTGTAACGTTCTTCTGTGTGTGTTCTTGCCACTTCTTTTTAATCTCATCTGCTTCTCTTAGGTCCTTACTGTTTCTGTCCTTTTTGTGCCCTAACTTGCATGAAATGTTCTCTTGGTATCACCAGTGTTCTTGAAGAGATCTCTGGTCTTTCCCATTCTGTTGTTTTCCTCTATTTTTTGCACTGTTCACATGAGAAGGCCTTCTTATCTCTCCTTGCAATTCTCTGGAACTCTGCAGTCGGTTGGGTAAATCTTTCCCTATTTCCATTCTCTTTTGTTTCTCCTCTTCCCTCCGCTAATTTGTAAGGCCGCCTCAGATACCTCTTTGCCTTCTTGCATTTCTTTTTCTTTGAAATGCTTTTGTTCACTGCCTCTTGTACAGTGTTACAAACCTCTGTCCATAGTTCTTCAGGCACTCTGTCTATCAGATCTAATCCCTTGAATCTGTTTTTCACTTCCAATGTGTGATAATATAAGGGATTTGATTTAGGTCATACTTGAATGGCCTAGTGGTTTTCCCTACTTTCTTCAACTTAAGCCTGAATTTTACAATAAGGAGCTCATGATCTGAACCACAGTCATAGAGTTTCTTCATCTTCAGCTGCAAAGAATATGATCAGTCTGATTTCAGTATTGACCATCTGATGATGTCCATGTATACAGTCATCTCTTGTGTTATTAGAAGAGGGTGTTTGTTATGTCTTGACAGAACTCTGTTAGCTTTTGCCCTGCTTCATTTTGTAGTCCAGGGCCAGATTGGCCTGTTACTCCAGGTATCTCTTGACTTCCTACTCTTGCATTCCAATCCCCTATGATGAAAAGGACATCTCTCTCTCTATTTTTTTTTGGTATTAGTTCTAGAAGGTCTTTGGTCTTCACAGAACTGGTCAACTTCAGCTTCTTCAGCATCAGTGGTTGGTGCACAGAATTGGATTATTGTGATTTTGAATGGTTTGCCTTGTAAACAAACTGAGATCATTCTGTCATTTTTGAGATTGCACCCAACTACTGCATTTTGGACTATGCATATGTCCAAAATGCGTAGTCCAATCTTTTGTTGACTGTGAGGGCTACTCCATTTCTTCTAAGGGATTCTTGCCCACATTAGTAGATACAATGCTCATCTAAATTAAATTCACCCATTCCTGTCCATTTTACTTCACTGATTCCTAAATGTCGATATTCACTCTTGCCATCTCCTGCTTGACCACGTCCAATTTACCTTGATTCATGGACCTAACATTCCAGGTTCCTATACAATATTGTTCTTTCCGGCTTTGGACTTTACTTTCACCACCAGACACATCCACAGCCGAATGTCATTTCCTCTTTGGCCCAGCCACTTCATTCTTTCTGGAGCTATTAGTAATTGTCCTCCACTCTTCCCCAGTAGCAGACTGGACACTTTCTGATCTGGAGGACTTATCTTCTGGTATCACAGCTTTTTGCCTTTTCATGCTGTCCGTGGGGTTCTCTCGGCAAGGACACTGGAATGGCTGCCATTCCCTCCTCCAGCGGATCTTGCTTTGTCAGAACTCTTCACTGTGACCCGTCCATCCTGGGTGGCCCTGCACAGCGTGGCTTATAGCTTCATTGAGTTATGCAAACCCCTTCTCCATGACAAGGCTATGATCCTATAGAAATAGCTAAAAAACAGTACAAACAGAAATAATACAAATATTAGTGCTGTTAAAGCAGTGTTTGGAGAGAAGCATTGTATTAAATTCTTATATTAGAAAAAAGGAAAGGTCTCAAATCAGTGGTCTAAACCAGGTATCAGTACACTTCAGCTTGTAGGCCAAATCTAGCCAATCACCTGTTCTTGTGTGGCTTGTGACCTAGAATGGATTTTATGTAATAAAGTGACTGAAAAAGAGTGAAAAGAATACTGACATTTTGTGATATGTGAAAATAACAGGAAATTCACATTTTGGTGACCATAAGGCTTTCCTGGAGCATGGCCATGCTCATTTGTTTATGTACTGTCTGCAGCTGCTTTCTTGCTATATCTATGGTATACAGTAATTATAACAGACTATATGGCTGCAAAGCCTGAAATATTTTCTGACATTTTGTAGAAAATATTTGCCAACCATGGCTATGGATGCTAAAGATTTTAAAACAGTTATATGGTTATATATTTCTCTTTTACCACTTTTATTCAACATTGAAATAATGGTCCTAGAAAGTGTAATAAATCAAGAAAAAGATAATAATCAAGCATAAAAATTAGGAAAAAAGAAGTAAAACTTATTTACATGTGTTATGATTGTATACATAAATTGTGGAATCTGCAAAAAGCAATTTTAATAAGTGAATTTAGCAAAATCAGTATGTAAAATAATTTTAGTTCTCTATATTAGCAGTGAATGATTTGTAAACTAAAATTAAAACCGCTGTTTCTGATAGCATTAAAAACAGACAGACAGACAGATACCTATGGATAAATCTAAGGACGTGTCCTCAAAACCGAAAGGGGGAAACATTGCTTTTGTTGCTGTTCAGTCACTCGGTCGCGTTTGACTCTCTGTGACCCCATGGACGCAGCTTCCCTGTCCTTCCTCATCTCCTGCAGCTTGCTCAAACTTATGTCCATTGAGTTGGTGATACCATCCAACATTGCTAATGTACATTAAGGAAAAACTAGATAGTGATAGAACATATTCATGGATTGGAAGACTCAACATTGTTAAGATGGAGTTCTCTCTATAAATAGATTCAGTTCAGCCCTCATTAACACCCTAATAAGCTTCTTTAAAAGGCAGTTCAGGTTTATTCACTGGCTGTGCTGGGTTTTGTTGCTGCCTTCGCTTTTCTCTGACTGCAGTGAGCAGCTGCTCTTCAGTTGCTGGGCACAGGCTTCTCACCGTGGCGGCCTCTCGCATTGCTGAGCGCGGGCTGTAGATCTCAAGGGCTCAGTAGTTGCGCTTCCTGGGCTTTAGAGGACAGGCTCAATAATTGTGGCTCACAGGCTTGGGGGAGTGGGTGGGGTGAAGTCGCTCAGTCGTGTCCGACTCTTTGCGATCCCATGGACTGTAGCCTACCAACCTTCTCCGTCCATGGGATTCTCCAGGCAAGAATACTGGAGTGGGTTACCATTTCCTTCTCCAGGGGATCTTCCCGACCCAGGGATCAAACCCGGGTCTCCCGCATTGGAGGCAGATGCTTTAACCTCTGAGCCGCCAGGGAAGAGGTTAAAGCATAATCACCTTTGTTTGAAGAATTAGATAAGATGATTCTACAAACCTGTCAAGTTGTAAAGGACTAAGAATAACCAACATAATTTTGAAAAACACAATTGGAGGACTTTTGTTTCCTGATGTCAGGATTTTCCACAGAGCTACAGTAATCAGGACAGTGTTGGGTAATTCCCTGATGGTCCAGTGGTTAGGACTCCATGCTGTCACTGCCAAGGGTACAGATTTAATCCCTGGTTGGGGAACTAAGATCCTGCAAGCTAAGGGGTGCAGCCAAAAAAAAAGTGTAGTGTTGGCATAAAGTTAAACATATAGATCAGTCATACATAATAGAAATCTCAGAAATAGACTCATATATTTTCCCACCAAAGTGCTAAGTCAGTCCAATGGGGGAAAAAAAGACAAATGTGTCTCTAACTTGACATCTATATGGAAAACAAGGAGCTACCACCTTGACTCGTTCCCTCCAGAGAAACTATCAATAATTTGCAAAGGATCGTATATCTAAAATGAAAAAAGCAAAAACGGTACAACTTCTGTATTATCTCTTCCTTCATAACAATTACCCAGTACTTCCTGGCTTAAAGCAACACATATTTATGTAACAGTTACTCTGTGTCAGGCACACAGGAGGAACTTAGCTAGGTAATTCCAGGACAGAGTCTCCTGTAAGGTGGTAACCAAGATGTTAGAAGACTGTAATCATCTGAAGACCTGACGGGCTTGAGAGTCCCCTTCTAAGATGGTTTGTTTCTCATGGCTACTGACTAGAGGCCTCAGCTCTTGCTGGCTATTGGTAGGACCCAGTTCTTCACCACTTGAACATATCTATAGCGCTGCTTGAGCACCCTCATGATATGGCAAGTGACTTCCCTCAGAGTAAGTGATCAAAGAGTGAGCCCAGGGATGAAGTGGCATTGCCTTTTATGACAAACTCTTGGAAGTCACCATCACTTCCACCATGTTCTTACTCATTGCTCCAATCCACATTTAGAAAATTAAGGGTAGAAAATTAAGCCTCACCTCTTGAAGGGAAGAGTATCAAAAATTTGTGGACCTATTTTTAAAATGTCATAGCTTCTAGAAAAAAGAAAAGGAAACCATCTCTATGACCTTGAAGTATTTAAATGTTTATTGAATAAGATCCTAAAAGAAAAAAGATATGTAAAAAAAACATGGATAAATTGGGCGTCATCTAAATTCACACTTTAAATAATACCACTAAGAAAAAGAGTAGGTAAGCCCAGAGTATGGAAAAAATATTTCCAGCATATTTCATATTTATCCATCAAAGGACTTTTTTCTAGGGTATGTAAAGAACCACAACAACCCATTAGTAAAATGAGGAAAAGAGGAATAATCCAGTAACAAAGACTTCCCCAAAGAGGATACTAATGATCAATAAGCGCTTGCAGAGGTAGTCAATGTCACTTAAAGAGGGAGACAAGGCAAAGTAGATTCATAATAAGATTCCATTTCATACCCTCTAAAGTGGCTAACAAAAGAAAGACCGAAGATGCCAAATATTGGCCGTGATGTGACCCAGCTAGAATTCATCCATTGCTGATGGGTGTGCAAAATGGAACAGCTACTTTGGAGAACTGTTTGGCATTGTCTTTAACTTTTAAAATTTTTATTTACTTATTTGCTGTGATGAGTCTTAATTATAGCAGGTGGGATCTTTAGTTGTGGTGTGTGAACTCTTAGTTGTGGCTTGTGGGGGTCTCATTCCCTGACCAGGGGTGGAACCTGGGCCCCGTGCATTGGTAGCTTGGAGTCTTAGCCACTGGATCACCAGGGGAAGTCCCGTTTGGCATTTTCTACCGAAGTTAAGTGCTTCCAGGTGGTTCAGTGGTAAAGAATCTACCTGCAATGCAGGAGATGTAGGTTTGATCCCTGGGTTGGGAAGATCCTGTGGAGAAGGAAGTGGCAACCCACTCCAGTATTCTTGCCTGGGAAATCCAATGGACAGAGGAGCCTGGCTGGCTACAGTCCATGGGGTCACAAAGGAGTCGGACACGCCTGAGCGACTAAACAGCAACAACTGAAGTTCAACATGTAGCCATCCTGTGCTTTGACAGTTCTACCCCTTCATATTTAATGAAGGAAAATGAAGACAGATCTACAAAATTATGAATTCAAGAATGTTCATAGCAGTCTTATTCATAAATGCTACAAATTGGAAACAACTGAAATGTCTGTTTACAAGGAAATTCATTAATAACTTGTGGTGTATTCACAGTACCCAGCACCTGGTATGCCCAACAACACAGGTGAATCTCAAAACCACTGTGTTAAGTGAAAGAAGCTAGACATAAATGAACATGTACTGTTTTGTTTCTATGACGTTCAAGAAAAAAACAAGACTCTTCTGTAGTGATAGAAATCAGAAGATAATTATAGATTGGAGAGGGAAGGAAGCTGTTTAGAGAGGGACATGAAAGAACTTCCTGAGGCCCATAGGAACGTTCTGTATTTTGTTTTGTGTGGTGGTTACATGGGTGTAGACAATTGTTAGTTGTCATCAAACGGAACTCTTAAGACTTGTGCCTGTTATTGAGTGTTTAATTATACTTCACATTTTTAAAATAGTAAACAAAAGTCTAGAGGAAGAATGTTTAAGGCTGAGGGGGTGGTGCTGAGATATGCTTTGGGGTATTTAAGGTCAAAGGAAGAAAGTGGTTCAGGTCAGGAAGATAACTCTGTCATCTGTGGTTTGTTTCATTTACTCTGTATATTTTAGCTTGCTAAGCAACATATTTTTATCTATTTATTAAATGTTTTTGGCTGAGTCTCATCATGTGGGGTCTTAGTTCCCTGACTAGGGATCCAACCTGTGCTCCCTGCAATGGACGGACAGAGTACTAACTGCTGGACCACCAGGGAATTCCCAGCAACAGGCTTTTAAATTTGAATATTTAATGTCTCCCCTTCATGGATCACAGCTTTGTCATGGCAAAGGGGCTTGTGGAACTCAGTGATGCTATGAGCCATGCCATGCCAGACCACTCCAGATGGACACGTCATAGTGAAGAGTTCTGATCAAACATGGCGCACTGGAGGAGAAAGCGGCAGCTCACTCCAGTATTCTTGCCTGAAGGACCCCATGGACAGCATGGACTAGAGAGCCTCTTGAGGATGAAAGAGGAGAGTGAAAAAGCTGGCTTGAAACTCAGCATTCAAAAAATTCGACCATGGCATCTGATTAGGTCACTTCATAGCAAATAGATGGGGAAAAGTAAAAGCAGTGATAGATTTTATTTTCTTGGCCTCCAAAATCACTGCAGACAGTGACTGCAACCATGAAATTAAAAGACGCTAGCTCCTTGGAAGGAGAGCTGTGACAAACCTAGACAGCATATTACAAAGCAGAGATATTACTTTGCCCCAAAAGTTTGTATAATCAAACTAGTTTTTCCAATAGTTATATACGGATGTGAGAGCTGGTGCGTAAAGAAGGCTGAGTGCCAAAGAATTGATGCTTTCAAATTGTGCTGGGGAAAACTCTTGAGGGTCTCTTGGACTACAAGGAAACCAAACCAGTCAATCCTAAAAGGAAATCAGCCCTGAATAGTCACTGGAAGGGGTGATGCTGAAGCAGAAGCTCCAATACTTTGGCACCTGATGTGAAGAGCTGACTCACTGGAAAAGACTGATGCTGGGAAGGACTGAAGGCAAAAGGAGAAGGAGGCAACAGAGGATAAAATTGTTAGATAGCATCACTGACTCATTGGACATGAATTTGAACAAGCTCTGGGAGATAGAGGACAGAGGAACCTGGTGTGCTGCAGTCCCTGGCGTTGCCAACAGTTGGATATGACTTAGGGACTGAACAACAACAAAAATTTAATGTCTTGGAAACTTATCCTCCCATTGCTAGATGATTAAAAAGAGAGAGAGGGAAAGGGAGGGAGGGAGAGAGAGAAGAATTTGTCAAATATGAAGGAAGCGATTTACCAGGGCGGAGGAGTGGGGAGAGGTCCTCTCCAAAACCATATACTTTTCACTTCATTATTAGATTTACAATAAACCTTCTAAGTGGAATTCTTTGATAATGAAACCCCTTTGTGTTGAAATTCTCTTCTTTCCTTACCTTTCTACCCTAAGCCAGTGCTTTGTGAGTGTGTTTCATATGATTACAATCCTGAAAAAAGGGAACACCAAAGAATGTTTAAACTACCGCACAATTGCACTCATCTTACACGCTGGCAAAATAATGCTCAAATTGCTTATAGCAGAAAGCGAAGAACTAAAGAACCTCTTGATGGAAGTGAAGAGGAGAGTGAAAAGGTTGGCTTAACACTCAACATTAAAAAATGAAGGTTATGGCATCTGGTCCCATCACTTCATGGCAAATAGATAGAGAAACATTGGAAACAGTGAGAGACTTTATTCAGGGGGGCTCCAGAATCACTGCAGATGGTGACAGCAGCCATGAAATTAAAAGACACTTGCTCCTTGGAAGAAAAGCTATGACCAACCTAGACAGCATATTAAAAAGCAGACATTTCTTTGCCGAAAAAGGTCCATCTAGCTGGTTTTTCCAGTAGTCATGTATGGATGTGAGAGTTGGACTATAAAGAAAGCTGACTGCTAAAGAATGGATACTTTTGACCTGTGGTGTTGGAGAAAACTCTTGAGAGTCCCTTGGACTGCAAGGAGATCCAATCAGGCCATCCTAAAGGAAATCAGTCCTGAATATTCATTGGAAGGACTGATGTTGAAGCTGAAACTCTAATACTTTGGCCACCTGATGCGAAGAACTGACTCACTGGAATAGACCCTGATGCTGGGAAAGATTGAAGGCAGGAGAAGAAGGGGATGACAGAGGATGAGATGGTTGGATGGTATCACAGACTCCATGGACATGAGTTTGAACAAGCTCCGGGAGTTGGTGATGGACAGGGAAGCCTGGCGTGCTGCAGTCCATGGGGTCACAAAGAGTCAGACACGACTGAGTGACTGAACTAAACTGACTTCAGATGATTCAGTTGCAGTGTTCAGGCTTGGATTCTGGCTCCACAATTGTGCAAAGTCCGGAGAAGCCGTCTGGTGTAATGGGTAAGATCTTAGGCTCTGCAGTCCGATTTCCTGCATTCCAGTCTTGGCTCCAGTGCCTGCAAGCTGTGTGACCTGGGGCAAGTTCCTTTAACTCCTATAAACCTGTTTTCTGAGGGGGAAATAGGATAAGAAGGAAAATCAATTAGGTTATTGCAAATAATCCAAATGCTCATTGGAACAAGGGCAGGAGCAGAAGGTGGAGAAAAGTGGTCAAGTTCTGAATGAATTTTAAAGGTAGGACTGAAAGGATTTGATGATACATTGAAAGAATGAGAAAAAGAAAGCAGGCAGTGAGAACACTGAAGTTTTTGACTTGAGAAACTGGGAGAGTGGAGTTGGCATTTGCTGAGATGAATAGACATTTTACAAAGTAATGTCAGGGCTGAAGTTGCAAAGTGTTTTTGTTGTTGTTATTTCTTGATTTTGTTGGATTTTTCATCTTTTTTAGGTGGTGGGTGGAGGTGAGAGCAAGCACAGGTTTTGTCAGGCAGACCCCTGGGACACGTTATGCTTGAGGCCTTTATTACTAATCAATCATTACAGTTCAGTCCTTTTGCTATTACATGATGTAGGGGACAAGGGAATGAAGTGTGCTATTTTAGATTTCATCCTTTGACTTTGCTTAGGAAGAGTGATTCTTGGATAAGTTGACATCTTGCTGTCTGAGATGTTTTCTAGGAAGAGTGGATCCAAAAGGTATTATACCATTGTCTTCAGACTCATTACCCAGAAACTGAAGCTAGATTCTTTAGTTGTCAAGTTAATTCTGTTTTCGACTTCATTTAATTCTTTTCTCTGTCGTGTGATTCTTAAATGCATATTATACTTTTTAGATACAATTCAACCTTATTTCTATTAGTATTTTATTTTTAAAACCTTTTGGCAGGGATGGAGGCGGGTTGGTTTTCTTTTCTTGGCTGCCCAATGAGGCATGTGGATTCAGGATCTTAGGTAATCAGCCAGGGATTCAACCTGTTCTCCCTGTAATTAAAGCTCAGAATCCTAACCACTGGACCACTGGGGAATTCCCTCCTTAAAAACTTTGTACAGGGAAAGAGAACAGTGTTTCTCTCTATTTCTTAAGTCCTTCCTAACTATTATTTTAATGTTTTTGATAAAAAACACACTCTTCACTAATAGGACATTTATTCATGTATTTATATGGTTCTTAACTAGAACACTATGTAATTTATTTCTAAACTGAGACATTTTTAAGAGTGAGGAGGGAAACTGACGGAATAGGACTCCAGGATACCTGTGCTTAAACTAGGACTGTCCTGGGCGGATCAGCATGTCTGGTTACCCTGTTCTTAAGGCAGAAGAGCAGCTAGAATAAGGGTCATTTTCTGTTTAAATACTTACTGGGAGGAGGCAAATGCCTGGAATAGGGGCTGGGAGGGAGAAATTCCCACTGCATTGCCAGCAGGTCTAAGAGGCTCACTGTGTTGCACTAACTTTAGGGTATCTCAGGTGATGATCAGAGCATAATTACAGATCTCTCACTTGAAAAACCAAAGGCTCTTGCAAAGGAAATGAGAGCTTAGGCAAAAAGGTTTAAGAAATCAATTGTCTGCTTAAAAATTTGTCTTAGTAGTTATTATTTTAGATACAAGAATGAGTAATAACTTTTTTTAAAAATAAATTTTTTATTATTTCCTTTTGATTGTTCTGGGTCTTCGTTGCTGCGTGGACTCTCTAGTTGCAGTGAGTGGAGGCCACTCTCTAGTTGCGGTGCGAGGGCTTCTTACTGCGGCGGCTTCTCTTGTTGCAGAACACGGGCTGTAGGGCACACGGGCCTCAGCAGCTGCTCAGGAGTTACAGCTTCCAGGCTCCAGAGTGGGGCACCATAGTTGTGGCACATGCGCTTAGCTGCTCAGAGGCATGTGGGGTCTTCCCAGGTGAGGGAAGATCTGTGTCTCCTGCACTGGCAGGTGAATTCTGTACCACTGAGCCACCAGGGAAGCCCCAAGAATGAGTATTTGCTTTAAACTTCAATTGATTTTGTTTTTGAGGGACAAATAGTATATCTTACAAGCTTTCATGGGTGACGTGAAATGTGGCAACTTTCTATCATTTTAAGTAGGAAATTCAGATACTAGCATTTAGTGATTATTGGTTATTTGTAATAGTAAAGACCCCTTCACCTCATGCGAAGAGTTGACTCATTGGAAAAGACTCTGAGGCTGGGGCCAGGAAGAAAAGGGGACAACAGAGGATGAGATGGCTGGATGGCATCACCAACTTGATGGATGTGAATCTGAGTGAATTCCGGGAGTTGGTGATGGACAGGGAGGCCTGGCATGCTGCGATTCATGGGGTCTCAAAGAGTCGGACACGACTGAGTGACTGAACTGAACTGAACTTCATCGATTACAGCCTTGTCCTGGTGAAGAAGGGGCTTGCATTACTCAATGAAGCTATGAGCTGTGCTATGCAGGGCCACCCAAGATGGATGGATCATAGTGGAGAGTTCTGACAGTGTGGTCCACTGGAGGAGGGAATGGCAAACCACTCCAGTATTCTTGCTGTGGGAACCCCATGAACAGGATGAAAAGGCAAGAAGATATGGAAATGGAAGATGAGCCACCCAGGTTGGAAGGTGTCCAGTATGGTGCTGGGGAAGAGTGGAGGGCAATTACTAATAGCTCCAGAAAGAATGAAGTGGCTGGGCCAAAGTGAAAGTGACGCTCAATTGTGGATGTGTCTGGTGGTGAAAGTAAAGTCTGATGCTGAAAAGAACAATGTTGCATAAGAACCTGGAGTGTCAGGTCCATGAATCAAGATGAACTGGATGAGGTCAAGTAGGAGATGGCAAGAGTGAACATTGACATCTTAGAAATTAGTGAACTGAAATGGCTGGGAATGGGCAAATTTAATTCAGGTGACCATTATATCTACTACTGTGGGCAAGAATCCCTTAGAAGAAATGGAGTAGCTCTCATAGTCAACAAAAGAGTCCAAAATGCTATCTCAAAAATGACAGAATGATCTCAGTTTGTTTCCAAGGCAAACCATTCAGCATCACAGTAATCCAAGACTATGCCCCAACCACTGATGTTGAAGAAGCTGAAGTTGACCAGTTCTATGAAGACCTAAAAGATCGTCTAGAACCAACACCAAAAAAAAAAAAAAAAAAAAGTCTTTTTCATTATAGGTGATTGGAATGCGAAAGTAGGAAATCCAGAGATACCTGGAGTAACAGGCAAGTTTGTCATTGGAGTATGAAATGAAGCCGGGCAAAGGCTGACAGAGTTTTGTTGAGAGAACACACTGGACATAGCAAACACCCTTTTCCAACAACACAAGAGGCAACTCTATAATTTGTCAATACTGAAATCAGATTGATTATATTCTTTGCAGCCAAAGATAGAGAAGCTCTGTACAGTCAGCAAAAACAAGATTGGGAGCTGACTGTGGCTCAGGTCATGAGCTCCTTATTGCAAAATTCAGGCTGAAATTGAAGAAAGTAGGGAAAACCACTAGGCCATTCAGGTGTGATCTAAATCAAATCCCTTATATGATCATACGGGGGAAGTGACAAATAGATTCAAGGGAATAGATCTGATGGACAGGGTGCCTGAAGAACTATGGACAGAGGTTCGTAACATTGTACAGGAGGCAGTGACCAAAACCATACCAAAGAAAAAGAAGTGCAAGAAGGGAAAGTTGTTGTTTGAAGAGGCTTTACAAATAGCTGAGCAAAGAAGAGAAGCAAAAAGCAAGGGAGGAAAGGAAAGATATACCCAACTGAATGCAGAGTTCCAGAGAATAGCAAGGAGAGATAAGAAAGCCTTCCTCAGCAATCAATGCAAAGAAATAGAAGAAAACAATAGAATGGAAAAGTCTAGAGATCTCTTCAAGAAAATTAGAGATACCAAGGGAACATTCCATGCAAAGAGGGCACAGTAAAGGACAGAAATGGTCTGGACCTAACAGAAGCAGAAGATATTAAGAAGAGGTGGCAAGAACACAGACTGCTGCTGCTGCTCAGTCACTTCAGTCGTGTCCGACTCTGTGTGACCCCAGAGACGGCAGCCCACCAGGCTCCCCCGTCCCTGGGATTCTCCAGGCAAGAACACTGGAGTGGGTTGCCATTGCCTTCTCCAGTGCATGAAAGTGAAAAGTGAAAGTGAAGTCGCCCAGTCGTGTCTGACTCTTAGCGACCCCGTGGACTGCAGCCCACCAGGCTCCTCCATCCATGGGATTCTCCAGGCAAGAGTTCTGGAGTGGGGTGCCATTGCCTTCTCTGAAGAACACAGAAGAACTGTACAAAAAAGATCTTCATGTCCCAGATAGCTACAATGGTGTGATCACTCTGGAGTGTGATCATATCCTAAAGTGTGAAGTCAGGCAGGCCTTAAGAAGCATTGCTTGCATGCTAAATCGCTTCAGTGGTGTTCGACTCTTTGCAACCCTATGGACTGCAGCCCGCCAGGCTCCTCTGTCCATGGGATTCTCCAGGCAAGGATACGGGAGTAGGTTGTCATGTCCTCCTCCAGGGAACCTTCCCAACCCAGGGATTGAACCCACGTCTCTTATGTCTCCTGCATTGGCAGACTGATTCTTTACCACTGGCACCATATGGGAAGCGCCTAGGAAGCGTTGCTACAGACAAAGCTAGTGGAGGTGATGGAGTTCCAGCTGAGCCGTTTTAAATCCAGAAAGATGATGCTGTTAAAGCACTGCACTCAAGATGCCAGCAAATTTAGAAAATACAGCAGTGGCCACAGAACTGGAAAAGGTCAGTTTTCATTCCAGTCCCAAAGAAGAGCAGTGCCAAAGAATTTTTGAATTACTGGACAATAGAGCTCATTTTGCATGCTAGTAAGATTATGCTCAAAATCCTTCAAGGTAGGCTTCAGCAGTACATGAAAGGAGAGTAATCATGTGGCGTTCTGAGCTGGATGAATCACAAGCTGGAATCAAGGCCGCCTGGAGAAATATCATAGGTACGCAGATGATGCCACTCTAATGGCAGAAAGTGGAAAGGAGCTAAAGAGCCTCTTGGTGGGGGTGAAGAAAGACAATGAGAAAGCTGGCTCAAACCTCAACATTCAAAACACTAAGATCATGGCGTCTGTCCCATCCCTTCATGGCAAAGAGAAAGGGAAAAAGTGGGAGCAGTGACAGATTTTATTTTCTTGGGCTCCAAAATCACTCTGGATGGTGACTGCAGCCACGAAATGAAAAGCCGCTTGCTCCTTGGAAGAGCTGCTGGTGGTGGTTTAGTCGCTAAGTTGCATCTGACTCTTGAGACCCCATGGACTGTAACTCTGCCAGGCTCCTCTGTCCATGGGATTCTCCAGGCAAGAATACTGGAGTGGGTAGCCTATCCCTTCTCCAGGGGATCTTCCTGACCCAAGAATCAAACCTGGATCTCCTGCATCGCAGGCAGATTCTTTACTGACTAAGCTACGAGGGAAGCAGAGCGATGAAAAACCTAAAGAGCATATAAGAAAGCAGTGACATCACTTTGCTAACAAAGATCCATATAGTCAAAGCTACGGTTTTTCCAGTACTTATGTACGGATATGAGAGTTGGACCATAAAGAAGGCTGAACACTGAAGATTTGATTCTTTTGAGTTATGGTGCTGGAGAAGATTCTTGAGAGTCCCTTGGACTGCAAGGAGATCAAACCAGTCAATCCTATAGGAAATCAACTCTGAATATTCATTGGAATGACTGATGTTGGAGCTCCAATACTTTGGACACCTGATGTGAAGAGCTGACTCTTTGGAAAAGACCCTCATGAGGGGAAAGATTGAAGGCAAAAGGAGAAGAGGGCAGCAAAGGATGAGATTGTTAGATAGCATCACTGAACTCAGTGGACATGAATGTGAGCAAACTCTGGGAGACAGTGAAGGACAGGGAAGCCTGGCATGCTGCGGTCCGTGGGGTCACAGAAGTTCAGACAGGACTCAGTGACTGAACGACAACCGCAGAGAGTGAAGAGTTCCGCGTGAGTGCACATAGTGTGTGGGCCGCTAGTGCCCAGTTATTTCTTAGCGTGGTGTATTAAGATGAGCTCAGTTGATTGGCTGGACTTAAAGAATAGAAGAATTATTTATTTTTTAGCACCACGGTAGCAGTCACTCTGGAGAACACATAGAAACTGTAACAATTGTTTCTAACGTCAAGATAGATGGCAGTAAACTGAATACTGGTTTTTAAAAAACAAATTAGACAAAATCTTTCCATATATAATCTTTGTTAGTCTCCTTGTTTTATGTATCAGTATATTTAGGAAAAGTTTTTGTAATAATACATAGCTTCATGACTTTAAGTGGCTATATAGTTTGCCTTTGTATGGATGTGCCATAATTTATTTGTCAAACCTCAGTCAGTGAGCGTTTTCCTCGCTTTTGTAACATGTTACATGGTGCTGCTGTGAACATCCCTGTAATGCATGGTATTTCCCCCTTCAGGTTAAATCCCTCCAAGTGATGCTGAACAGGGCCCTGTGGACTCCTGGGCACAGAGGTCTTTTTGTCCCCTGTTTCTTCCCAGGTGGCACTAGTGGTAAAGAAGCTGCCATTGGGCAGGAGACCCAGGTTCTATCCCTGGGTTCAGGAGATCCGCTATAGAAGGGACTGGCAACCCACTCCAGTATTCTTGCCTGGAGAATCCCATGGACAGAGGAGCCTGGTG
Source organism: Oryx dammah (assembly GCF_014754425.2). Classification (NCBI taxonomy): domain Eukaryota; kingdom Metazoa; phylum Chordata; class Mammalia; order Artiodactyla; family Bovidae; genus Oryx; species Oryx dammah. The sequence continues at coordinate 18,565,855 of NW_024070190.1, read as the reverse complement.
AACTACGATACAGTCCATGGGATCTCAGAGTCAGATACGACTGAGTGACTAACACTGTCAGTTTTCTTATGGGCAAGATTCCACCCTCCATGACCTTCTCTCAGTTCCAAATGGCTGAACAGTTGTTAATCAAAGGAGGAACAGCAGTGAAACCACTGTGAGGCAAGATTAAAGGACCAGAGAGGCTCATCAAGATTAGGAGGCTAGGTCACCTAACACCCTGCACAGACCATAATCTTGTCAACAGCCCCACCCTTTTGAAACTTTGCAGAAGAAAGACTAGACTATCACTCACTACCTGACTGCATAAGCTTTCCATACTCTACAGAGAGAGGGAGCGCAGTTCTGGAGGCACGAGCCTGCTGCGTTCCCCCTTTGCCTGGCAAAGTAACAAAGCCACTCTTTCCTTCTCCTCCATAACTGTCTCCATATTTCTGTTTGGCAGTGATGCACAGAGAGCCAAGATTTTGCCAACAGAAGTATAATTATGGGGTTAAAGGGGTACAGAATTTTAAGACTTTCAACATACATTGCCATATTCCCCTCCAGAAAAGATTTTATCAGTATAAGTTATTTTGCTATACCCTTGTACCTTTTTCATGAATGTTTGCTTGTTTGATAGCTAGAAATGTTTTCTTAATAATTTATAATTTTTTATTTAATTTTATTAGAAGAATGAATGTTTTCTTTGTTTTTAACCATGGCTTTTTTTCTGTGATATAAACCTGGTGATCTTCAGTTTTTTCTATTTCTTTGTGTGTCTGTTCTTTCATACTCCTCATATATTAAGGATTTTAATCCAAATCTAATTTAAAATTCACTATTTTTTCAGTTTGGAAATAATTAAGGAAATGCAAATGAAACACCAGTGAAGTACCTTTGTGCCCTCACTACTAATTTCCCTAGTAAAATTACTTTTTAATATGCTTACAAATTTGTGGTGAGACGGAACTCATGGCCATTGTTTGGGGCTTTATAAACTGTGCAGTTCTTTTGCACACAGTGAGATAATATTAAGAACTATAACAATGTATGTCATCTTTGACCCAATAATTGCATACCTGGGCATCTATCACAAGAAAATAATTGAAAAGTAATTGAAAATAATTGAAAAATAATTAAATTTCTCAAATTATTTATTGCTGAAATGGCTGTAATAGTGATAAGTTAGAAACAAATGAGTGAAGTAGAAAGTAATGGGAACTAAATTAGATTCATCATGAAAACATTAAGCTAGCATTAAAAATGATTAGGAAGTTATAGGTTGACATAAGAGAGTAGCCTTACAGGGATTAAAGCAAAATATACAGTTATATCAATTTTATGGTTACAACTGTGTAAAAATACACATTAAAAGCAAAGCCCTAAAATACAGTGGTTTGGTTTTTACATGTCACTAAGCATGTATGTATAGAGTTTCCAGTGTTTAATTTAGTTTGTTGAATAAGTACTCTTGTGCCCATCTCACAGCAATAATGTAAGAAAGGGATTGATGTTATTCTCATTTGATAGATAAGGAAGCAATTATCACTGGACGTATAAAGAAATGTATTTTTTTGTTAGGGATGTTTTCAACTGTATACAGAAATATAAAGAATATATCATGTAGCTTCAACCATTTCAAGTTGCAGAGTATGGTTTTAACTCAAATCTATCTTACTGTAAAAACCATGCTTTTAATTATTACAGTCCTGTGCTACCTCTTCATTTTGTCGTTTGATACTTTTGAGTAGCTTTATGATGCTTGTATTTTTGGTAAAATGGACATGGAAAGGCATGATAACAGTGAGTTTATAAGTTGATGGTAAGATGGAGAAAGCATTCCCTTTTAACTGCTTATATTTTGTAACAAGCATTTCTAGTTGTAGTGTTCTACAAAGACAAACTTACTGATACGGTTCATCCTGTTTTATAAATCTTTGACCCATTCATTAGACTCTGACCACTCTAAAGATAAAGGACTATGGTTGCATTGGTCTTTCCGACTGAAATGGCCTTCTGCCGATTGAGAAATGGTGTAATTATTAACTATGGTAATGGATATGTACTTGCAGGTTTCATCTGGTATCTTAATGAGCTTTAACCCTCGGAGTCCACCCAAGCATTATCCAAGAATCATTGAAATGCATCCGCGTTCACAACTTAACTCTTCCGTCCATGTGTATTTGCTCGGATAGATATTTCGTTCCCCTCTACCCTCACTACACCCCATCCACCTGTTCACAGGCTCCAACTCCTATAAATCAGAGGAGTTAGTAGCTACAGCCTTAGCTGTAAAGACTTATTTCTTTGGGAAAAAAAAAAAAGTACTCTTTTGCATTAACAGGACCATACTTTCTAGTCAGTATTTTTTTTTTTTTTGATGGGGGAAGTAGGGGTCCCACACATACAGGGGTGTGTATTTAGACAAATAAGCGAAGGCATACTCAATAATTGTTATGTAGAAATAACCTTGTGTTTTATAGAGTTTTAATCTGCTTTGGACCTGTTTTGTACGAGAGGTCTTGTCTGAACTCTCAGGACTGCCTTCTGGCACCCCGTGTGCTTCAGTGACTTCCCTGCCTCGAGGGCAAGGAGAGCCCTGAATCTGGGAACCTGCAGCCTCTGGGCTCAGAACCTTCAGCCCTACCAAACTCGAATCCATGGGCTGTGTAATCTAGTCTGGATATATAGTCATTTAGTCAGATTTTCCCTTCAAGAAAGAGACTAAATAGAACATTGCTTTCTTTTTTTAAATTGAAGTATGGTTGATGTACAATCTATATGTTTCATGTGTACAACATAGCAATTCATAATTTTTGAAGGTTATATTCCATTTATAGTCATTAAAAAGTACTACCTATATTCCCTGTATTTTATCCTTGTGGCTTATTTATTTTATTTTATACTGTTATCTTGCCCTCTGCCTTCCCACTTGCTACTGGTAACCACTAGTTTGTTCTCTATATCTGTTGAGTCTGTTTCTTTTTTGTTACGTTCATTAGTATGTTTAGTTTTTAGATTCCACATATAAGTTATGTCATATTTGTCTTTCTCTGACTTCACTTAGCATAATATCCTCCAGGTCCATCATGTTGTTTCAAATAGCAAACTTATTTTTAAATGGCTGAGTAGTATCCTATTGTGTATATAATGTATACCGTATGTTCTTTATCCATTCATGTGTTGATGGACACTAACGTTGCTTCCATATCTTGGCTGTAGTAAATAGCGCTGCTTTGAGCATTGGGGTGCCGGTATTTTTTTGAATTATCTCTTTGTTTTTTAGGTATATATCCAGGAGTGGCATTGCTGGGTCATGTGGTAGTTCTCTTTTTAGGTACCTCCATAAGAACGTTGCTTTTTTTCCAATCATCTACTGTGCTAGTATCATGATACTAGAAATATAAGTCTGATGTTACGGAGAATGGTTGGTTCAATATAGACGAGTAAAGCATGATTGGATATTTAGTAGTAAAATGAATGCAGTTGGCTGGAATTCTGCAGTGTTGTAGGGAATGAAAAGATGAGATGGCCCAAGGAGAAAGAGAAAGAAAAATCAAAGAGGCAGAAGAATTATTTAGGAAAGAGTAGTGTTCTAAACATTAAGGAAAGACTTTCACAATTGGAGTGGTGAAGTACTGTGGATACTTAAATAACAATTTGTACTTCACTGTTGTCTTAACAGAGATAGGAAGTAGAAGTCAGATTGCAGGACATTTAGGAGGACATGTTAAGTGAGGGCCTAGAAGCAGTGAGTGCCGTGCGCCCTGTAAACGTTTTGGAGATCACGTATAGCCGGTCTGTCCCGTGACTAACACAGCTGAGGGTGCTTTACTGGCCCCTATTTTGGGCTGGGGAGGAGGGATGTCTTGGGACTATATTGTACTACTTTTTTATGAATAATATTTAAATATAGTTTCAAAATTTTGTCACTAACCATAGTCCAGTGAGTCTATGAAAAATGCAGGTAATGGACAGTCCTACTTCAGTTGAATTGCCCCAGGCTTCTCCGTCTTAGGGACACCCTGCATGTTTCTGTGATAGTTCAGTATCTCAATTTTACATTTGTCAATTTAGCTCTCCCATTAAAATATAAGCTCCTTAAAGCTCTTTGTTATTGTTGAGTTCCCAGTACTTAGCATGATGCCTGACACCTACTAGTATTTATTAAGTGAATCAGTGAATAGATCAATAGTTTTCTGTGTTTTTTTTTAAGCAGAAAAGTATTCTAATTTGATGATCTCACAGAATCAAAAAAGTAGAATGTTTCAGGAAAGAGGAATTGATAATCAATTTCAAATGGCGGTAAGATGAGGGTTAAAAACTGATCTTTGGATTTGGCTATTAGGGGTCATTGGTTTCCATAGTAAAAAGTGTTATACAAAATGATTGAAGTAAGAGCCATATTTAAGTGGATTGAAGAATAAATGGGAAGGGAGAACAAAGAAACAATATGGAAGCTTGTTTTCTTATTTTTTATTTTTTAATTTATTTATTCTTAATTGAAGGATAATTGCTTTACAGAATTTTGTTGTTTTCTGTCAAACCTCAACATGAATCAGCCATAGATATAATTAGTTGAAGCTAACGGGAAGAAACTGTTGGAGAAAAACCCAAAGATTCGAGAAAGGGAAATTCGTTAATGTAGTAATTTAATGTTTTGATTTGAAGATATCTAAGTGTTTCTACACAGAACTATACAAAAAGATCTTCACGACCCAGATATCACAATGGTATAATCGCTCACCTAGAGCCAGACATCCTGGAATGTGAAGTCAAGTGGGCCTTAGGAAGCATCACTACGAACAAAGCTAGTGGAGGTGATGGAATTCCAGTTGAGCTCTTTCAAATCCTAAAAGATGATGCTGTGAGAGTGCTGCACTCAGTATGCCAGCAGATTTGGAAAACTCAGCAGTGACCACAGGACTGGAAAAGGTCTGTTTTCATTCCAATCCCCGAGAAAGGCAATGCCAAAGAATGCTCACACTACCACACAATTGCACTCATCTCACACACTAGCAAAGTAATACTCAAGATTCTCCAAGCCAGACTTCAACAGAATGTGAACCGTGAACTTCCAGATGTTCAAGCTGGATTTAGAAAAGGCAGAGGAACCAGAGATCAGATTGCCAACATCCACTGGATCATTGAAAAAGCAAGAGAGTTCCAGAAAAACATCTACTTCTGCTTTATTGACTGTGCTAAAGCCTTTGACTGTGTGGATCACAACAAACTGGAAAATTCTTCAAGAGACGGGAATACCAGACCACCTGACCTGCCTCCTGAGAAATCTGTATGCAGGTCAAGAAGCAACAGTTAGAACTGGACATGGAACAACAGACTGGTTCCAAATTGGGAATGGAGTATGTCAAGGCTGTATATTGTCACCCTGCTTATTTAACTTATATGCAGAGTACATCATGAGACGTGCTGGACTGGATGAAGCACGAGCTGGAATCAAGATTGCCGGGAGAAATATCAATAACCTCAGATATGCAGATGACACCACCGTTATGGCAAAAAGCGAAGAAGAACTAAAGAGCCTCCTGATGAAAGTAAAAGTGGAGAGTAAAAAAGATTGCTTCAAGCTCAACATTCAGAAAACGAAGGTCATGGCATCTGGTCCCATCACTTCTTGGCAATTAGATGGGGAAACAATGGAAACAGTGACAGACTTTATTTTTTGGGGCTCCAAAATCACTGCAGATGGTGACATGGTGACTGCAGCCATGAAATTAAAAGATGCTTGCTCCTTGGAAGAAAAGTTATGACCAACCTAGACAGGATATTAAAAAGCAGAGACATTATTTTGGTAAGAAAGGTCTGTCTAGTCAAAGGTGTGGTTTTTGCAGTAGTCATATATGGATGTGAGAGTTGGACTATAAAGAAAGCTGAGTGCCGAAGAATGGATGCTTTTGAACTGTGGTGTTGGAGAAGACTCTTGAGAGTCCCTTGGACTGCAAGGAGATCCAACCAATCAGTCCTAAAGGAAATCAGTCCTGAATATTCATTGGAAGGACTGCTGCTGAAGCTAAAACTCCAATACTTTGGCCACCTGATATGAAGAGCTGACTTATTTGAAGAGCCCCTGATGCTGGGAAAGATTGAAGGCGGGAGGAGAAGGGGACGACAGAGAATAAGATGGTTGGATGGCATCACTGACTCAATGGATATGAGTCTGAGTAAACTGTGGGAGTTGGTGATGGACAGGGAAGCCTGGCATGCTGCAGTCCATGGGGTCGCAAAGAGTCGGACACGACTGAGCGACTGAACTAAACTGAACTGAAGTATTTCTGCCTACGTATCTGGATAATATATTCCTCCCTCTTCCACTTGGTTTTGATGTCAGTATCTTTTGAGAGTGTTTTTGCTGTGCTATTTGGAGCCCCATAGTGACCAATTTATTAGTGATATATAAATTTTAAAAAAGTGTAGTGTTAGTCGCTCAGTCATGTTTGACTCTTTGGGACCTGTAGCCTGCCAGTCTCCTCTGTCCATGGGATTTTCTGGGCAAGAATACAGGAGTGGATTACCATTTCCTTCTCGGGATCCTCCCAACCCAAGGATCGAACCCAGATCTCCCACGTTACAGCAGGTTCTTCACTGTCTGAACCACCAGGGAAGCCCAATATATAAATAGTAAACCATCAATTAGATCTAATATATCAATTATTTTTTCTGCAGATTATTATTTCTCTGAGGATTAGATGAGGTCAGTATATGTGGTTATAGTACTTAATGATACTTAGCCCTCTTTGTTTTGTTATGGGTCAACACACCTAAACTTACTATAATTTTGTTTCTTTAGTAATAATTCACTATTATAAGACTGTTTGAAAATAGCAGTATATCTTTGTTTTAACTGGTAATAAGTTAAAAGTTGCCATCTTTGTTGTCAACTCTCATTCAGCAATATTAGATTTAGGTCCATTGTTGTACTGGAACATCATGTCCAGTTTGAAGATTGTGAAAGAAAAGCCTGAATTATCAAACAAAAAAAGATCTATTATGAAAATAATAACCATTCATCATTCATCACAATAAAACTTTTAAAATATAGATGTCTTTGAAAAATCATCTTTAGTCTTGCTTCTCAGTTTTCCTTTCTAGGGTTTTTTTTAAGGTTATACCATATTTCTGAACAATATAAGGACTATATTTTCCTCGTTAGAAGAATCAGCGTGGTTAGCACAGTTGATGCCCTTTACGTGTGCTTCACCCATCACATCCCCATTCCTCCTTCCTGAAGGTAACCACAATCCTGGATTTTGTGTTTTAATCTGAGACACATTTTAAAATTCAACATGTTGATATCATAAGTTGTCTATTCTTCACATTCCTTCTTTCATTTAAAATTATGTTTATAAGATGTATCCATGTTAATATGTAACTTGTGTTCATTTATTTTTCTGCCATATAGCAGTCATTCTCTGAATATCCCATGACTTGTCTCCTCTTCATGGATTTTTAGGTTCTAAATATTTTTTTTTTATAAAGTCCTCCCTGATGATTCTTGCGCATGTATTCTTCTGTGGATGCGGGCAAGCGTTCTCCAGAGCAGAAACTTGGAAGTGGCATTATTTGGTTGTGAGGTATGAGCAGCCTCACCTTCACAAGATTGTCAGAGCTGTGTAAGAGTTCCCCAACCTTGGGTGTGATTAGACTGCTTAACTCTTTTCCAAGTTTGAAAAAATATTTCTTAAAAACAACAACAAAGAAGAAGGCTTGTATTATAGCATATTTAAAAGATGTACAAAAGTAGAGTGATTAGAGAAGTGTTCCATCAACATGCCTGGACATAAGGCCCATCTTGTTTAATCTGTAACCTCATCCTGTCTCCCCTCCTGGTGTTCTAAGGAAATTAGGAAATGGCACACCATTTTACATGCAAACAGTCATTTTGCATCTTTGGCACATAGCCTTTCATATATAGCCTTAGATCCCACTAAAAAAACCCAGTAATCCCTTAGTGTTATAAAATACCAAAGTTTCAGTTTTTCCAGTTGCCTTATATTTTTACACTTGTGTCTTCAAATCAAAATCTAAATAAGGTCCACACTATGTAACTGGTTTCAATCTACAGATTCCCTCTGCTGTCCCTCATAACATCTACCTGGTTATATTAGTAGTCATTAATGGCTGTTGCCTAGAAAATCCATGACTCATTAGGAGTCATCAGTCTTTTGGTTGTTGTTTATTAGCAGAATATCACTGTAAGGAAAGATTTCCTCTCATCGTATATTTGGCCATCTTGAGATTCTCTTAGTAGAGAAAACAGGGTAAAATGTTTTCCTTTTATTCACCAACGGTTTTGAAACAGTCACAGTATCCTCTGAAGGTGATCACTGAGTGAGTTTGTTTTAGTTGTTTGTATGAGTTCATGGATATACGCATGTCGGATTTGTTCCAGTCCATCTTGGTGGTCGTCCTGACTGTGCTCAGATTGCCCAGTTGTGGCAGTGGGAGCCTCTTCAAGTTGGCTCCTCAATTCTTTTGGCAGAGTCCTGCTAGTCTCCGACTCTTCTCTTGTATGATGAGATGTTTCAGGTTCATTTTGTATATCTCCTGCCCCAAATCTAGAATCAGCCATTTCTCTAAGGAGACTTGGTGTTGCAGCCACCCTCTGCCTATCACGTACCAAAATGCCAGTCTCTTAGAAGGAAAGGAAGTGATTATTAGATAGTTTAGGCACAGTGAGCCATTCTTATCAAGGCATAGTGGGAACCTACCTGAAATCAAAATGCACAAATGCCTGCCAAGGGCCCACATTACAAGCAGGCCTTCTTAAGGATGGTAGTCTCAAGCTTGGTATGTTAACTCTCTTCCGCACAGGTGCCTGTTAGGGATACCACATCCTCCTGATTCTGATCCCACCTCACATTTCCTCACCATACATTCCTGCTCACTCTCCTGTGCTAGCTTTTCCTCATCTCCTCAACTTCTTGCTCAGGGGCCCAGTACTTGTATCTCAAGGAGAATGTTGATAAGAATGTTGGATACTGCTACTGCTGCTAAGTCACGTCAGTCGTGTCCAACTCTGTGTGACCCCATAGAAGGCAGCCCATCAGGCTCCTCCATCCGTGGGATTCTCCAGGCAAGAACACTGGAGTGGGTTGCCATTTCCTTCTCCAATGCATGAAAGCTTAAAGTGAAAGAAGTCGCTCAGTCATGTCCGACTCTTAGTGACCCCACGGACTGCAGCCCACCAGGCTCCTCTGTCCATGGGGGTTTCCAGGCAAGAGTACTGGAGTGGGTTGCCAGTGCCTTCTCCGAATGTTGGATAAAGAGTCAGGAATTCAGAAGAGAGACTGATGGAGATAAACATCTGGTGGGCATTAGTGATGGAGATATACATCGGGTAGTCATTAGTCATTACATCAGATGTACATCTGGTAGTCATTAGTCATTATAGCAGATATACATCTGGAAGTTATTAGTGATGGAGGCAGACATCTGCTAGTTATTAGAAGGTATTCAGATCCTGAGACTGAATGACAATTACCTAGGGAGTGAGTCCAGAGAGAGACCCAAGTACTGGGCCCCTGAGCAAGAAGCTGAGGAGATGAGGAGGAGGAGGCAGCAAAGGAGGCTGAGAACGAGCGTATGGTGAGGTGTGTGAGCTGGGGTGAGAATCAGGAGGCTGCGGCACTCCGAAAGCCGGAAGAAAGGAAGAAAGAGGTGATCAGTGCTGACAGTCTAAGCTGAAAATGGGGAGTTGACTGATTCCAGTATGGAGGTTATTGGAGACCTTGAAATACGTTGTCTCAGTGGGGTCTTTTGGACCAATGCTTGATAGGAGTGGATTTAAGAAAAAAATGGGGTAAGAGGGAATATAGACAGTTCTTTCAAGGAATTTTGCTGTAGAGGGGAGCAGAAAAGCGGTACAATAAGTGGAGGAGTAGAGAAGCTGAGGACTAACAGCGTGAGGAGTAGTCACAACGTGTTTGTGTGTTGATGGAGATGCCCCAGTGAAGAAAGAAAACCAAGATGTAGGAGAGAAATGGAGGACTGTTGAAGCCTGGGGAGGAAGGAGGTCATAAGATCTGTTTAAGTGAGGAAGAGATGGCCTTAGACTCACAAAGAGTTGATTCATATTAAAGTGGCAAAGTATACGGGAAAGATAGAGGTCGGTAGGGATGTTGCTGGCAACTTGTGAATGGTCATCAGCTGCACAAGGACGGGGAGGAGGTGCTGAGCTTTAAAGAGTATGAAAGAGTTGTCCTGAAAAATGAGTGGACAGGGAAAGATAAGATGTCTGGGTACCACCCTGAGGTTAGTAGTAATGATCTTAAAATGAGACTAGTTTTCGTTGGGTATGGTTGTAGAGTGGGTGTGATTGAACCAGGGCTTGAGTTTAGCTGGAGAGGAGAGTAGCAGAATTAAAGAAGTATGGTAGGGAGTGATTATAATGACCCTAGACTCTAAGCATTTTAAGGAGGGAAGTGAAGAATGAGGCTATAAAAATGAGTTACGATCATTGCGTTCAACATAGATCCCACGTGGTCAAAGAGTTGTTGTAGTCATCCATTTAGAGGGAGTAAGTCAAAGACAGGAGAAAGTAGTCAGTGGGTTGAAAGCTTAAATTGAAATTAAGGAAATGTATAGTGAGGTCACTTAGTCGTGTCTAACTTTTTGTGACCCCATGGACTGTAGCCTACCAGGCTCCTCCATCCATGGGATTTTCCAGGCAAGAGTACTGGAGTGGATTGCTATTTCCTTCTCCAGGGGATCTTCCCAACCCAGGGATCGAACCCGGGTCTCCTGCATTGTAGGCAGACGCTTTACAGTCTGAGCCACTGTGGCACTTTTAAGGAAATGTATAGTTATTGTTAATGATAGGGCATATGATTATGAGAATGAATAACTGAGATAGGGTGGAGAACAAAATCAGTAGAGGAGAAGAGGACAGGGAACCAAGAGGCCAGTGTGTTAGCAGGAACACCCACACTGATAGTGAAATCACAAGAATTATAGTCAGATAGGTTATTAAATTAGAAAGAGGTGACCGTGAGCCACTCAAGGACTGATGAGAGTGACTGGGGACTGTAGCTGTGGTTTCCTGTATACTGCCGTACTTCCATATAGACTTTTCATGGTTTGAAAGCTTCTTACCTTTTTACAAAGGACTCTGTACTCTGATCAAAAGTCCTCAATCATACCATGGTCTTTCGTAACCCTGCCTTTTACAGCTGCTTATTCTTTTGTTTAGATGCTTACAGCCATAGGACTTGCCTTCCATAGGAGTATTGTTCCCCAGTAGACTTCTATTTCCTATTTCTAGTTTACATTCACTGTTTTTTTCTCCTTTTTTTTTTAAACCAGACTGACAGTTCCCTTAGGCCAAGGACCTTATTTGTCTTTTTGTCCCTGTAGCACTATCAAAAATTTATCCGCAAACTCTAGGAATGATACTTTTGGAAAGTCAGTTACTATCAAGTCAGTAGTGGTATGATTCTCTATTTTTATCTCACTAAATATGATGCTTACTTAGATTTACTTATAGCAAGTGCCCACAGTTAATGAAAAAATATTTAAATTATAATGAGTTTCTTTTGTCTGTATATTACAAAATGGCTATTCTTAATCTGTTTGCATTTTAGAGAAGATTAGAAATACAGAAGCAGGGCTTCCCTGCTGGCTCAATAGTGAAGAATCAGCCTGCCAACGCAGGAGACACAGGTTTGATCCCTGCTCCAGGAACATCCCATGTGCTGCAGAGCAACTAAACCTGTGTCCCACAACTTCCGAGCCCGTGCTCTGCGACAAGAGGAACCACCACACTGCGAAGCCCGCACACCACCACTCAGGAGTAGCCTCTGCCTGCCGCAGCTGCAGAAAAGCCTGTGCAGAAACGGAGGGACCAGCACAGCCAAAAAACTAAATAAACAAAGTTATTTTTAAAAGACACAGAAGCAATTATTGATTGTGCTTATAGATTGAAGATAGATAATATAGTCACTTGTACATTTTGAAAAAAGCCTTGGTTTTTTATTTTCTCCTTACTGGTTCAAGCCTCTATTTTGGGATTTTGGAATTGAGTTCACAGTTGAAGGAAGAAGGCCCTAAAAAGAAAACAAGGGATTTCAAGGTGACTGTAATACAGCTAAACAAATGCTGTTTATTCCCTTCTTTACTAACTTACTGTTTAAATGGTGCAGGTTTTGGGACTCCCCTGTCAGTCCAGTGGTTAAGACTCTGCATTCCCAATGCAGGGGACATGGGTTTGATCCCTGGAACGAAGACCCTACATGCTGCACTGAGCAGCCAAAAGAAAAAAAAAGAGTGCCAGTTTTTACAACCAGGAGTGAACATACTAAAAGTTTACTCATTTGTTGTTAGTATGCTTAATTTTATTTTCCTTAAAGAGAGTCTTTATGTGAGTATTTTTTGTGCATATTTTGATTTTTCCTCATGATTACTTATGTATTTGTTATTTTTTAATTGAGTAAGAATATAAATCACCTTTATTAATTATGTTTTTGATTTATATTACATTTGCTTTCGGGCTGCTGCTGCTGCTGCTAAGTCGCTTCAGTCGTGTCCAACTCTGTGTGACCCCATAGACGGCAGCCCACCAGGCTCCTCCGTCCCTGAGATTCTCCAGGCAAGAACACTGGAGTGGGTTGCATTTCCTTCTCCAGTGCATGCATGCATGCTAAGTCGCTTCAACCATGTCTGACTCTGTGCGACCCTATGGTCAGCAGCCCACCATGCTCCTCTGTCCAGGCTATTATAAGTTAATTTCAATATATAAAAATTTCTGACAAATGCTTATTTTAGATTTTTCTTTTTCTTTTTTTTTAGAAACTATGAGTGGAGGATCTCAAGTTCACATTTTTTGGGGTGCTCCAGTCAGTCCACTGGAAATGACAGTCTCACAGGAACCAACTTCTTTAGCGTCCCCTGCTGAGACCTGGAAAGAAATTCAGGTTTTGTACAATCACCATTCCTTAAAGCTGAAGGATGAAAAATGCAGGCACAAAAATCTCGAGGACTATCAGGGCCTGAAACCTCCGGGCCTTCCAGATCTTCCTCATGGTCATTTTCCAGCAAATTCTATGAGCAGATCTGTTCACATGAAGGATGGCACCACACATTGCATTTCTGAAACACGAACTGTAAAGTCCCAGAAGAGTTACCTCTTGGGAATGAGTGATAGAACCAACTCCAGTGAGCAAATATGTGGATTTACGGGAGGAGTTCAGCATGTTACTGAAGAAGAACAGTATCAAAAGCTTTCCAGTGAACTTAAGAAAACCACAAATGAACAGCATGATCAATCAAACATATGTGGTCAGAACATTCCAAAAAATTCCTTTCATTTAGATCTTAAGTGTGCAGCTGTATTGGGTGTGGTCTGTGGTGCTGAACAGACCAACATGCCAGAAGCTGCCCTCCGTACAGCAACAGAGCACCGTGAAATACGGAACCAGTGTCTGGAGTTCTTTCCCTCTAACACAGTAGACAAACCAAGGCCTGAAGGAACAGTTGGGAAGGTGTCAGGTCTTAAAATATCCACTGATACTGAATTTCTTAGTATAATGACCTCCAGCCAGGTTGCTTTTTTAGCTCAAAGGAAATATAAAGGGCAGAAGTCTATAAATAAAGGGACCATAAACATGGAGACTGAACCAGAGGCAAGTTATGGGGAAATCAGAATAACTGAGGATAATTTGATTCAGTCCAAAGATGATTCTGCAGAAGGAAATGAAGATGGACAGAACCAAGCCTGTTCCCTTGAACTTTTTAGTCCTGTTTGTCCTGAAACAAAAAGTAGCCACACGGTCTTAAACGCTAATAAGGATCTTGAAGAAAACATAGGATCTCAAGAACTTTTCAATTTTGATGATAAATTTCAACCAAATGAGATATGCATTGAGTCATGTAACTCAGGAATACTGTGTTCGCAACTAAATACCTTCCACAAAAGTTCTGGTAAGAGAAGTTGGACCTCTGAAGATAAATCAGGCCATCCTCAGGCTCTATCTGAAGTCCCCCACGTAGCTAAGAAAATTAAGTTGTTTTCTAATGAGAGAGATCATACTGTAACAGTGGGCCAGAGGAACATGTCTGGATTTAATGGCGTTAAAAAAACCTCATTAATAAAAAACTGTGATTCTGAACGTCAGAAATACAATTGCTTAGTCATGGTGTTATCTCCATGTCACATGAAAGAAATAAATATAAAATCTGGACCAAATTCTGGCTCTAAAGTGCCTTTAGCAACAATTGTGGTAACTGACCAATCAGAAATTAAGAAGAAGGTGTTTCTGTGGAGGACTGCAGCATTCTGGGGACTTACTGTGTTTCTTGGAGATATAATTTTACTCACAGGTAAGGTCATTGTGGTAAGTATCTTTTTATTTTACAGAGCTGTTGCCTTTTCCCCCCTCCCACCTTAGCCCCTGAAGGATTCTTTCCTTACCATTTGCTACTTAGGGTTCGAGCATGACTGAGTCCCTTACAGCGTCTGTGTTGGTCTCCTCATCCATGCATTGCCGTTTCTGGGTGTTTACCTGTCCTTCTTTGTTCTGTCCCTCCTTCCCACTGTCCCTTCTGTTCCTCCTCCTGTTTGAGAAGTCTTCTCTGGTTTCTTCTCCTTTCATTCACTATGCTAGCATTCATGTTGTGTCTCATCGGGCTCTTTCTTTATTTTCTTATGGTTTTATTTATGTATGTCTTATTTGTAACCCTTTTCTTTAGCTGTGTTAACAGGACGACATTTCTACTATTCCATCCCTAGTAAAGCTGTGCACACTACATTCTTACTGAGGGAATATGGAATTTCTATTGCATTTTAAAATTATTAAAATTACCAAAGACCCTTGAACTGCATGGGCCCCTTTTTGTGTGTATGTTTTTCAGTAGTGAACACTCCAGTGCTCCGCCATTGCTGGCTGGTTGCATCCATGGATGCAGAAGAACAAGAGATTCAGAGGGCTGGCTAAAGCAATAGATGGATCAACTCTGTGTTATCCAAGGGTCACTGCTGATCACATTTGGAAATATGGAAAGGAGAAACTGCCGCTATTATTACCAGCCGCATATGACTGCCAGTGGAGTGTGGGAGTATTGCCTTCCAGTTACCTTGCCTGTGCTCCTCAATCACGTCTGCATATGGATAATAATGGACATTCACTGGGAACTTAGTCCCTGTTTAGACATTAAATATCTTTCAACTCATTATGTAACAATTGCATGAGGAGAGCGCTGCTTGTCTTCCCCATTTTTCAGCTTGAAAATGCAGACCCAGGGAAGTGAAGTAACTTACCCGCTGCCAGCCAGCTAGGAGGTGGCAAAGCAGGGCTTCACCCAGACTCTAGAATCCCTACTCTCAATATATAGTTGTAATCATGAAAAGCTGGAATCAAGATTGCTGGGAGAAATATCAATCACCTCAGATATGCAGATGACAGCACTCTTATGGCAGAAAGAAAAGAGGAACTAAAGAACCTGTTGATGAAAGTGAAAGAGGAGAGTGAAAAAGTTGGCTTAAAGCTCAACATTCAGAAAACGAAGATCATGGCATCTGGTCCCATCACTTCATAGGAAATAGATGGGGAAACAGTGGAAATGGTGTCAGACTTTATTTTTTGGGGCTCCAAAATCACTGCAGATGGTGATTGCAGCCATGCAATTAAAAGACGCTTACTCCTTGGAAGAAAAGTTATGACCAACCTAGATAGCATGTTGAAAAGCAGAGACATTACTTTGCCAACAAAGGTCCGTCTAGTCAAGGCTATGGTTTTTCCAGTGGTCACTTATGGATGTGAGAGTTGGACTGTGAAGAAAGCTGAGCGCCAAAGAATTGATGCTTTTGAACTGTGGTGTTGGAGAAGACTCTTGAGAGTCCCTTGGACTACCAGGAGATCCAACCAGTCTATCCTAAATGAGATCAGTCCTGGGTGTTCATTGGAAGGATTGATGCTGAGGCTGAAACTCCAATACTTTGGCCACTTCATGCGAAGAGTTGACTCATTGGAAAAGACTCTGATGCTGGGAGGGATTGGGGGCAGGAGGAGAAGGGGATGACAGAGGATGAGATGGCTGGATGCCATCACCGACTCGATGGACATGAGTTTGAGTAGACTCCGGGAGTTGGTGATTCATGGGGTTGCAAAGAGTCAGACGTGACTGAGCGACTGAACTGAACTGAATCATGAAAAATGATTTGTACCCTGCTTTTTCACCTGAAAAGCAAAATCTTAACAGTTTGTTGCATGTCCTATATTGATCTAAAAATCAACACATAGTGTATTAGGGCAGAGATACCAGTCATCTTAAGAATTAATCCCACACGAGTACAAAGTTGATTAAGCTTTGTAACATATGTAAAGAAAGAATGTGATAGGGAAGAGATGTGGGTCAACTTTAAAAGCTTAGAAAGAGAAAATATCAAGGCAATCATGGGTAGTTCCTGGCAGATGGTTTGCGGGGGGAGTGAGAACCTTAGCCAATATACTTTGGTATTTGTGTAACACCGTCAGGTACAATTCTACTGGAGAGTTGAGCACAGGTCGTATCAGCTTTGCATAGTCTCGTCCCACTGGTGGTATCTTCTTTGTCGGCAGCTCAAGTCGTCCAACTTGCTCTTTTCTGATTCAGTGCTTGCCGAGCAGCCCTTTGCTTATGACTCGGCTTCCAAGATGTAAAACCACCTACAAGGTGACGGCAGGCTGCAAGTGCCTCTTTGGCAGTTTTGTATATTTAAACAAAAAGGTTGTGTTCTGTTTTGTTTGTTTATCTCACTAACTTTTTTGAACACAAGCTTATGTTACAGAGCTGAAATCTATTTTTGGAGTTCTGAAAAAAATGAGGTTCCCAACACCGTAAAGAGTGGGTTAGACCCTGGACCACAATTACTTTATCAAGGCATTACTGTCATTGTATGAGCCTCCCAGGAGGCCTGTTCCTAGCAGATGGAAACTCAACCCAACTATCTCTGTTTTTCCCTAGTGTCCATACAGTTGATAACAAGTAGGTAACATTCTGTGAGGTCACTTTACCAAAGTTTACTTAACCATTTTCCTATTATAGAATGTTTAGACTATTTCTATGGGCACCAGTTTTTTTAAATGTTTTTTTTTGTTTGTTTGTTTCTGTTTTGCTTTATTTCCTTAGTTGAAAAAAAATAGTTTACAGATATGTAGTTTCTTTTATTTGTGTGGAACAGATGAAAACTCTGTGGAAAGAGAAATTTGTACTTTTATATTTTCCAAGTGAGGTAGTGAGATTACATTTACAGAGAAATGTATGAATGAAATCCCACTTTAATTAATAGCATCCAGTTGCAGATGATTATCGGAGAAGGCAATGGCCCCCCACTCCAGCACTCTTGCCTGGAAAATCCCATGGACAGAGGAGCCTGGTGGGCTGCAGTCCATGGGGTCGCTAAGAGTCAGGCACGGCTGAGTGACTTCCCTTTCACTTTTCACTTTCATGCATTGGATAAGGCATTGGCAACCCACTCCAGTATTCTTGCCTGGAGAATCCCAGGGACAGAGGAGCTTAGTGGGCTGCTGTCTCTGGGGTCGCACAGAGTCGGACACGACTGAAGTGACTTAGCAGCAGCAGCAGATGATTGTATCTCTATTGGATGTCTCATACTACCTACTGATATCCACCCAAAACTGAACAATTCTGTGAAACAGATGGATTCCAGATCACATTCCATTCAGCAATGGATATTTTTCTACTACACTTTAGCCATAGATTGAAAAGATGCTCTAAATATGGTCTATATAGTCTCTAAGGAGACTAGTGACTAGAGTTAAAAGAGAAGGCCTGGGACCTAGCTGGGAAACCAGTATATAAAGAGCAAATAGAAAACTGTATCAGTGAATGGACCAAGAAAGGCGGGGCACGGGCTGAATTCTTAAGTCCCCTCCATCTGGTCCCCAGAGTTTAACATTTTACCAGTCTGAACGTAGGTTTTACAATATGGTTTTCTGAAAGTTCTGCTTGAAATTTCTTGTTTGTTCCTTTCTGAAGAGCAGGTGTCCTGAAGGTCAGATCTTGAAAAGCCTCAAATGCTGTACTGGTTGTCCCTGACCAGGCCACGAGGAGCCACTGAGAGTTTTTTAAATCAAGTCAGTAGATCACATTAATGTTCTTGATGAATCATTCATTAGCATCATGGGACATGGATTGGAGATAGGAAGTGAACCTGCTTGGAGAGAGAAGAATGTTTGATGCAAAACAGTAGCCGTGGCAGGGCTGCGGGCAGAGTCAAGAAGTGGAGTCAACAGTTGGGTGGAGACAAAGATGGGAAAGGAGAGGAAGTTCAGGATGATGTCATGTTTCAGTTCAGCAGCAGCAGCAGCAGCATAGTGCCAACAAATGAGATGGGGCATACAAGAAGAAAAGCAGATTCGAGCAAGGCTGAGTTTGGGGAGCTAATAGGCTATCCAGTCAGGAATGCCAGTTAGGCAGTTGTGGGTAAATGGGTAAATGGGGTTGAAGCCGAGGAGGGGATCTGGGATATGAATTTGGAAGTAACTACTTGGAGATCATGCACCTTGGTTTCCTTTGATTATTTTCCTGCCATTAGTGTATCTTCACGCCGCTAACATTTTATACACTGATTGTATCCTGCCTGGGATGGATCTGCCTCTGTCTTATACTTAATTTTTGTTCTACCTGGAATTGTTTCTCCCAGTTGGTATGTTTAGTTCCACTGTTTCTTCTCTTTCCATCTTAGATCATGCGGCTCTTTTCCTGGGAAGTGTTCCTTACCTGCAAAGTATTCAATTTTTAACATCTATAGAAGATGATTACCATTCAGTTTAGGGAAAAATAATCAAAGTTCTTTAAGAATGCCTTATATTTATATATGGCTTATAGCAGAGGAAATAAATGCATACTAAATATGTTTACTCTTCTAGGAACTACTGCTTTGGAACCCTGCTTTGCTTCCTGATCCTAAATGATTTACTTTTAATTTATCAGAAATATATATTACACATTTGCCTTAACTGAACAAAATCGTTAAAATTTTCTCTATGGAGCAGAGCTTCCATATTGAGATTATTTGAATATACAGAAGAAATTTTGTTATTTTACCTACATATAGACATTCCTAGGTTCAGAGATCAAATTTGCTATTTTATCATTTTGTGCCTTTAGGGAGATCATTTACCCTATTTGGACTTCAGTTCCCTGGCATGTGAGAGGCATGCATGGTATTTTGCTATGATGAGTACATTAATCCCAGTGTGACGGAATTTTTAGCATGATCAGAACTTTTTTTCCCCCTTTCTAGATGTCACTATCCATGAGGATCACTGGCTTGGTGAGACAGTACTGCAATCAACATTTACCAGTCAGTTATTAAATCTTGGGAGTTATTCATCTGTCCAGCCTGAAGAATGTAAGACATATTTTAAATTTAAATATAATAATTTCTTAGTATTTAAAGTATATACACATATTGAGAAAAAGTAGAGTTAAAATGGCAATGTTACAAAATGTTTTCTAAGTAGTTAGCTGAAAGGTATTGATTTGTTTTCAGTAAGAAGTAAAATAGAATTTATAAAAATCAACTTGTAGAGTGTAAATCACATTTATTTTAAGAAATATTGGGGTTCATGATTTGTTTTCTTTATCTTAGGGTCAATATCGTCGTGATTCTTAACCTTTTAGGGAGTCGTAGACCTCTTTGAGAAGCTATGTGCCATTTCTTAAGAAAAATAGACTTAAGTAGGGAGATATAAAATTTTGCATATCATTCCAAGTGATTCCATGGACCTCTGAAGTTCTTCCATGGAATTTCTGAGCCTCTGGAATTCTTGAGGTAATGAAAAGAGGAGGTTGTATGACAAATACATGTTTAGTTTTATACAAAATTGCCAAACTATTTTTGCAGAGTGGCTGTGCCACTTAAACTCCCTACCAGCAATGTATCTTGTAGTTTCTCTGCGTCCTTGTCAGCATTTGGTATTGTCCTATTCTAAAAGTTTAGCCATTCTGATCACTGTGCAGTGATATCTCATTGTGGTGTTAACTTGCATTTCTCTAATGGCACAAGACAGATCTAATAGACAGAATATGACTAAGAAATAAGAGATCTAAACAGTATAGTGAGCGCTGTAGGTCTTATGAGTTAGGTGTATCCTATGGATGTAAATTGACTTCTCCGTTCTAATGACAGAAATACGCATTCTTGTCGTGTGTGCACAGCACAGCCAGAAAAATTGATCCCATTAGGCCATAAAGAAAACGTTAGTAATTTCTATAAACTGGAATTATTACAGACATACTGATCAAATGCTATACAACTTGAATGTATTTCTTTTTGATTTCTTATAATGTTATTTATTTATTAACTGTGCTGGGTCTTTGTTGCTGCATATGGGCTATTTTCTGGTTGTGGTATGCAGGCTGCTCATTGCAGTGGCTTCTCTCATTGCAGAGCACAAGCTCTAGGGCACACAGGACCCAGTAGTTACAGCACGTGGGCTGAGTAGTTGCAGTTCCTGGGCTCTAGAGCGCAGGCTCAGTAGCTGTGCACAGGCTTAATTGCTCTGCGGCATGAGGGATCTTCCTAAACCAGGGATCGAACTTTTGTCTCCTACATTAGCAGGTGGATTCTTTACCATTGAGCCACCAGGGAAGTCCAAAAACTAGAATTTATTAACAACAGCGGCAGCAGGTCCTATATCTGGAAATTTTATACCTACTAAACAAATTTTGAATGAAAAAGGAAATGCAAACTGGTATTGTAGAATTTAAAAATGTAATAATGAAAACACTGCATGTCAGAATATCTGGGATGCATTTAAGGAAAATTATCAAAGAAAAATTTATTAGCTGAATTCTTTTTTATCAATAATAATAAAAAAATAAAAATACATGAATTAAATTCTAAACTCTGATACCTAGCAAAAGGACAACAGAGTAAAGCAAAGAAACAAGGAATGAAATAGTAAAGGTGAAAGCAGTAATTAATAAGAATGGGCATTTTAAAATGATAAATAGTTTTAATAATAAAACCTTGTTTCCAAAAAAATAGATGAACTAGCTAGATAATTTGATCAAGAAAAAAGGGAGACATGCACCTCAGTGTTTTTTGCAGCACTGTCTGTAAAATAGCCAAGACGATGTCCACTGATAAGAGGAATGGATAAAGAGCATGTGGTACGTGTGTACAATGGAATATTGCATCCATAAAAATGAATGAAATTATGCCATTTGCAGCAACATGGATAGACCTAGATTCTTGTACTGAATGAAGTAAATCAGATAGAGAAAGACAGCTATGTGGTATCAGTCATATGTGGAATCTTTAAGTTTTTAAAAAATGATACAAATGAACTAATTTGCAAAAGTGAAACAGACTTACAGATATTGAAAACAAACATGGTCACCAAAGGGGGACTTTAGGGAGAAGGGATAAGTCAGGTATGCTTGGGATTAACATACACAGGCTACTATATATGAGATAGACAACCAGCAAGAACCTGTACAGCGCAGGAAGCTGTACTCAATATTCTATGATAACATATATGAGAAAAGTGTCTGAAAAAGAATGAATGTATGTAAATTTTCTAGGGAAATACAGATAGCCAGAATTGATCCCATTAGAGAAAGAAAGTTTAAACTCACCAGTTTCTATAGAAGAAATAGAGAAAATTACTAAAGAACTACCATACAAAAGAGGGCCAGGTCTGAAAATAGTTTCACAGGAAATTCTACCAAACTTTCAAAGGCCAGATAATTCCAATGCTGTATAAATTAGTCCAGAGTATTGAAGGAGAACATTCCCAATTCCTTTTATAAAGCAAATATAACACTAGCACCTAAACCAAATAAAGACATTACAAATAAAAATGCAGACCAGTATTATACATGATTATTGATGTAAAAAGTCTAAACAGGATTTTAGTAGACAAAATCTAACTCTACATTAGGGAAATAATGACCAAATGAGATTTATTCTAGAAATGGAAGATTTGTTCAGGTCCATGAATATTTTATTATTAATATATCATATTTTATTTTATTATTATTTATTTATATTTATTTTATTATTATTTATTTATATTTATTTTATTATTAATATATCATATTAATACATCTGAGAATTTATTTGACTATCTCCATAGATGTTGAGAAACTCTTTACAAAATTCAACATCCACTTATTATAAAAGGCATTCCAAGAAATCAAAATTGAGGGATACTTTCTCCTATCAATAAGTACAGTATCAGTATAGTGCTACAATTACAATATAGTTGATATTATATCAATAATATAGATATACTTAGCCCTGATGCCTGATCTTATTTAATGTGAAACACTAGAGGCATTTCCACAAAGTCAAGAACGAAATAAGAATATCCCTTATCTCTGCTGTTCTTTTCCATTTGCTGTTGTTCAGTCACTAAGTCGTGTCTGATTCTTTGTGACCCCACGAACTTCAACATGCCAGCCTTCCCTGTCTTTCACTGTCTCCCAAAGTTTGCTCAGATTCATTTCCACTGGGTCAGTGATGCCATCTAACCATCTCATCCTCTGCTACCCTCTTTTCTTTTTGCCTTCAATCTTTCCAAACATCAGGGTCTTTTCCAGTTTGTTGGCTCTTCACATTAGGTGGCAAGGGTATTGGAGCTTTAGCTTCAGCATCAGTCCTTCCAATATATATTCAGGGGTGATTTCCTTTAGGGTTGGCTGGTTTGATCTCCTTGCTGTCCAAGGGACTCTCAAAAGTCTTCTCCAGTACCACAATTCAAAAGCATCAGTTCTTCAGCACTCAGCCTTCTTTATGGTCCAACTCTCATATTCGTACATAACTATTGGAAAAACCATGGCTTTGACTATATGGCCCTTTGTCCGCAAAGTGATGCCTCTGATTTGTAATACACTGTCTAGGTTTGTCATGGCTTTCCTTTCAAGGAGCAAGTGTCTTAATTTCAAGGCTATAATCACCATCTGCAGTGATTTTGGAGC
Source organism: Oryx dammah (assembly GCF_014754425.2). Taxonomy (NCBI): domain Eukaryota; kingdom Metazoa; phylum Chordata; class Mammalia; order Artiodactyla; family Bovidae; genus Oryx; species Oryx dammah. The sequence goes on along the minus strand of NW_024070190.1, from coordinate 18,542,926 downwards.
CCAAGAAAATAAAACCTGTCACTGTTTCCACTTTTTCCCCATCTGTTTGCCATGAAGTGATGGGATCAGCTGCCATGATCTTAGTTTTTTGAATGTTGAGTTTCAACCCAGCTTTTATACTCTTCTCTTTCAGCCCCATCAAGAGGCTCTTTTAGTTCACCATTATACTAGAGTTATTCACCAATGCAATCAGAAAAGAAGAGGCATTTGAATGGGTAAAGAATAATACAAAAATTACTGTTAAAAAAATCAGTAGCCTTCATATACACAAACACCAAACAGAGGGCATAATGGTAGGAAAATTCTAATTTACAATAGTAATAAAGAAGATGTTTCAGAATAAATTAAACAAGAAATGTGCAAAAACTATATGAATAAAAATTTTAAATACACTGGAAAGAAATGAAGACATGAATAAGTGGAAAGGCAACATTCCCTATTACTGGATTAAATAATTCAACATTAAATGATACCAGTTCTTAAGATTATTGATAAATTCAGTGCACTCTCAGTAAAAATGCCAACATGATACTAACATGCTGCTATATATATAACGTGATACTAACATTCACATGGAAGAGCAAGCATGCAGGAATAGCTAGGAAAACAGTGAAAAAGAAAAATATGAGCAACTGGGCTTACTGAGCATTAAAACATACGCTAAAGCCCCAGTAATTAAAGCAGTGTGACACTGGTGCCTGAATAGGCAGCTAGATCAGTGGCAGAGAATAGGGAGAGAAGAATTAGGCACCTTTGTGTAATTTACTATGTAACGAAGATGGTATCTGAAACCACTGAGGCAAAGGTTAGCTTTTAAATAAACATTGCTAAGGTAACTTGATAGCCACATAGAAAAAGATAAGATTGTATCCACTTTGTAACCAAGTAGGGTAGGGGGTCCTTGGAGAAAGAGTATCAGTATCAGGCATGATTTTCTTGACATAAGAGAGACCATTTTTGGCCTAAGCCTTTTGTGATCTAAGCCTGGCCATAATGCTTGTCTTTGAACAGACCTGAGTAATTAATAACCTTTAAGGCAAAAACCAAAAATGACTGTTATCAGGCAAGAGAAGTTAACAATAGCAAAGATAACATATCAGTTGTAAAGATTCCCAGTTCTGTTTCAGAAATAAAGATGAGCCTGAAGTGGTGAGCCACCTGAACAGCGGAAGCTAAAGGATGGTGATGTTGACGTTTTCAAATTTGGGCTCAGCCTACCTCCCAAAGTCCCTTTATGAATATGCATACACTAGCCCAAACCTCTTCGTGAAAAAGTGAAAGTCACTCATTAATGTCCAACTCTTTGTGACTTCATGGACTATCCATGGAATTCCTCAGGCCAGAATACTGGAGTGGGTGGCTGTCTCCTTCTCCAGGGGATCTTTCCAACCCAGGGATTGAACCCGGGTCTCTGGGATTGCAGGTGGATTCTTTACCAGCTGAGCCTCTAGGGAAGCCTGACTATGCATCTACCCTTAGCTTAAAACTTCCCCAATTTTGCTGTTCCAGGAGACACCACTTTGTAAAACATCCCCAGTATTCTTACTTGCCGCAAGTAATAAATCCTTCCTTCTTTCAATCTTTGGATTGGTAGTGTCTTTTGACTTGACACCCACAAAAAGGTGAACCAAATTTTTGGTTAACAAATTCTTATAACAAATAGAAGAATAAACTCCAAATGGATTAAGAATATAACTATAAGAAAATAAAACAATCTAACTACTAGAAGGAAACATAAATGAATTCCTCTCTAATATTGGTGTAGGGAAATGCTTTCTTACTATAACTCCAAATCCAGAGGCAGTAAAAACAGGAGACTGATACATTTATCTATGGAAGAATACTAAAAACACATAAAGTCAAAAGACTTGGCATACTTGGAAGGAATATTGCAGCATACGCCTTAGACAAAATCCTAGTGTTCTAGTATATGGAAAACTCTTAAAAATTAAGCAACAAGGGACCTGATGGGAAAATGGAAAGGAGACATGAAAAATTCAAGTTAAAACTACATAGAGGTGTCATTATTCACCTATAAAAGTGGCAGAAATTAAAAAATAAGACAACACATTCTGTTGGTGAGTCTGTGGGGAAACAGGCTCATTTAACCTTGCTGGTGGGAATGTAAATTGCGCCAACCCTTGTGGAGGGCTATTTGGCAATACCTAACAGGATTATATATGTGCTCAGCTTTCAGCCCAGCAAGCTTATTTTTAAGAATCTATCCTGAAGATAGAATTACAACAGTATGAAAATATCTATACATCAGAACAAAAAAATTATTCATTGCAGTATTGTTTGTAACTGGAAGGCACTAGAAAAGTGGAAACACTCATATATAGAACAGCTGATTAAATTATAGTACAGTCACATAGTGGAATACTATGCAGATGTAAAAAGAAAGTGAAAAGCGTCTATGAACTGATATTAAGTGATTTCTAAGACATACTGTTGTGTGAAAAACAGAAGCCCCCAAAAGCATACGTAGTATGCTGTTTTTCATCTAAGAAAGAAGGGAGGAATAAGAAAATATATGTATAACTCCACATTTGTGCGACAAAAGTACAGGAAGGGGCTTCCCCTTGGCGGCCCAGTGGCTAAGAATCCACCATATGGTACAGGCGACACCAGTTTGATCCCTAGTCTGAGAAGATCCCACAGGCCCCAGAGCAGCTGAACTTGTGTGCTGCGCTATTCAGCCTGCGCCCGAGAGCCTGGGAGCCCGTGAGCTGCGGCTACGGAAGCCCGAGCCCTGGAGCCCATGCTCCACAGGAGCAGTCACAGCGATGAGAAGCGCTGGCACAGCAGCTAGAGAGAGCCAGCATACAGCAGCAAGGCCCAGTGCAACCGAACACAGACACATAAATGGATTTCTTTTTTTAATGCAGGAAGGATGAACCAGAAGTAACAAGATTGGTTACCTGCAGGGAAGGGTTGGGAGAGAGGTAGAAAGAAAGAGAATGGAAATAGGGAAACACTGGTGGAGAAGGGGTGACACCTCTTTGAGTGTCTCTTTGTGTGTCTCTGTCTTGTAGAGCCATAGTATGTTTCATATGCCCCCAAAGCAAACAGGTAAAACCAGTTAGAATGCGGAGTAGGAATCCAGATGGAATGGAAACACCCACAAATGAACCTCACAGTATCAAACATGAGTAAAGTGACTGTGCAGAAGGGTAGTGGGGACCAAAGAACAAACCCAGGAAACTGGGGGAAACGGTGTATTGACTGGCTTCTGTAAGGCCAAGGGGAAAAAAAGCTGTACATAAGCGCTGTAGTCTAGTAATAAAAGTGCTGCTCAAGGAGGAACGGGTGAGCAACAGCCTTGTATATGTACTAGAATTGAACAAGTAAATAAATATGTAATAGATAATGAGAATTGGGTTTTTCGTTGTTACAGAAAGAAATTATATATAAAAAAGGGGGAAGATTAAAGGGAACCTTTTGGATTAGAGTCAGAGATATAAGTGCATGGTCTTATATATATATAAATATAAGCAAATAGATACAGGAATACAGAAATATAGGTATAAGTGTATGGATGGGCTATTATGCTCAGTACATAAATTTCCTGGTTCTGTCTGCTGAGAGGACACAGAAGCAGTGACACCTCAGTAGTAATGATCCCACCTAGTGCCCGTCTCTTACTCTGTAAAAGCAATCAGCACTGCTGGAAGTGGTTGATTACAAGCCCGGGGCGAAGAAAATCCGAGAAGAGGCTGGAACTTTAATGGTGTCAGAAAAGGGTTGTTTTGAAAGAACACAAAACCCAGCTTTAAGGACAGCCTATTGGCAAAAACTGAAACAATTTAAGAAAAAAAGAAAAGATAATGTTGGATTATAGCCCTCAGAATAAGATATGTATGGATTCATACTGATATAAATATTTAACTAACTTATAAAACAAGTAAGCAAGTAAATAAATGAGAGAGCTCTTTTTCACAATTCCATGGGATAAATTGGAAGTCCAATGAATAAATGTGAGAAGAAAGAAGAAAACAGAGAATTACCATTAGGTAACTACTTCAGTAATAAATATTGTGAACAAGGATCCATTAAGAGATGCTAAAATTAGTAGGTGGGAGTTTGGGGGAGATATAGCAGTGCATATGTATGCAAAGTATCTCCCCAAGGTAGTTACCAACACACAGGGGGAAATAACTTTATAATGAAGAAACTTGGCTGACATCAACTTAACTGGGTGATCAAGGTAAGTATTCTCTGTATTAAGGATATTGCGAATTCCTTGCTTTGTTGCATTGACAGGGACACAGCATAATTTTTGTGATATTCCTGCCAAGAATGCATAACCTCATTTCAGTCATGAGTAAACATTGGAGAAATCCCAATGGAGAGACATTCTACAAAGTAACTGATCAATATTCTTCAGAAGTGTCAAGGTCATGAATGACAAGACTGATAACAACTGCAGACTAAAGGAGGGTAAAGAGAAATAAGAACTAAATGTAATGTAGAATCCTGGATAGGATGCCACACAGAAGAAGAATATTAGTGGGAAAATTGGTAAAATTTGAGTAAGATTTATAGTTTAGTTAATAACATTAATATTTAGACAGTATTAGTTTCTTGTTTGTGGATAACATGATGGATTATTATGATTATTATTTATAGATTTACAAAGAATCCTTCCCCTCTTAAAACTACAAGCAGATTATTAGAAATAATGGGAAAGTTTAGCAAGGTGGCCACGTAAAATGTTAATATACAAAAGTCAATTGCATTAAAGACTAAATATATTTTGTTCACTGAAAGATTTAATATTGTGAAGATTTCAGTTCTCCCCAAGTTGATCTGTAATTCAGTAAAAATCCAATTAAAATCCCAGTAAGATTTTCATGAAATTTGATAGATTATTCTGATAGGGAAAAGAGTAAGTGGTCAAAAGCAACCTGGGATTTTATTTTATTTTTTAATTTGGGGATTTCTTTAAAAGATTTAAGTTTAATGTTTTATTATGAACATTTGAAGTTGCTGCATCTTGGAAAGCACATTTCCAAGGAGTCAGATGGCTTTTAGAGATGTTATTACAGATGTTTTATAGTTGTTAATACAATAGAAGGGCAAAGAATGTTTTAAAATAATGAAAATAACATGGAATGTAAGTATTTTTCAAGGGATTTGAGAGAAAGATGTTGTAGATCTCGTTTTAAGACTGAACTGGATTCAAGTAAAATTGCTCTAGTTCAGTAATTTCATGAAGATCTAAGGAGCCAATTCTGGATGGAGAATATGCCATGGAAACTCTGGGTAGCTTCAGGTTTTTGTGAAAAATATTGAGCTAGTTAAATAGCTTTTAGAGGTTATTTCAAATTTGTTTTTCTACTTACATAGGAATTTATATTGCCTTGTTTTTCACAGGTTACACAAGTTAGTAGCTACGTAAAGTATGTTCTAAGGCTTGTTTGTATGACTAGATAACTATTTTGAAAATAGTTAACAGTTGATACTTTGAAAATATTGCAGTTGTTTTTCTTCTGAAAGAAGAAGTCAATTTTGGTTTTTATTTTTGCAAGTTGTTACAACTCATGAGAGCTTACTCTGATCAACATACATATAGAACTTTTGTTCTTTTCTCATTAAAGTAAGGTGTCATAAATTTTACAAATTTAGTCCTGATAATGTGACAGGATATAAATTTATCTTAAATATTACTAAATTAAATATATAAATAAAAGTTTTAACACAGTGTTTCCATGAAGTAGACTATTTTGTTTTGAATCTAAGTAATCAAATGTTTTTGTACAAATTTTTATGAAGCAAGAATTAGTAAATAATTTGATGTTAGGGAGCTTCCCCTCCTTCCAAAGCTCTTATTGCAGATAAAGAACAAAGCCCAGAAAAGTTATGTACAAGTTCAGAAGAGTCATTATTGACAAAGTCAGAATTGAACCCAGCTCTTCTGAGTGCAAATGTGCTGGAAATATTGTGAAAGAGGAATCAGAACATCTGGTGAATAAACGGGAGCTGTAGAAGGAGATATTTGGAGTTGGGTTTTGCTATAATGTAATAGGTCTTATCTTCACTCTTCCTCTCTCATTCATTTTTCATGATATCTGTTCTTTTCTTTTATGTTCATTATCTTTGCTATGATATCACCATTGTTTTATAAAATTCATTTATGAATTAAGTACCCTTAATTAGAATAGATTTCATATCAGGTTCTGGAAACTTTAGAACATTTGTTTTTATCCGTCCACTCAGCTATACTGGAAATCTTGTCCTCTGCAATCTTTTCTTTACCCTCCACATCTGATTGTTTTAGATTCTACCTCTGAACTAGTTCACAAGTCTGTCACGCTTTTCTCCTTCACGCAGTCTTGCCTGCTTTCCAGCTCTCATCATCTGCTGGATGGTCATCAGCTTCCTAAAGCGTTCTTCCTACTTTTGTCTGTGAAAATTGATTTCCTCTGCATTAAAGCGTTCATAAACTTGGATGGGAAGATATTACATGCCTTTTTTTTCCCTGCCAGTTTTATGAGATATAATTGACATACAGCACTGTGTTAATTTAAGGTACACAGCATAATACATAATGATTTGAGTTATATACATCATGAAATGATTATGACAATAAGTTAAGTGAATATCATTTCATATGAATGAGATGATAAAAAATAATAAAATTAAAGAAAGAGAAAAAAATATTTTTCCTGTGATGAGAACTCTTAGGATTCACCCTCTTAATAATTTTCATATGTAACATAGAGCAGTGTTAATATATTTATCATGTTGTTCATGACACCCCTAGTACTTACTTATCTTATAACTGAAGCTTTATACCTTTTGACTGCCTTCATCAGTTCCCCACCACCACACTCCAACTCTGTTAACCATAATATTATATCTTTATTTTCACTAATTGCCTACTGAAAATTAACATTTCCTTCCATTATGAATAAGGTGACGATCCACAGTAATATTTTCAATACTTGTAACTTGATCACCAATGGAAAACACATATATTTTCATATCACATTATAGTTGTTGGAGGTAACTTGAATATTATTTATCCACATGATACTTTGGCATACTTTGAAGTTATAGTAGTTGCTGCATACTCTGCTATATCTCATTATTTAATGTTTTAATGAGGCACATAAGTTATCCTCAGTTTTAAAAATATTTTGATTACTGTATTTCCATATAATTGGTTTTACTATCCTATTTCATTTAATGAATTAAAAAATATAACTGTGATAAAATGTTGTAAAATTAGATAATGGTTATAGCCACACAACTTTGTGAAGTACAAAAAGCAAAAACACTGAAATGTATACTTTAAAAGGGTGAACTTGGGAATTCCCTGTGGTCCAGTGGTTAGGAATCTGCACTTTCACTGCTGAGGTTCATTCCCTGGACGGTGAACTAAGATCCCACAAGCCGTACACTGTGGCCAGAAAAAAGAGAAAAAGGGTGAACTTATGTATGTGAATTATATTCCAATACAGTTGTTATAAAAATATTATTCTGATAATGGGTCCATATGCTTTATCAGAATACCAAAAGCATCTGAGATACATAAAGGATTACTAACCCTTTCTCTTTACCTGGAAACATATTCTTCTTCCTAGTTACTACCTAGAAACCTTTTCTTAGGCGTTTTCCCAAAGCATTGCTCAAATATTTCCTCAATAAAGCAAGCCTCTCCCAGCTCCCCTGGGCAGGTCTTTAGGTGTGCTCTTAGGAATGCGCACACATGTCGCTTATATCCTAAGCCCAGTGCTGGTTGTCAGCCTCTAGGCTGATAATTTCTTCAGCCTTGGGATCATGTCTTTGTATCCCTAGCACTGGGAGTCTAAAATGGTTGTTTTTCTGTGTAGTATTCAGATAGGTGGCTAGAGAGGAGAATGACAGCATTGTAGCCAGTGAATATGGTGAGGGCAGAGGCTTAAAAGTGAGAATAAAACATGTTCTGGGAGGGCCAGTTAGAAGAGTGTTAGGAGTATTTCAGATGAGAAATGCTAACAGTCTTGAGGAAGAATAGCGGTGGTTGGGATAGTTGAGAAAGATGTGATCAAATCAGATTTCAGGGATTAGGGCACTGGTTGGATACAACAGGGTAACGGAGGAGTCAAAAAAATAATCGATGCATATATATATATATATACATATATATATATGATTCATTTTGTTGTATAGCAGAAACTAACACAACATTGTCAAGCAACTATACCCCAATTAAAAAAAAAACTAAATTGTTAGTCTTGGTTAATTGGTAGAAAAATGATACTGTTAATGAAATAGAGAAGTAAGGGAACAGGGCAATTTTTTTTTTTTTTGCAGATGATAAATAATTCCATTTCCATTGGTTAAAAACATCAAGCTTATTTTGGCATCTAAACTGGTTCAAGGATAAGCTACATGCTTTATAGAAATGAAATCATGTTTGACATTTAATCACACTTTGCAACATAAAATACAGTTCTAAGAAAATGCCATGTTATCAAGAAAATATAACGTTTCCCTCTTTTGTATATATGGTCTTTTTTTTCTTTCCTAGATTCCAGTATGATTAGTAATGTTGTACTTCAAGACTTACTGGCATATGTATCTTCAAAACATTCCTATCTCAGAGATCTTCCTCAGAGGCATCCTCAGAAAATGAGCAGTATAGAATTTATCGAGTTGGAGCAGCTTCAGCCAGACATACTAGTCCATGCAGTTCTAAGAGTTGTTGATATCACTGTACTGACAGGTAAATATTTTGGGTACTTCATCAATTTTAGGTTATAAAAAAATTAAGACATAACAAGGACCTACTGTATTACACAGGGAACTGTACTCAGTATTTTATAAAAACATATAAGGGAAGAAAACCTGAAGAAGAGTATATATATCACTGTGCTGTGTACCTGAAACTAATGTGATACTTTAGATCAACTGTATTTTGATTAAAAGAAACTTAAGTACAGGACTGTCTTAGTGTACCATTTGGTTATCAGTGGATATTTATCATTAGACAGTAAAGTATGATATTACATGCAGTAGAGTGATGCCAGCTAAATATTTCTTTTCCTTTTCCAGAGGCATTATACAGTTATAGAGGACAGAAGCAAAGGAAAGTTATGTTAACAGTGGAACAGACCCAAGGTCAACATTATGTGCTTGTATTGTGGGGTCCTGGAGCAGCCTGGTACCCTCAACTTCAAAGGAAAAAAGGTAAATACGCCAAAAAGCATTTAATCTATTTATAGGTAAGTAAATGATTAATGCTTATGAGCCTAAGATGAAGGGACTCTGAAGATCAGACGTTTGAAATATAATTGAGCATGATTGAGTATTCTTTTGCAGATTTCTTGTTACAATTTTTTACCTCCTGTAAACAATTCAACGATCTATAACCCTCTATAATTAATGGCAGCAAATTAAAAGGTTTCATTTATTCCCAGGTATACTACTTTACCTTTTTAGTGAAGATTGAAGATCTTACCTTCCTTGGATAATGTTGTTTAAAACTTTAATTCTGGAGATGCTTCTACAATTTTTATTCAGCCAAGGTAGTCTGATAAATAAACTCCTCTCTGGTTATAGGGCAGATGTTAGAGGAGTTGCATTAACTCTTTCAAGTCACAGTGTTACTGTTTAATAAATTACTATGTTCCAGGTTTTTATTCCAGTTGTTTTAAAAGTGTGGGCTATTAAACATCCATAGAATGTTCATGTTTAAAGTATGACCCATGGTTATATTTTTCTTTAGAGCACCAGTTAATCATTTATGAGGTATTAAATTAAATGGAATTGAAACAACAGACTGGTTCCAAATAGGGAAAGGAGTACGTCAAGGCTGTATATTGTCACCCTGGTTATTTAACTTCTATGCAGAGTACATCATGAGAAACGCTGGGCTGGATGAAACACAAGCTGGACTCAAGATTGCTGGGAGAAATATCAGTAACCCCTTATATGCAGATGACACCACCCTTATGGCAGAAAGGGAAGAAGAACTAAAGAGCCTCTTGATGAAAGTGAAAGAGGAGAATGAAAAAGTTGGCTTAAAGCTCAACATTCAGAAAACTAAGATCATGGCATCCAGTACCATTCAGTTCAGTTCAGTTCAGTTCAGTTCATTCGCTCAGTCGTGTCCGACTCTTTGTGACACCATGAATCGCAGCACGCCAGGCCTCCCTGTCCATCACCAACTCTGGGAGTTCACTCAGACTCACATCCATCGAGTCAGTGATGCCATCCAGCCATCTCATCCTCTGTTGTCCCCTTCTTCTCCTGCCCCCAATCCCTCCCAGCATCAAAGTCTTTTCCAATGAGTCAACTCTTCGCATGAGGTGGCCAAAGTACTAGAGTTTCAGCTTTAGCATCACCAGTACCATTACTTCATGGGAAATAGATGGGGAAACAGTGACAGACTTTATTTTCTGGGGCTCCAAAATCACTGCACATGGTGACTGCAGCCATGAAATTAAAAAATGCTTGTTCCTTGGAAGAAAAATTAATGACTAACCTAGACAGCATATTAAAAAGCAGAGACATTGCTTTGCCAACAAAGGTCCATTTAGCCAAAGCTATAGTTCTTCCAGTGGTCAGGTATGGATGTGAGAGTTGGACTATAAAGAAAGCTGAGAGCCAAAGAATTGGTGCTTTTGATCTGTGGTACTGGAGAAGACTCTTGAGAATCCCTTGGACTGCAAGGAGATCCAACTGGTCCATCCTAAGGGAAATCAGTCCTGAATATTCATTGGAAGGGCTGCTGCTGAAGCTGAAACTCCAATACTTTGGCCACCTAATGCAAAGAACTGACTCATTTGAAAAGACCCTGATGCTGGGAAAGATGGAGGGCAGGAGGAGAAGGGGACGACAGAGGATGAGATGGTTGGATGGCATCACCGACTCAATGGAAATGAGTTTGAGTAAATTCCCACCAACTCTGGGAGTTGATGATGGACAGGGAGGCCTGGCATGCTGCAGTCCATGGGGTCGCAAAGAGTTGGACACGACTGAGCAACTGAACTGAACTGAATTGATGTTTCAATAACAGTGTAACATCTTCATTTTGATATTGGATCCTTTAGTTATAACAATCAGAGACAGTTTAATTAGTGGCTTCTGAATTATTTTACTCTGTTAAATTAATTTGGAGGTTGATTAGGTATGTGATCCATTCTTTTTTTACCTGAAAGAGTTAATGAGTCTTTGGAAACTTCTATTTCAAAATAGTTATCTAAAGATAGGATCTATCACATTGCCTCTTTTAATCATTAATAGCCCATAACTAGGAATTGAGATAACTCTGAATTTTGGCTTTCATGTTAAGATCAAACAGTGGCAAATATTTGTTTGGTTGAGAAATCTGGAAAACATGTGTCAGTGATACACAAACCATCATTATTGACCACTGTGTCATGGTCGGGAACATGAGTCTGCTGCATGCCGGGCAGAATGTGGATCAAAGGTGGCATTCCGATTATAGTGGAGCTGCAGCAAAGCAGATTGCTCCGTGCTTAACATGAATATCCCTTAAAAGCTGATAGTTATTTGGTCAATAGAAGAGGAAGTATATTTTCTCTAGATAATTCTTTGATATTTAGGTTAATGTTGAAAATTTATAAATCTGTGAATTAAAGTGTAGTTTCTTTGTTCATTTCTTCAGCATATTTATTTATATTTCAAGTTTTAATATCTGCCTTAATACCTCAAGATCTAATTTTGAAGAATCATTTAAGTAAGTGATTCTCCTTTCACAAATTGTTAGTATTCTGTCTATTCATTTAGTATTTCTTGAGGCATTCTCTGTATTATTCTGTCTGTACTGGGCCCTCGTTTTCCTTGTTCCCAAGGGTAACAAACTCACATTTAGGTGATATAATTAGAAGGGATTGCCAAGCAGTAATTACTGAATACTAGAGACAAAAGAGTTGATGTTTTGGAGAAAAATAATAATAAATTAATTCCCAGTTTTTTTTGAAATATGTTTTGCTAGTAGGAATTTGGTATGCCTGATGTGAAGCAAGCATTGGTTACAGTTAAAGTCCTAATGAGGGTGGGCTAGGGACATAAGTTACACTTCTTGGTAATAATTTGGTATGCATAAAATAAGCTATTCGGAACTAAGTGCCTTTCCAATGCAATATTCTCCTGAAATCTAATAGAAGTCTAATATTTAAAAAAATATAACATTACAATAAAGTATACTCATGACATTACTAATTAAGTGCAGAATAATATAGATGATCCCAACCTTTGTGGTTATGCCTCATGCAAAATCACAGTTATATCTGCATGGAGGTTTGGTATTCCTTCGCACCCTTAATTCGTGATTGAAGTATAGAATTGTATCACAAATTGTCTCGGTACTGCACGGTCTCCCTCAGACTCACTAGCTTAACCCACATTTGACTCCTTTCTGTTTCTTGAACACGCCAAACTTTTTCCTGCTTTGGGATCTTGAATTTATGTATTTCTCCTGCCTAGAGTGCTTCTCCTCCAGCTCTCCCACACAGATGGCTGTCCAATTTCATTTCCCCAGAGAGGCCTCACACATGAATATACAAAATCACTCTCTATCATGTCAGTCTTTGCATTGCACTTGTGCCGCCTAACACAGACAGATGATCCAGCTGATTTGCATGCTTGATAATTAACTAAATTTCTCAGTAGGTTGTAAAGTTTGTGACTAAAAGCACCCTGATTAGCCTGTTCACCATTGTATCCTCATCACACAGAACTGCCTGCACTAATAGATACTTTCTTTATAAATGATTGAAGAATAAAATATAGATCAGGCAGCCATTTAAAATTCCCACTGTCTTTAAGGAATAAAGATGCAAGTTCGAGGAGGAAACAGCTTGTTTCAAATGATAAGGAAAAAATCACAAAGGCAAAAATGCTTGCACATGAAGATTGTTCAGTCCGTTGGCTGTACTAAGGAACTGTATTTAAACTTGGGCACTGAAGGCTTGAATTTCACACTGGAACTCCATCATGGTTAACTTAAACAATTAAGGGGGATATATTGGAAGTGTACAGGAGTATCTCCTAGTAAATAGGGCAAGAGTGATGGGTTTCAGGGGGACTTGGAACTAGGAACAGAAAAGCTTTCTGGGTCCAGGCAACATCTCCATGGACTTGCTTTGTTTACTTAGTAGAGACTTTCTGTCGACTTTCACTGCTTCTCAACATTATGGATAGCACACTGTTACTCTGAAGCTCATGTTTTCCTTTTCCTTTTAAGAGACCAGTCCTATTTCTAAAGTCCCAGTAAAGAGAATCTGATTGCCTAGTTTGAATTTGATTCAGTTAACTGTGGCCTGTAGCATAGGGTCAAAAAGTACCAGTTGGGGGATTCCCTGGTGGTCCAGTGATTAGGACTCTCTGCACTTCTGCTCCGAGAGGCATGGGAACCAAGGTCCCTCATGCTGTACGAAAAGGTAAAAAAAAAGTATGAGTTGGAATATGTAAGCTTATTTCAGTGGGTGAGGGAATAGTTAAGGGGGTCATCTGTGGTCTGGTGGACACACCAATATACTCATTATCAAAGATATGTATGTTCACTAGCCTGGATAGATGTATAGATATAATATTTGGTTTAAAAAAGTAGATTATAAAACTTCATGTATAATAGGATCCCATTTTAATAAAAGTGGATATGTAAGTATGTATATACACTTAAAAAAATCTGGAAATACAGGTACTAAAGTACTAGCCATCTCTAGTAGTATTATGTGGTTTTTATTTTTTATATCTTTAGTTTGAATTTCATGCATGTATGGAATTTACATTTATTCTTTAAACCTTTTAGTATAAAGAAACTTCAAACATACAGAATAATACAATGAACTAAAGTACACATTATCCATTTTATTGAAATACAATCTTACTTTGCCTATTACTTTTCTTTTACTGTCTAAATATTTTATAAAAAGTATATTTTATTTTATAATTTAAAAATTAAAGTAAATTTTTTCTTTAAAACTTAGTAGATATATTTGAAATATCTATCTAACAATTTGAGAAGAAATAAGAATTAAATTTATGCTTCATATTTGTGCCCAAATAAATGCTGGATGTATTAGAAATTGAAATACTTTTATTTATTTATTTTTGCAGTTTATTTATTTATTTTTATTTTTTAAAATATAAATTTATTTATTTTAATTGGAGGTTAATTACTTTACAATATTGTATTGGTTTTGCCATATATCAACATGAATCTGCCACAGGTATACACGTGTTCCCCATCCTGAACCCCCCTCCCTCCTTCCTCCCTGTACCATCCCTCTGGGTCATCTCAGGGCACCAGCCCTAAGCATCCTGTATCATGCATCAAACCTGGACTGGCAATTCATTTCATATATGATATTATACATGTTTCAGTGCCATTCTCCCAAATCATCCCACCCTCACCCTCTCCCACAGAGTCCAAAAGACTGTTCTATACATCTGTGTCTCTTTTGCTGTCTCGCATACAGGGTTATTGTTACCATCTTTCTAAATTTCATATATATGCGTTAGTATACTGTATTGGTGTTTTTCTTTCTGGCTTGCTTCACTCTGTATAATAGGCTTCAGTTTCATCCACCTCGTTAGAACTCAACATCACTCATTATCAGAGAAATGCAAATCAAAACCACAATGAGGTACCATTTCACGCCAGTCAGAATGGCTGCGATCCAAAAGTCTACAAGCAATGAATGCTGGAGAGAGTGTGCAGAAAAGGGAACCCTCTTACACTGTTGGTGGGAATGCAAACTAGTACAGCCACTATGGAGAACAGTGTGGAGAGTCCTTAAAAAACTGGAAATAGAACTGCCTTATGACCTAGCAATCCCACTGCTGGGCATACACACCGAGGAAACCAGAATTGAAAGAGACACGTGTACCCCAATGGTCATCGCAGCACTGTTTATAATAGCCAGGACATGGAAGCAACCTAGATGTCCATCAGCAGACGAATGGATAAGAAAGGTGTGGTACATATACACAATGGAATATTACTCAGCCATTAAAAAGAGTACATTAGAAATTCAAATACTTTTAAAAGGAACAGTAAGTACTAGGAGAAAATATAAGTGAACTTATTTGGAACCCAAAGATTAGTAGGTTAAATAAAATGCTGTAACAAAAAGTACCACACATGAAAATCACCATATGCAAAATTAAAATGCAAGTGAAAAACCAGAAAAAAAATTGTATTTTGTCTGAAAATAATAGCATAATCTAAAGTCAAATACTTGTGAGAATAAATGAGCAATAGATGTGAACAGGCAGGTCCTCAAAGAAGAAATTAAAGTGGCCAATAAGTGTATGAAAAAAAATTATTCTTACTAGCAATGGAAGGCAGACGAATAAAATAATAATGATAACTGATTTTTGTCCTAAGAAATCAGTAGAGAAGATATGGGGAAATAACCACTCTCGTAGACTATAGAAGATGTAAACTGGCGACCCTTCTTTTTTCTCTTTTTCTAATCAAAGTATAATTGACTTATGTGTGTGTGCTTAGTTGCTCAGTCATGTCCAACTCTTTGCAACCCCATGGAGTGCCCGCCAGGCTCCTCCGTCCATGGGATTCTCCAGGCAAGAGTACTGGAGCGGGTTGCCATGCCCTCCTCCAGGGGATCTTCCCGACCCAGAGATGGAACCCAGGTCTCCCACATTGCAGGCAGATTCTTTGCCATCTGAGCCACCAGGGAATCCCATAATTGACATGAATTAGTTTCAGGGAAACAGCCTTTCTTGAGGACAATTGACAGTGCATATGGAAGCCTTAGAATTTGGGATACCTTTGGCCTAATAATTGGCTCAGACGGTAAAGCATCTGTCTACAATGCGAGAGACCTGGGTTAAATCCCTGGGTTGGGAAGATCCCCTGGAGAAGGAAATGGCAATCCACTCCAGTACTATTGCCTGGAAAGTCCCATGGACAGAGGAGCCTGGTAGGCTACAGTCCATGGGGTTGCAAAGAGTCGGACACAACTCAGCAACTTCACTTTGGCCTAATAATTACACTTAATAGGAAGTTATCATGACTATGCATAAAGACGTAGCTAAATATATTTTACCATAGTACTAAATTTATAATAGTGAAAAATAAGAAACATGTCCCGAAAGAGAGGATTGCACTAATAATTTTTAAGATTTTGGTGTACCTGTGCAATGACATATTATGTAGTATTTTAAAATAATGCAGACTAATACTTAATGACATAAAATATACATTTGACATAGTAAGTAAAAATCAAACAAATTGAGAACATCTGTATGGACACTAAAATATTAGCTGTATTTATTTTGAGGTGTTGACTGTAGCTGCCATTTATTTCTTTGCTTATCTTACCTGTGATTTCTAAGCATGTATTCTATAATAAGAAAATTGTTTTAAAATAGTGATTGGTTTTAAGCAACAACTCGGAATATATATGCTTTAGCTCTTTCTAACTATGTTCTGTCTATACAGATTTACTGACTTGTTTTAAAATTTCCCACAAAAAATAGCTGTCCATAGAAACTGACGAAGTGGATGAGATGTGTGATTTAGATTTATAGACTGAAGTATGTGGGAAAATAAAAAGACAATTGTCATTAGAAGACTTTGTACTAAGAAACTTCTTTTTGTTTTAATATAGTTTTAAAGTTGAATTTATTAATATACAGTCTGATTATTCCTGGAGAAATGCATGGCAACCCACTCCAGTATTCTTGCCTGGAGAATCCCATGGACAGAGGAGCCTGGTGGGCTACAGTCCATGGGGTCACAAAGAGTCGGACATGACTGAGTGACTAAGCACAGCACGGCGCAGTCTGATTGTTGAGCAAGAAAGTCTGTGCTACTGTGGTTCAGAATTATTACTGAAAGAATTAAAAATAGGAGCAGCTGAATCTAAATGGTTTTTTGTTGTTGTTCCAAAAAAAATGGCTAAATAGGAAAACTAAGGTATTGAAAAATCATTGAGTAATATGATTATGGCAGACATGTGTCCATTTCTATGTCATTATTTAAAAAAAAAATCTTTCCTGTAGATAATCAGAATGAGTTTGCTATTCTGAATAAACAGTTGGTTATGATAAATTATGACTGTTTAGGAGACCAAGTAATCTTTAGAAAAAATTTTGTTAAAATTATCTCTACCATTCTTATTGCCTTAACACAACATTCATATTTTGCCTCTTTATATCCAAATTCCTTAATGTGATAAAAGTTGTATTTAACTGATTTAATCAGGTCAGTCTGTTTAATCTGGTTTTAATCCTAGATAATTTCATTACGGTAACTTTTTGTTTTTGTTTTGTTTAAGATTATATTTGGGAGTTTAAATATCTTTTTGTTCAGCGGAATTGCATCCTAGAGAACCTAGAATTGCATACAACACCATGGTCATCCTGTGAGTGCCTGTTTGATGATGATGTAAGAGTAATTACATTTAAAGCAAAATTTCAAAACAACACACCCTCCCTTGTGAAGATGTCAGATTTAGCAACACACCTAGAGGAAAAGCGTTCAGGTAAGATCTTATTTATAAAAGACATTGCTAGTTTTAATATAAGCAAAGAAGCTGCCATTTGTAGGAAAAATGTATAACTGATGTAAAAGTGAAATAGAGATCTCTGTAAGTAGCTGAAGCAGATACTAACCTCTTCCTGACTTTCTGCCTATAATCCTTTGAGATTAATTTATAATTATTAAGGGTTACTTAAAAATATTTTTTGCGTATAGTTATAAGTAGCTTATCATTTAATACGCCAGAAATAGATAGCAACTCTAATCAGAATCACTGTTGAGATAAATATTTTATCAAGTTACTAAGCTATCATCTATACATGATTGTTAAAAATGAACATTGAGGAATTTCCTGGCGGTTCAGTGGCTAAGACTCCATGCTTCCAATGTAGTGGGCCTGGGTTTGATCCCTCCTCAAGGAACTAGATCCCACATACCACAACTAAGACCTGGTACAGTCAAATAAACAAACAACTATTTTTAAAAAAGTAATTAAGATTGACACAGAATTTATGGAATTTACTTACTGCTTTGTATATTGTAATAACATACTTCCTGAACTTGAATGTTTGTGAGAGTGTGTATATAAATTTCATTTTCAGAAGCATACCGCATGAAAGGATGCCTGATGAATTTTATATACATACTCACGCAATTTCCAGGAGCAAAATATAATTACTTTCTTTTGAGCGAAGTAGTAGAAAGAGTATGTTTTAGGTTTAGTCTGCTCTATACTTTGAAATGAAGAGAGAGTAAAACAGCAAAAATAAATAACTAGATAAATTGCTACAATTTTAGTGGGAAATACCAATACTTTCCACTAAATTGCATTGGCTTCTTAACTATGGAAATGATGCTAAAAGATGCTAACTCCTAGTTGATGGTATTATAAATTAAACAGCATTTAAATCTATAGTTAGGGTTGCTAAATGCCAATAATGAGTAAATATTGGTGATTATCAGTTTTGGAAACTAATAGAAAGCTTTCCAATGGCTATCATAGCAAATAAATTTAGAGGGAAAATAAAGATTGAAAAAAATGAGATGTATCTGCAGGTTTATTGTTATATAATTTAAATTTGTTAATGGAGAAAAATTTGGTGAAAAATTTCCTCAGAATTTGTATAATATTACTGTTTTTGAAAAAAAAATTACTGTTTTTTATTTTATAGGTTGAGTTATTACAAATATCTCCGGAAATTTGGATCTTGACAGTGAATTTTAGCTTTATTCTCCAATTTGCATAAATAATTTTCAGAATTATTATAGATGGCTTTAGATTTCATTAAATGATAGAATTGTTTTAAATGAAATAAGGTTATTTTTACAGTTTTTCTAATGAAAAGAATCTGATCCCAAATAAATTAGGTTGAAGCTCCTCATATCACATGCTAAGATTCTCAACTCCATTTCTTGGGGTTTTTTGCTAGCATGCTCTGCCCTCTTCTGGTTCGTCCACAGAAATGTAAGAGTTGGGTCCTATGCAGTTAATAGGACATTTCAGTTGGTGCTTTTCAAATAGGTTCAGAATGTTAGATTAAAAAAAATTTTTTAACAAGATTTTTGGGATATAATTTTCGTATAGGCAGTTGCCCTTATTTAATAAAGTGTGTGCATTCACGCTGGTGAGTGTGGACGTGAAGCCCACGAAAGCGACACCACAGGTATGACATCATCTCCTGCCTCTTTGTGTCTCTGTCCACCCCTCCTCCCTGCCCCCGACCCTTCCAGGGAGTCACTCTGCTTTCTGTCACTAAAGATTAATCTGAATTTTCTGTGCTTTTATATATGCAGAATCATTTGTTCGGCATCTCTAACTTAGCCAATTCTTGGAGAGGTATCAGTTTCTTTGAGATGTATCTATGTGGTTGTGTGTATCAGTAAATCATTCTTTATCCTGTTATACAAATATACCATGCTTTGTTTATTTGTTCAGTTATAGATGTACATCTGGGTTGTTTCTAGTTCTTGGCTATTATAAAGTTTCTATAAACATTCAAGTACAAGGCATTATTCAGACATAGTCTTTCTTTTCTCATGAGTGAATACCCAAGAATTGAATCAATAGCTGGATTATATGGCAGGCTTATGTTTAACTGTTATAGATACTGCCAAAAAAATAAAAATAAACTGCCTGTTTCCCCAAACAATTGTCCTGTTTTGCATTTCCACCAGCAGTGTATGAGTTCTGTTTTTTCCACACCCACCTCAACATTTGGTATGGACATTCTTCTTAATTTTGTTCATTCTAGTAGATGTGGAGTAATGGGTCATCATAATCTCAGCTTGCGTTTACTTATTGGCTGGTGATGTTGAACATCTTTTATGTACTTGATTGCCACCTATATATCTTCTTTAATGAAGTGTCAGTTGAAATCTTTTGCTTACCAAGAAAAAGTTGGCTTCATTGTTTTATTGAGTTTTGAGAGTTCTTTATATTCTGGGTAAAAATTCTTCTTTTGGGGGGCTTACCTGGTGGTCCAGTGGTTAAGATGTCACCTTTCTAAGGCAGGGAGTTTGTGTTCAGTCCCTGGTCAGAGAGCTAAAATTCCACATGCTTTGAGACGCTTACTCCTTGGAAGGAAAGTTATGACCAACCTAGATAGCATATTCAAAAGCAGAGACATTACTTTGCCAACAAAGGTCCATCTAGTCAAGGCTATGGTTTTTCCAGTAGTCACGTATGGATGTGAGAGTTGGACTGTGAAGAAGGCTGAGCGCCGAAGAATTGATGCTTTTGAACTGTGGTGTTGGAGAAGACTCTTGAGAGTCCCATGGACTGCAAGGAGATCCAACTAGTCCATGGGAGATCAGCCCTGGGTGTTCTTTGGAAGGACTGATGCTAAAGCTGAAACTCCAATACTTTGGCCACCTCATGCGAAGAGTTGACTCATTGGAAAAGACTCTGATGCTGGGAGGGAATGGGGACAGGAGGAAAAGGGGACGACAGAAGATGAGATGGCTGGATGGCATCACTGACGTGATGGCTGTGAGTTTGAGTGAACTCCGGGAGTTGGTGATGGACAAGGAGGCCTGGCGTGTTGCAATTCATGGGGTTTCAAGGAGTTGGACACGGCTGAGTTAACTGAACTGAACTGAACTTGAGGCCAAAAAAACAAGATGCAAACCAGAACCAATATTGTAACAAATTTAATAAATACTTTAAAAATAATCCACATCAAAAAAAGCTTTAAAAAAGCTTTTTTTTTTTCTGCATCCAGCTTGTAGGGTAGTTCCCTGACCAGGGACTGAACCTGTGCCCCAGTAGTGAAAGTGCTGGGTTCTAACCACTGGGCCACCAGGGAATTCTTGCTTTTTGTTGCCCTTGTTGTTGTTGAGTCACTAAGTCATGTCCCACTCTTCACAACTCATGGACTGTAGGCCACCAGGCTCCTCGGTCCATGGAATTTCCCAGCAAGAATACTGAAGTGGGTTGCCACTTCCTTCTCCAGGGGATCTTCCCAACCCAGGGATCAAACCTGTGTCCGCTGCATTGGGAGTCGTATTCTTTACCACTGAGACACCTGGGAAGCCCAGAGAATTACTGCTAATATCTGTTAATAAGAAGCTTTGTGTCTGTATCATGGTAGATAATTGTCTGCAGTCTCCTTGTGTCTCTTTCTGGTTTGGGGGTTAGAGCAGTGCTCATAGAATGAGCTGATGAGTAGTGTCTCTTTAGTCATCCCTTGCCTGGTGGCTCAGAGGTTAAAGCATCTGCCCGCAATGCGGGAGACCCGGGTTCAATCCCTGGGTCAGGAAGATCCCCCTGGAGAAGGAAATGGCAACCCACTCCAGTATTCTTGCCCGAAGAATCCCATGGGCCGAGGAGCCTCTTCAGTTTTCTAGAAGAGTTTATTTGGAATTAGATTAAATTCTTCCATACATGTTTGGCAGAACTCCTTCAGGCCTCTCTGGGCCTGAAGTTTTCTTTATTGGAAGGTTTTTAACTACAAATTCAATTTCTTTAATAGATACAGGGCTATTCCAGTTACTTGTTTCTTCTTAAGTGCGCTTTGATAGTTTGTATCTTTCAAGAAGTTTGTTCATTTCATCTAGGTTGTTGGCACAACAACAACAAAAGTTTGTTGGCATAAAGTTATAATATTTTCTTACTATCCTTTTTAATATATATAGAATTTGTAGTGATACTGGTATTACCTGATATTGCTAATTTGTGCCTTCTCTCTCTCTTTTTTTTTGACTGATCATTGGCTGGAGTTTTACCAGTTTTATGAATCTGCTCATATAACTACCTTTTGTATTTATTAATTTTTCTATTTTCTAGTCCATTGATTTCTGCTCTGATCTTTTTTTTCCCCTTTCTTCTGCTTTCTTGGGTTTCTTTCTTTTTTTTCACATTCTTTAGGGTGGAAATGGAGGTAACTGAGATGTTTTTTCCCAATGTAGGAGTTGAGTGCCATGAATTTTCCTGTAAGTACAACTTCTAAGTTCTCTACCCAATGCCTTATGGAGTATGACATTTTCCACTGTAGCTGGTGGGAGAAGACATTATTCCTATCTATGTGCAAGCTTCAGGGATTGTCTAATACTTTTGGATGGTTCTTTTCTTGTCCTCTGGTTACATATATTGTTCAGTACTCAGTTGAATTCTACAGGCGGCGGGTACCCTCTGCAGTTCTCCAGAGTTCCCCTTTGTCTTGTCTCATAACCGACTCTGATATCTCTAGCCGTATTAGCCTTCCAGACTCAAGCTGTGTCTCTGTCAGTTCAGGGAAACCACCAGGCTCTGCCTGGGCCTCCTTTCCTGTACTGTAGCCAGTAAATGCTTGTCTGTAAGCTGGGGCAGTTACTAGGCTTATATCTTTTACTTCTCATCTCTTAGGGATCGCTGTCCTTTGTTGCCTGATATCCAATGTCCTGAGAGTTGCTGTTTCATACATTTTGTTTGGTTTTTAGTTGTTTCCAGTGTCAGCTGTTTTTACGCACAACACTTCTGACATCAGATGTATGGTTTGTTGTTGTTTTCCACATCAACAGCCAGTTCTCCAACTCTGAACACCAACTGGGTGTTGTACAGTTCAATTCAATTTTGATGCTGCCTACTTCAAGTTAGTGTCAGACTTCACAGGTTTAAGAGCTCAGTCCTGGCCCAGAAAATTAAAAAATAATACCCCACTTTTTAATTGAATTACAGAGATTTATTCTCAGAGAACTCCATATGCCCACTTCTACATAGAAACATTTATTATTAACTTTAAGCAAATGTAAGTTCATGTGCTGGACATACAGTGAGGCCTAATGAACTGAAATATCAAAGTTTGGAGCAGAAAAAGGTTTAGTGAAGGGCCAAGCAAGGAGAATGAGCAACTCATGCTCAAAAACTCCTAAGTCCCTGATGGTTTTCAGGGAGAAGTTTTTATGGGCAATATTTGGGGTGTGAAAGGGTGTGACTTTCTTCAGATTGGTTGGTGGTAAGGTAACAGGATAATGTTCCAGGAATCTTGTGCTTTTTAGCCTGAAGTTACCATCCTCCAGCTGGGTGGGGGCCTTAGTTCCTGCAGAAGAACTCAAAGATACAGTTATATATATTTTATGAGAAGGACCCTGCCCCACTGGTATTCTGTTGTTTCTTGACTGCTTCTTCGATTCCCTCCCTTCCCAGATTCGTAACTGAATTGGAACTCGGAAAGTCAAGGAGGCTGAATGAAGCCTGTTTCTTAGAAGCAAGAAATGAGGACAGAAAGGAATTTGTGCCTGGGAGGGCCCCATAGGGTCATGCTCTGTTTTAATACTAACAGTTAGTTTAAATTAATAATATTTCTGGAAAATAAACACAGATAGTAGAAAATTTACACATTTTTACATCATCGAACAAAAATTCGATACAACTTTCAAACATGGGAGTCGGGGGCCACCGAAGCCTCTGGACTGATACTAACCGGTGGGATCCTGGGCAGCGCTTAGTGCCGTGTGTGTGTCTGAACCTGCTTCCTGTCTCTCTGTCCCTCCTGCCCCCGCCTCTGAAGCCTCACGGGCTTGAAGATGATCACTGCAGGAAGAATGCCGCAGGCAGGAGAGGGGCCGCGATTATCCTGGTGTCACAGAGGAGTCAATTCTTTTTTCTTTTTAACAATCTTCTTTTTTCTTTTTAAGTCTTTATTGAATTTGTTACAACATTGCTTTGGTTTTTTGGCCACAAGGTATATGGGATCCTAGCTCCTCAGTTCAGTTCAGTTCAGTTCCATCGCTCAGTCGTGTCCAATTCTTTGTGACCCCATGAATCGCAGCACGCCAGGCCTCCCTGTCCATCACCAACTCCCGGAGTTCACTCAGACTCACGTCCATCGAGTCGGTGATGCCATCCAGCCATCTCATCCTCTGTCGTCCCCTTCTCCTCCTGCCCCCAATCCCTCCCAGCATCAGAGTCTTTTCCAATGAGTCAACTCCTTAACCAGGGATCAAACCTGCACCCTCCTCATAGCAAGGCAGTCTTAACCACAGGACCAGGAAATTCCTGTTACATATCTTTTACATAAAACATCTACTTGCTGGGGTTAGAGGCCTAGAATTAGATATAACGATAAAAATAAACAACATATAGACAACAACAAATTAGGTGGCTATAGTTTTGATGATTAATAGCACAAAGGATATATCCTCACTTCATTTGGGGCATGAGGCGGGGAATTGGGAGTATTCTTGCAAGCCCTGGAGAGGTACTCCCCACTGGGAAACCATGCAAAAACCCTGTGGGGTTACAACCAGTCCCTGGTGGGCTTCCCTGGTAGCTCAGCTGGTAAAGAATCCGCCTGCAATGCTGGAGACCCTAGTTCAATTCCTGGGTCGGGAAGGTCCTCTGAAGAAGGGATGAGCTACCCTTACTCCAGTATTCTTGGGCTTTACCGGTGGCTCAGGTGGTAAAGAATCCACCGACAACGCGGGAGACCTGGGTTCGATCCCTGGGTCGAGAAGATCCCCTGACGGAGGGCATGGCAACCCAATTGCCATGGGGAGTTCTTGCCTAGAGAATCCCCATGGACAGAGGAGCCTGGCAGGTTACAGTCCACGGGGTTGCAAAGAGTTGGACACAACTGAGTGACTGAGGACAGCACAGCACAGTCAGTCCCTGGCAGTGAAACTGAGCAGGATCCTCCTCCCTGGTACAGACATCCATCTTTTCAACCAAGGTAGCCAGATGAATCTTTCCTCTTAGTTACAGGCAGATGACCCCTGACACTTTAGAGGAAATGCTGAAGCCGTAAGTGAGTGAGCTTGTCCAGCAAGAGAGCAGAGAAGGCCAACAAGACCTTAGTGTCCTTTACTATAAGTGACTGTGAATCAACCATGGAATTAACCATGTTTGTACATTAGAGTTATGGTTTTGGCCTCCTGATTTATGATATTTCTTTTTGTTTATCTTTTACAGGAGTGATTCTGATCAAAGCCCAGATTTTAGAGCTAGTGTTTCCCATTACAGCAGTTCAGAAAATAGCTCTAAATGCTCGCAGTTCTCTGAAGAGTATTTTTTCTTCTCTTCCCAATATTATATACACTGGCTGCGCAAAATGTGGATCAGAGCTACAAACAGATGAGAACAAGATCTACAAACAATGTTTTAGCTGCTTGCCATTTACTATGAAGAAAATATACTATAGGTAAGGCAACTAAGCAGGCCAGCTAGATGGGAAATGTTTACTATCATGGGACTAGAAATGACCAAAAAGTTACATATATCCAGTGTTTCTGATGAAAAATAACTGGAGCTAATCCAAGAGAATAAAGTTTTTCCTCCTGAGTGATGGAGAAATGGCTATTTATGAAAGCAAAAATTGCCCAGTAATCATAACAGGCATTTTTAAAAAGCACTAATTGGAAGATTTTATTGTTTTTAAGTAGATATACTAAAGAAACCTTTTACTTGGTTTAATTTTTAACCAAGTTCTAAATGGCTCATAAGAAACTCATTTCCCCATCTTAACACATTATTGGAATTTAAAGGTTAAAATTAATTATATGATCTAACCCCTGAGTTGTAGAAGCTAGTAAGATGTTTAACTTTTCTGCACCTCAGTTTTCTCATCTTCACACTAAACATTAAGGATAGCAGATTAGCAATCAGTGTTTTATGCTCTTTTCTATTTCTAAATACTGCAATATCTAAAAACCAAATGCAGATATGTTCAGCATGTTATCATGGAATAATTTAAATAAGAAAATTTATAGAAGCATAATCCATTAGCCTTATTTCTCTTTACATATATTTCTGTTTGTTATGAATAAGTAAATGAACTTTGCTCTTACTTTGAAAGTTGCTTGCCTGAAAAAGAAGATTGGATTCAGATGCAAGGTCCCCTCCTCCCTTTGTCTCCACCAAGTCCATTCTCCACAGCCAACAGAGTAACCACTGCATTCCCCTAGAACCTTTCCAGAATCTCCCATCACACTCTGCATTTGCCATCACACTCGTCTGCCACACTCCTTGCCTTGATCTCTGGGTTGATACTGGCCTTCTGTACAGTTTTTAGCGCTCTGACTTTTTCCTCCTTAGGGCATTCTCGCCTGCTTCTCCCCCTGCCTGACCCCACGAGGCTCACTCGTTCGTGTCTTAGTTGAGGGGCCCTTCATCAGAGTTGTTTTTTTAGTCGCCTCCTTTGTTCTCTGTTGAAGTGCCCTGTGTGTGCACCTGGAGTCATTTACTTGCATAGTCTTCTGAAAAACCTCTTTATGGAGATACAATTCACAGTCCATCAAATTAACCCATATAAAATGTAAAATTCCAAGGCTTTAGTATATTCACAGGCTTGTGCAGCTGTTACCACAATCCATTTTAGATCACCTTCACCTCTCCCACCCCCAAAGTAGCCACTTCTCACTCTCCCTTCCCACCAGCCTAGAGCACCCACTAGCTGAATTTCTGGCTCTGCAGATGTACTTACTTTGGACATTTCATATAAATAATCATACAGGGTGCAGTCTTTTATGACTGGCTTCTTTTTTAACATGTTTCCAGGTTCGTCCATATTGTAGCATACATCAAGCACTTCATTTTGTTTTATTACCAGGTAATACGGGTGTCCCTGCATGCCAGGACAGGAGATGCACGTTTGATCCCTGGGTTGGGAAGATGCCTGGAGAAGGAAATGGCAACCCACTCCAGGATTCTTGCTTGGGAAATTTCATGGATCGAGGAGCCTGGTGGGCTTAGTCCTTGGGGTCACTAAAGAGTTGGACACAACTTGACGACTAACCAACAACAACATATAGATATACTGCATTTTATCTATCCATTCATCAATTGGTGAACATTTGGATTGTACCTACTTTTTGGCTATTATAAATAATACTGCTCCAAACATTCATGTACAACTTTTTGTGTGGCCATGTTTTCATTTCTCTTGGGCATGTACTCAGGAGTAGAATTGCTAGGTTGATGTGGTAACTTTTTACTCCTTTTGAGGAACTGCCAAACTGTTTTCCAAAGCTGCTAGGTTGATGTGGTAACTTTTTACTCCTTTTGAGGAACTGCCAAACTGTTTTCCACCAGCAGTGAATGAGGGTTGCAGTTCCTCCATGTCCTCCATGTCACTTTTTATTATTATCTGTTTCTCTCTTTGGTTGCATGTGCTTTTGGTATCATGTCTAAGAAAAGTATGCTTCCTAAGCCAATATCATGGAGGCTTACTCCTATATTTTCTTCCAAGAATTTTATAGTTAGCTCTTCCATATAGACTCATGATCTATTTTGAGTTAATTTTTATATGTGGTATAAGGAAGGAGTCCACCTTCATTTGTTTATTCAGTTGTCCCTGTACCGTTGGTTGAAAAGCCTATTCTATCCCCACCGAAGCATCTTGCCACCGTTATTGAAAACCTTAATTGTCTTTCTATACTACTAAACTCCGAAGTTCCTTGAGTGAAGGAAGCAGATATCTCTTGTTCACCAGTGTATACCCAGTGTGTACACTGAATAGTACAAAATTTTGAGCACGTATTTGTTGAAATAAAGAATGGAGGAAGAGGGACGTCCCCGGAGGTTCCGTGGTGAAGACTTTGTGCTTCCCATGCAGGGGACGCAGGTTCAGTCCCTCGTCAGGGAACTGAAGGCCCACGTGGCACATCCAAATTTAAAAAAGAGAATGGAAGAAGTGAGATACCCTGGGGAAAGATTATAAAAAGATAAAAGGACCTAGAATCATCATGTGGATAAAGGGAAAAATAAGTTTTTAGAGAGAAAATCAATAGTCATGTTTTAGTGGTTACACTGAATTCCCCTATACTGGTAAGTCTTTCTAAATTCAGTTCAGTTTATCTTGTGATAATTTATTTTTAAAAGGGGCATATCCCTTTCTTTAAGAGCACACAGAATAATTTTATTCACGTCATTTTGCTCATATTGTTTGTTCTTTAGAGTGTATCATGGTTTGTCTCTACTTCTTTGTCTTTATTTAGTGACATGCACAACAGTTTGTTTTTTATGGTAAAGAATCCAGTGGAAAAAAATAACTTGAAATTGTGATTGTGAAATATGTGATTATCATCTTTATTTTATCTCTAAAAGTAATTTGCACAGTAGGGTAAAATTATGTCTTCTTATATTAGTATCTGAAAATTTTAAATGAATCTGAAATAAATAAAATCTATTAATTTATTACTTGAAACTCTTTAAAATAAAAGCCTTTCATTTCTAGAGCATTTCAGGACATCCTAGTGTTGTTTTAGGAATTAAAATTAACTCTGCAGAAAAACCCAGTGATTTGGGCTTCCCTGGTGGTTCAGTGGTAAGAATCCACCTTGTAATGCAAGGGACACCAGTTTGGTCCCTGGCCTGGGAAGATCCCATATGCCTCGGGGCAACTAAGCCTGTGTGTAGTAATTACCGAAGCCAGCACGCACTAGAGGTTGTGCCCCAAAACAAGAGAAGCCGTAGCAATGAGGGGCCCACTCACCACACCTCGAGAGTGGCTCCTATTCACCGCGATTAGAGAACGCCTTTGCACAGCAGCAATGTCCCAGTGCAGCCAAAATAAGTAAATAAATAGATATTTTTTTAATAAAACTGACTTTTGAAATTATATTACATTTAAACATTTCTTTAATTGAAAATCTTTTTGATGGTCCTGAGCTGTTTACTCTTTTGTAGGCCAGCTTTAATGACCATAGTTGATGGAAAATATAAGGTCTGCATCCATGTAGGATCAAAGCTGATAGAGAAGATTCTTCTCAACATTTCTCCTGACTGGCTCAACAGAGTAATAGGTAAGATATCAACATGCCATCAAGAGGTTGTCTTCTGTGAAACCATTCATATCAGGAGTACAGATAGTATATTAAAATAGAAGGAACATTATACTCTAAATTAACTTCTTTTCCTGTCAGTTTATAAACAGAAGGATAGTTTGGCTTGAGTGAAACACAAGAGTATACAGACTACTGCGTATAAAATAAGTGATCAGTGAGGACCAACTGCATAGCACAGGGAACGCTACTCAGTACTCTATAATAACCTATGTGGGAAAAGAATCTGAAAAGGAATAGACGTATGTATGCGTGTAACCGCCTCGCTCTGCTGGACACCAGAAACTAACACAACATTGTAAATCAACTATACTCCAATATGAAATAAAACTTTTTTTAATAAATAAAATTCTCATATATACAAAAAAAAAGAAACACAAGATTATGTGGGTTGGAAGGTAAGACTTGCTCTACATCTGTCTCAGCACATGAAGAGAGAGAAGTAGGTGCCTAATCTCTTCTAACTTTGCAGTTGGTAAGGGAAAACACCAGTACCTTAGTTTTTTAATAGTTAAGTAAATGAATGTGCAGCGCTATATAAACATATGAAGACTGTGCAGATGTCGGTCATGTGGATGTTCAGGAACTCCCGCTCTGATGATAGGAACAACAGTGGCTGGGCATCAGTAGCTAACAACAAAAGTGGAGACGATCCAGTTGTCAGATGCTCAAACTCCATCCTTCCCTCCTTAGTCTTAGACTCTCTAAGCAGATGAGTTAATCTCGTTTAGTGATGGCTCTGCCTCTTAATAGTGGGTTATTTTTTCTGGCTTTCATTTTTGCCTAAATGTTGAACATTGCTTATAGAACGATACAGACTGAGGTGAACAGTATTTGTACTTGAAGTGAGCATGCCTGTTTTCTTTGACTTTTAATGGGGGTGGGCGTCAGCAGAGTAGGGTTAATTTTGCCAGACCATGAGTTGGATTTGAGTTTTTCATTGCTCTGCTTACCTTCAGGTCACCACTGGCTTCAAATTATCTAGCATTATCCGTGCTCATGGTGGGGAGTGGTTCTCCGGAGAGTTTCCTCCGAATATTCCTGCTCCCCTGTCAGCTTTAATCCTTCACCCTGCACCCGGGCCTCAGAGAGTTTCTTACATTCTTATACCTCACCAGGTTGCACAGGCTCCGTCGGTTGTCATTTTTGCATCCCAGCCTAGAGAGAGGGGCAGGAGTGATTCTCTTTGATTCTTGTCTGGCCGTAGTCCTACACAGGTTCTTCGTGTGTCTGGTTCTTGGATGTGGTGCTTTCTAACAGGCCCTGTCCCTCCTGCCATAGCAGCCGAGCTCTGCCTGTGTCTTTGTTGAGTATCTGTGCGTGGTCCTACCCCTATCCCAGCCTCAGGGTCTTGATCCAAGGTGGTTTTCTGCCCCTTCCCCAGGGATAGAGGGATTTTCCTCCGTCTTCATCCTCACCATCTGTATCTTGGGGTAGGAAGACTTGTGGTCTTAAGATCCCTGGTGGTCCAGGGGCTAGGACTCCACGATCCCAATGCACAGGGTCCCTCGTCAGGGAGCTAGATCCCACAGGCACGACTAAAGGTCCTGCAGTGAAGATCGAAGATCCTGCCTGCCGCAACTAAGACCTGGCACAAACAAATAAATAAATATTTAAAAAAGATTTTGATATTCATTAAGCAGCTGACTCAGGGT
Organism: Oryx dammah; assembly: GCF_014754425.2. Classification (NCBI taxonomy): domain Eukaryota; kingdom Metazoa; phylum Chordata; class Mammalia; order Artiodactyla; family Bovidae; genus Oryx; species Oryx dammah. The sequence goes on along the minus strand of NW_024070190.1, from coordinate 18,512,548 downwards.
TCTGTTATACAAACAGTATGTGTATATATAACCATGATAAGATAGACTAGATAAACCTAAGAGTTCTTTTCTGATGTGGACATACCCTCTTTGTTTCAAGCTTAATTTAGGAAAAGATGAATCTCAGTTCTTTCCTGTATTGTTTTATGAAGCCGGTGGCTGTGCCATAAAAGGAAACACCATCAGTCTGAACCGGTGCCTTCTCTTCAGAACAGCAGGAATTGGACCTCATCATAATAGAGTAACCTGTGGCTAGAAAAAGCAGGGATAGAGATATTTACAGTGGCTTTGGGACTTGAGAAACCAAGGGAAACAATGAACCCTTTACATGTGAGCGTTTCCATTCCCTTGGAGAGGACACTTTGATTCTTGTCTGGCCGCAGCCCCTCCCTCTGATGTGTTTTTTCTTCCGCAGCCCCTCCCTCTGATGTCACCTACGGAATGGTCGCCGCGGACCTGCTCCATGCCTTGCTGGCGGGCAGCGGGGCACCTTGTGTCCTGAAGGTGCAGAGCCTCTTTGTGTTGGATGAGAACAGCTACCCACTGCAGCAGGACTTCTCCCTCCTGGATTTTTATCTCGATGACTTGAAGCATGCATCCCAGTCCTTCTCTGAGACCAGAGGAAGAAAATGCAGGCGCTTCAAGGAAGAGCACTGAAATGATTTGTCTTTGGAAATGAATGACAGGGCTTTTGCTCGGGGTTTTAAAATAAGTATGTTTTATAAAGAGAACTGTGCTAAATATATTAATTAAAACTTTTTTTTCCCTAAGAAAATTCTGTGAAGTTTATTGTTCGCTTATTTTTTGGTCTTTCCCTTTCTTGCCTCTAGAGAAATGATCTAGCAATGAGGCAACATGCAGCAGATCATTAGGATTCAGTCTGTCTCCATTTAGTCCCTGCTCCATTCCAGGCGCTGTGCTAAGTACTGAGACATGGACCTGAGGAATTGCTTTTCTGCTATGGTCACAAACTTAATTTTTTTCTTACTCCTTCATTAATAAACTGTAGACCTGACATGATTTCTTTGATTATAGTTCTGCATGACTATGGCTTAGTTCAGATAAGCCTATGTTTAGACAAGTTCCAGATGACCATGTCTTTTGATAAAGAGGCATTGAAAATGTAGGAATATGGTCATGTTTCAACTCATTATCAGGGAAGGCAGAGAGTCATATTGTTCATTTCTAGGATTTGAGTCGGAGAAGGCAATGGCACCCCACTCCAGTACTCTTGCCTGGAAAATCACATGGAGGGAGGAGCCTGGTAGGCTGCAGTCCATGGGGTCGCTGAGTCGGACACGGCTGAGCGACTTCACTTTCACTTTTCCCTTTCATGCATTGGAGAAGGAAATGGCAACCCACTCCAGTGTTCTTGCCTGGAGAATCCCAGGGACGGGGGAACCTGGTGGGCTGCCATCTGTGGGGGTCACACAGAGTTGGACACGACTGAAGCGACTTAGCAGCAGCAGCAGCAGCAGCAGGATTTGAGTACCTCGCTGAATTTACTTACCAACAGACACTTTACAACTTATTACATTCTATACATTCTCTCATTACAACTATAGCAGCAGCTCACAGAGAACGGTAGTCACCAGTGAGGAAACAGGGAGCGGTACTTAACCAGGAGGTCTGGAGGATGCTCAGAGGTACTAGATTAATCATATTGCTTGAAGAAAGCTAAATTCATGATAAAATGAACAGGTGTGTTTTATAAAATTGTTTTGGTTCATTGAAATTTTTTTCTCAAATTCAGGCTTGTTTTGTTTTTAACTTGGCTTCCCTAAAAATGAACGTCAGGAGTTTTGTGATTCTCTCCAAAACCACATACAAAAATGATGAGAGTATGTATGAGAGTGCACACACGCAAAAGAACCTTATTCAGTGCAGAAGGGTCTGTAACTTCTAACAAAACCTTCTTACACAGTTTGTGACAGTTTCTTGTCACGGGAGAACAAGCTCCTGCCTGATCTCTCACACGCCGACAGCTCCTGCCAAACGGCACCTCCTCTCTCCATCCTGCTGTTTCTGTCTGATTCATTTCACTGTATGCTCAGATAAGCTCCGGGTGGCAGGCCAGCGAATTGTCTGCAGAATCAGACACTAGATAAGCTAAGGAGCTGTGTTTATTTACATTTGCTGTTCTTTAGTTGCTCAGTCTCGTCCGACCCTTTTGTGACCCCATGGACTGTAGCCCACCAGGCTCCTCTGTTCATGGGATGTTCCAGGCAAGAATACTAGAGTAGGTTGCCATTTCCTTCTCCAGGGGAATCTTCCTGATCCAAGGATCGAGCCTGAATCTCTTGCATTGCAGCAGATTTTCATGCAACACTGTGATCATACTGTCTGGAAGAATCTTACCAATATGGTATAGTGATTCCCCTAAATGGGAAATCCTGGTTTTATTTTCTCCTTTATTTTTACTTGATGGAATTATTAGAAAAATGTCCCTAACTTCTAAAGAATATAAATTCTCTGTATTAAAAAGATCACTTCCCAAATATAGAAAAAATATATATTCATGTAACCAATATCCCAATTAAGATTTAGAACATTTCCATCACTCTAAAAATTTCTCTCATCTCTACCTCCAGTTAGTTCCCACTAATGGCAGGAAATCACTGTTCTGATTTCTATCACCGTAGATTAGTTTGACCTGTTCTTGAATTTCATATAAGTAAAATCATATAGTTTATTTCCTTTGTGAACTTTTTTTCTCACATCATTTTTGAAATTCACCTGAGTTTTCATGTGACTCAGTATGCATTCTTTTTATTGCTGTGGAATATACCAATTTTATGAATATATTACATTATCAATTTTCTAGCTGCTATAAGCATCATTTTACAAGTCTTGTTCTGGATGTATGTTTTTATTTTGTAGTTGGGGAGGTAAATCCCTATGGAGATTGCTGGCTTATGGGATAGGTGTAGATTTAACTTTGTAAGAAACTTTCAAGCAGTACTCCAAGACTGTTCTATACACGTATGAGGATTCCGATTCTACACCTTTGCCAACATTTGAGGGTGTCATTTTCATTTTAGCCATTGTAATGGGTGTAAAGTGGTTTAAAACATTAGGTTAGTGGCTGTGAGAAAGGGAGCTAGTGCTGGGGAATGGACACGAGAGAAGAGTGTGTGTGTGTGTGGTGGTGGGGGAGCTAGCTGGCTTATCAGTTTCTCCAGTTATCAGTTATCAGTTTCCCTGCAGCTCTGATGGAGGAGATAGGTAGGCCCAGGCTGAGCCCTGCAACTGGTGTCCTGCTGATGCTTTGAGACGGGATCCCAGTGAGATCACTGGGCCTGGTTGGGTGCATTCTTGTGGATTCCCCCCAGGACACATGCAGAGAAGGCTTTCAGTTTAGGGGAAGGACAAAAGGAGGGAGAAGACGCAAACTGGAATCCCGCTTGGCTGAGATGTGCCCCACACCAGGGCCAAATTTGGAGATGACTGGCCAGAAAAAAAAAAAAAAAAAAAGTCCAGAAAACTAACACTACATAAGCAACCTAAGCTGCCGCTAGTAGATGCAACTCACTCTGAGCTCACCTGTGTGCCCTGTGTGGCTGCTGTTTCCACACACACTTTGCTTCTTCCACATGTATTTTGCTTCTGATGAACCCCTCCCCCCCCCCTTTTTTTGTCTCACAATCTTGATCTCTGCTGAGTTCTTCAAAGAAGACAAGAACCGAAGTCCTTTTTTCAGCCTTTCACCTCCGGAATCAGCTCCAAATTCATCCTTTAAAACTTGCTCTGCAGATGGAATTCCCTTTAAGCGTCTCTCCTTCGCAGCGAGTACGCTACTAAACAGTAGAAGGCGCTAGAGATCCATTGCGGGACGTAGGCGCTTTTCTCGGTGGGTGCAAGTAGCTGCCGGAGAAGGCAAAGGCGCCCCACTCCAGTCCTCTTGCCTGGAAAATCCCGTGGACGGAGGAGCCTGGTGGGCTGCAGTCCATGGGGTCGCTGAGGGTCAGACACGACTGAGCGACTTCACTTTCACTTTTCACTTTCATGCATTGGAGAAGGAAGTGGCAACCCACTCCAGTGCTCTTGCCTGGAGAATCCCAGGGACGGGGGAGCCTGGTGGGCTGCTGTCTATGGCGTCGCCCAGAGTCGGACACGACTGAAGCGACTTAGCAGCAGCAGCAGCCAGTAGCTGCACTTATGTCCCGAGGGGTGCGCCGACACTGGGTGGCGCTCTGCTCCAGCGACATACCCTGCACGCAGCGGGTCCCTCCACCGGCCTGCGGCTTGGCCCAGCCCGTCAATCACGTTCCCATGGCCCTCCTGACAAGGAGACCACCAGCTCCAGGCCCCCCTCTGGTCTGTACCCATGCACCACCCACCCCACTCATCCACTCCCTGCAAATTTGTCCTACCGGATTTATCAAATAGCAAACCGATAAAAGCATGTTACCAAACAAAGGGCAGATAGAAATCAAAGCTAGTTATTTGCTGGATTATAACTCATTAGTGGAGATGAACAGAGAACTTACCAGACAGGAGCAAAGGACAGAGGAAAGGAGAGGGAGGGAGGGAGGGAGGGAAGTAGGGGAATAGGGATGAAACGTGGAGAAACAAACAGCCTCACTAGAAACCAAACGGGGACAAACAAGCGGCCCTATTGAATAGGCACTTACAGGTCCTTTCATGGATCCCAGGCTGTGGAATGTTCTGGCACTCCACAGCACCTCTGTCCTTTCTGAGGTCTCTCCGGCTATATGTGATAATGTTACCATTTTTAGACATCTGGAATCTGATTCAGATTCCAGCTTCACCACTTCCTAGTTCTGCAGCCTGAGAGATGGCATTGCCTTCCTGATGCGCACACCCCTCACTTCTAAGTGTGGGCAAGTTCCTCCTGAACTGTTGTACAGTTTCACAAGCGAATGCTCAAAGGCCTAGTACAGTTCCTCAGCGCTAGTTCCCTCCTCCCCACCTTGACAGTCCACTCTGAGTAACACAACCCTGAAGTAGAGAGGGGAGGAGTGACCTGAGCAAATAATCCCATACTTAAAAATTAAGGGGGAAAAACCCATAATAGGCAGATAGTCCAATCTAGCTTCATAAATTAAGACATACATCCATTTTGTTGAAAGAGCCAGCCTTATAGAATGTAGTCGGTTAACTACTTCATTCTGTTCTTCCCCAGTCACCCATTCAAACTTGCTTCCCCCTTCCCTTTGGATAAAATCTAGGGCAAGTCCCATGACTTTTTTGATCATTCTTACATAACAATAAATCTTTCCTGTGACTTCTAGTTGTAAAAACAAGCTATGTTCAGCACTGGAAATGTCCAACCCCACGCAGTGGTCTAAACCTCCAACGTCATTTAAAGTTTACACCTCCCCTTCTCTCCTGCCCTGACCTAGGCTCATGCCTTATAGATAGGCATGGAGCTCTATTTTTTTATTTCTCCAGTTTGTGCTTCCATTCCTCCTCCCAATTTTCTAACAGGAATCTCTTTCTTTTTAATTTTAATTTGATTTATTCATTTCTTTGGTTGCTCCATGTCATGTGGGACCTAGGTTTCTGTGCCAGGGATTGAGCTCACATCCTTTGAATTGGAAGCGTGCAGTGTTAACCATTGGACCACCGCCACTGCCACTGTCCCCTAACAGGGATTTCTGATCATCCAGGCAGGGGCAGGGAAGTGGTACAGAAAGGCCACCTAAGGGGCAGGGGAGGTTCTATGTGACCAGTTATGAGCTAGAGTGTTCACATGGGTTCTTCCAGAGCCTCCTTTTTCTGCAGGTTCCCATGACTCAGGTTTGCCCCAGAGTGTGGAATGGCACACAGTACCCTTCTCATCCACTTTAAAGGTCTGTATTACAGTTTTGGGAAATGAAAGTCTGAAAATTATGCTTCCCAGACTCTCTTATGGACCAGGTTCCAGGTTGCTCACCAAATGTGAGGCACTCAGGTGAAGCTAGGAAGAGGAAAGTAGAAAATCATCCTTTTCTTCCTTTGATGGTGATGCTTATGACAGCAAGATGCTTGAGACTCTTGAGGTAACTTGACCAAAAAAGAAAATTTGTGCAAATTCCAGCCAGTTGTCACTATAGGATACCAAATAGGCAGCAATGGCTTTGAGATCTGGCAGCAGTTACGAGACAGGGAGTTGTCCTCCTCTGGGACTGCACCTGCACAGCCAAGCACAGACCCTGGAGTTACCCATTTCTAGGAAACGTCAATATGGCACCCTGAGTTATCACCCCCGTCCTTGGCCTCTCCCTGTAGCTGTATCTATTGCCATGGGGCTTTGCAACTCTTCTCCCAAAAAGGTGAAGTTTACCCTGCCCCTTGATTTGGAACCTTGGCTACATGACTCACTTCAGCCAATAGGATATTAGGCGACACAGCACAAGCTGAAGGTAGAAACGTGTTTGTCCTTCCTCTGCCTTAAATGGAAAAGCTTTCCTTGGGTTGCTGCTGCCCCTTCAGCTTGTGCTCAGAATGAACGAACACGGAGCAGGCCTAGGTGAGGACATGAGCCTGGTCAGACCCACAGGTTGGAAGTGAGTTGCCTAATCTAGACCAGCCCATATTCAGCTGATCCACAGATGTGTGAGAAATACATGCTCAATTTAGTAGAACACTAAGATGTTGAGATTCTTTGTTATGCACCATTTTTTCAAAAACACCCAACTGATACAAGCACCTTTTCTCCTTTTGGTTTCATCGGCCCCCTAAGAAGGCTATGTAACTTGTGTCATCAAATTCCCTGTATAAAATCACTCTTTGTTGCCAGTTCTTTCTCTGGGAGTAGAATTCTGAGAAAATAATGATTTTTCTGCTTGAGTCAGAATTATGTTCCTGCTGAGAATTAGAAAACCTGAATGAAATACAGAAAGCTTCTTTGCTAAAGAGCTGCCAAGTCAACAAGCATCTGATGGGCCATGATCTCAGAAGAAGGAAAACACAAGGGATGAGCTGGCATTTTGTGAACCACTTTTCCCTTCAGGAAACTTGCTGACCATTTGCACAGAGGGCCGTGGGTTAAGAGGTAGAAAAGGAAGCAGAGTCTCTGGAGCTGAACAGACAAGACGTCGGAGACTGGAGTTGCCAAGGCAGCTAGGATTATCTAGCCAAGATGCTAGATAAAAGCAAAACACAGAAAAGAAACTCTGGGGGATTCTCTGGTGGTCCTGTGGTTAGAGCTCAGTGATTTCACTGTGGTGGCCCAGGTTCACTCCCTGGTCAGGAAACTAAGTGAGTCACGTGGCATAGCCAAATATCAAAGAAATGCTGAAACTTGAATTACATTTTAAAGCTGTTGAAAGAAAAAGAAATGTTAACCTAGAATTTTACATTCACAAAAAGTTTTGGTGGGTTTCTTAGGATTTTCTATACACAAAGCCACGTTGCTGCTGCTAAGTCGCTTCAGTCGTGTCTGACTCTGTGCGACCCCATAGACCAGTCTCCTCTGTCCACAGGATTCTCTAGGCAAGAATACTGGAGTGGGTTGTCATTTCCTTCTCTGCAAAACCATGTTATCTGCAAATAAATATAGTTTTACTTCTTCTTTCATGATCTGGATTCCTTTTATTTCCTTTTCCTGTCCAATCACGCAGCCACTACAATTTTGCAAGAGATAAAGAAGGCATGAAGATTGTAAAGGAAGAAGTAAAACTATCATTCACAGAGGTCATTTCTATATACAAAGAAAATACAAAGACTCTACAAACAATTACAAGTGACTTTAGCAAGGCCACTCACTAGGTACAGAGTCAATGTACAAAAATCAATGGAATTTTTATATACTAGAAACAAATATAAAACACTTAAGAGTAAATCCAAGAGAAGAGGCACAAGAACACTTTCCTGTGAAAGCACAAAACAAGTTTAAAGAAACTTGCAAAAATCCTAAAGAAATGGAGGGATACACCATGTTATACACATGTAATACACCATGTTAATGGGCTGGAGATTCAGCATTTTAAAGATACCAAATTGTCCCCAAACTGATCTATATGTTCAATGGAAAGTCCAACCAAATTCTAGTACTTTTTTGGTGTGGAAATTAAGAAGCTGATTCTAAATGTTTTACGGAAACGCCAAGGGCTTCGTTCTGCTTGGATCACCTTGTGGACAGGACTGAGACCTGCTATCTCAGGTCCATGGGAGGCACTGTGTATTTTTGCCCTGACTGTGTATGTAAAGAGGGGCCAACCAATATAGCACCCCCCACCTCCCCATCAGAGCAGAGAGCCTGCCGGTCTCTTGCCACTGAAAATTTTCAACTGTGAATCAGACATGTCTGTCCATTCTGTCCTGCAAAGGGCATATTTACCAAATTTTCCAAGTGGCCCTGGAAAGGTCACTGATAGACATGAACCTCCGCTTGAAATGTGGGGGTAGTTGGCACCTATGGTCTCAGGACTTCAAGAGAAAGGGGAACAGTTCCATTCTAGTAGCCGGCTATACAAACACACTGTTGCTGTTTAGTCACCAAGTGGTGTCTGACGTTCAACTCTTTGTGACCCCATGGCCTGTAGCCCACCAGGCTCCTCTGTCCATGGGGTTCTCCATGCAAGAATACTGGAGTGGGTTGCCATTTCCTTCTTCAGGGGCTCTTTCTGGATCAGGGATTGAACCCACATCTCCTGCATTGGCAGGTGGATTCTTTACCACTAAGCCACCAGGGAAGTCCCATACAGACACATAGAGAATGCCTATTACATGTGTGCTGTGATGCTATTAGAAATTACTGCAGGATTGATTATCTTAAAAATCATGAAATAAGTAAGGAAAAGCAAACACAGGGTATTCTGTGCATACAGACCACTAGCAGCAAAGCTTATATTTGTGCATTGACAGAGATTGGAGGTGAAGTCAAAGAGGCAACATTTCACTACTTTCTTTTGCGAAAGTTGCTTCACTGTGTAAGAAAAGAGAAGACACCATTTAAGTGATGTTTCAGTTACACAGAAACAAGGCTTGAATATGCAAGGTTAGTAGTATTCAGGTGAAAATGATAACTGAGCACAAGCTGGAATCAAGATTGCCAGGAGAAATATCAATAACCTCAGATATGCAGATGACACCACCCTTATGGCAGAAAATGAAAAGGAACTAAAAAGCCTCTTGATGAAAGTGAAAGAGGAGAGTGAAAAAGTTGGCTTAAAGCTTGACATTCAGAAAACCAAGATCATGGCATCTGGTCCCATCACTTCATGGGAAATAGATGGGGAAACAGTGTCAGACTTTATTTTTCGGGGGCTCCAAAATCACTGCAGATGGTGACTTTGATGCCATGAAATTAAAAGACGCTTACTCCTTGGAAGGAAAGTTATGACCAATCTAGATAGCATATTCAAAAGCAGAGACATTACTTTGCCAACAAAGGTCCGTCTAGTCAAGGCTATGGTTTTTCCAGTGGTCATGTATGGATGTGAGAGTTGGACTGTGAAGAAAGCTGAGCCCTGAAGAATTGATGCTTTTGAACTGTGGTGTTGGAGAAGACACTTGAGAGTCCCTTGGACTGCAAGGAGATCCAACTAGTCCATTCTAAAGGAGATCAGCCCTGGGATTTCTTTGGAAGGAATGATGCTAAAGCTGAAACTCCAGTACTTTGGGCACCTCATGTGAAGAGTTGACTCATTGGAAAAGACTCTGATGCTGGGAGGGATTGGGGGCAGGAGGAAAAGGGGACGACCGAGGATGAGGTGGCTGGATGGCATCACTGACTTGATGGACATGAGTCTGAGTGAACTCCGGGAGTTGGTGATGGACAGGGAGGCCTGGCGTGCTGTGATTCATGGGGTCGCAAGGAGTCGGACACAACTGAGCAACTGAACTGAACTGAACTGATAACAGTTATCAGTGACAAGCAGAAGGGCTGCTGGTGACTTTGAGTACATCTTCACAGGGAATTGATGACTGTGGTTTGTGGGAACTTCCATCTTAGTGAAGTTTACACAGACATCTACCACAACACAGTATTCATAATGGCTCTGCTAGGTTTACAGGCAGTTTCAGCCCTATGGATATGCTTTGGCTATGTGCTTTCATCATTTCTTACCCAAAGTGAGAGCCCAAAGACAGATGATCAGAACCTGTCCACCACTTGGTACCTGGGCGGGCTGTTCACAGCGTTCTCCTGCAGGTGTGAAGCCAGTGAGTCTTGATCCCCAAGAGCCTTCTTTTCCAAGCCATGCTGCCCAGGCTTTCTGGGACTGTTCCACACTTACACGCCCAAGCTCGTTGTCAGACTATGCTATTATATTAGGTTGGTGCAAAAAGTAACTGTGATATTGCATTGTTGAACTTTGCCATTTGATATTGGAATACATTCTTAAATAAATGTGGTTATGTTATACATAATTTTAATGTGCATTTCTTGCTTTATGTTTTTTTTTTTTGCTAATGACACTATTTGCTGTATATTTTATATTTATTTTAGACTATAGAAATAATGTTAGGAAAAAAGCAGACTCGAGTGATTTTTTTTTTTAATTCAAGTGCAAAATGGGTTGTTAATGATCGCAGACAACTCGAAACGTCAACGACACATTTGCTCATTTGCTAATGAGCATACAGTGCAGTAGTGCCTCAAGAAGTTCTGCAAAGGAGGAGAGAGCCTTGAAGATGAGAAGCATAAGTGGGTGACCACTGGAAGTTGACAACAACCAGTTGAGAGCAATCACTGGAACCGATCCTCTTACAACTGTGTGAGAAGTTGCCCAGGAACTCAACGCTGACCATTCTACTGTCATTTGGCATTTGAGGCAAACTGGAAAGGTGAAAAAGCTCGATAAGTGAATGCCTCCTGAGCTGACGGGGGAAAAAAAAAAAAGCATTGTTCTGAAGTGTTGTCTTCTCGTATTCTACATAACAACAATGAACCATTTCTCTATCAGATTGTGACATATGACAAAAAGTGGATTTGATATGACAACTGGTGACAACCAGCTCAGTGGGTGGCCTGAGAGGAAGCTCCAAAGCACTTCCCAAAGCCAAAAAACGGTCCTGGTCACTGGTGGTCTGCTGCCAGTCTGATCCACTACAGTTTTCTGAATCCCAGCTAAACCATTACATCTGAGAAGTATGCTCAGCAAATGGATGATATGCACTGAAAATTCCAACGTCTGTAGCCAGCACTGGTCAACAGAAAGGGCCCAATTCTTCTCCATGACAATGCCCAACCGCACAACCACACGTTGCACAACCAGCATTTCAAAAGTTGAACGAATTGGGCTATGAAATTTTGCCTCGTCCACCATATTCACCTGACCTCTCACCTACTGACTACCACTTCTTCAAGAATCTCTTGACAACTTTGCAGGGAAAACACTTCCACAATCAGCTGGAGTTAGAAAATGCTTTCCAAGAGTTTGTTGAATCCTGAAGCACAAATTTTTATGCTACAGGAATAAACAAACTTATTTTTCATTGGTAAAAATGTGTCGACTGTAATGGTTCCTATTTTGATTAATAAGATGTGTCTGAGCCTAGTTATAATGATTTAAAATTCACAGTCCGAAACTGCAATTAGTGTTGTACCAACCTAATATTTATTGTGAATCAACTGAAGTAAACCCTTTAGACAACTTGTCTTCTCTGCCAGGCAGAAGGTAGAGAAACAACAACAGAAAAAAAGTGTAGGCTGAACATTAACACATCATCAGCTTTCCAAGTTTCCATGGCACTCTACACATGTACAGCTACGATTTCACTAAAGAGACTATTTCTCCTCAATGTCTGAGTTTCCAGTCCAATTCAAGACAGGGATGACCGGGAGCCAGGATTCTACGTCCAGGCACCCCCATGGGCAAAGAAGGACAGAGTGAGTCAAGGAGGGCCTCTCGGGCTGCTGAGATGTAACCCACCGGTCACACCGCTGCCCAGGCCAGGGCTCTCTTGTCCCCTCTTCTCTCCTATACATGAGCATACATGTTCCCCAGCTCAGGCTGACCCTGCAGCCCAGTGAGTTGCTGGATGCAGTGTCCAAGCCTGTGGCTGTCAGGCATGGCTCTGGGGAGAGAGAGCTTCTGGAGCAGACCTGAGTTCCCCGCCCAGGTTAGGGCTCGGTGCTCCGGCAAAGCGCATGCCAGCGCTTTACCAGTTCCTTGGGTTTGCTAAGCATCTCGTTCCAGTGCTCCAGTTCTCTGCCACGGGTGTACATGTAGGGGCCCACCACAACCCGGCCCAGCTCGTGACTCCCTGCAGGGGAGGGAGAACATGGTCATTCTCGGAACCTTAGAAGCCACCTCACCTAAGCCATCCCCAGGGCCTTCCCTCTCTCTCACTCGCTCCTTCTCTTAAGGGAAGTAGCCAGCCCTCTCCCTCTTTAACAGCCTCCAAAAGGGTCCTGACTGCTGTGGAGCTGGAGCTGACGGGGAAGGGAGCTCAAGTAAAAAGCCTGCCCTTTGGTGCGGGCACCCATTCTGCCCCCCATCCTCCTGGTGGTCCATCAAACTGCCTCACGTCAAAGAGCCGAGGGAGGAAGGGGCCCCTCCAGAAAGAAGCCCTCTTCTCTCAGTCAACTTGTATATATTCAGCAGGAACATTCAACAATAATTTTCGCCTTTTACCAACTATCACAATGGAGAAGGGGCCTAAGCTCTGACCCACAAGACCAGCCGACCCAAGAGCTCTGCCTCAGTGACAGTGGACCCTGGAGGGAGGGGCAGTGTGGGATGACTCCACCCTCTCGTCCACCCTGAGCCTCACCCAGGACCCTCAAGGCTTGTACAGAGGGCATGAGGCAACCCAGGGTACATAGAGACCCGCAGCACCGGGTCGCTTGGCCAGTGCAGGTAGCTGTGCTGCTTCCCGAACTCTCTGGTGATTTGCCCCAGGATGGAGCAGCAGGGTCATCCTTTAACCTCTTTTAGGGTGCTATGAACAGTGACACCAGATTAAAGCTGGGTGTGAGCTCCAGCTATCTCACTAGCAAGCTCCGTGTCCTGGGGTAAGTATCTTAGCCTCTCTGAGCACTAGTCTCCTTAGGCACAGAACAGAAACCGTACAGCTCCCTCCAAAGGGTCCACGCTTCCTGAATGCACAGCAGCCCCGCCTTAGCCCAACGCCCCTGGCTGCCAGTGAGGGGGCAGCCTTACCGTTTGCTTCGGTGCTCTGCAGCACTGTCAGGCTGAGGCTCGCAGTGTGCAGCTCCGCGGGGTTGGCTTTGAAGCTGAAGGTCTCGCTGTACACAGGGTTGGTGGAGCCCGGCACAGCCGAAGTCTTTTTGCCCTTGACAAACTTGTTGTGGTTCATCAGAGACACTTTGACAAACACACCTGAGGGGCAGGACAGACTGCAGGCTGGGAGGGGCAAGCAGGGGGCCCAGCCTCCTGCCCATGGGAGCCTGGGTGGGAGGGCTCATGCCTCGCCTGGGTGCCAGGACCCCCGGACCCCATTACTCACAATTGCTGCAGCCAAAGGGCGTTACAAGAGGAAACGGGCTTGATTAGCGCACTGCCTACAGCCAAGGAAATGCTTGGCTCCCTTCCTCTTCCTTCCTCTCTGTCTCCTGAATGCACCCAAGGTTTGGCTGGCCCTTGTTACTGGAGCCTGGCACCACACGCCCATCCGTCCCCATTGTGGGGTGGATCCTGCTTGCTGGGTGCCCGGGGTCCTGGGGCCCTTAAACACCCCATTCAGAGGTCAAGTTTTTTTTTTTTTTTTTGCAGGGGGAGTTGCTGTTAGATGGGTTTTGAATCCACAGTGGAAGGCTGAATGCCAGCTTGCTTATAGTGACCCAAATGCAGAGACGCACAAGGAGCAGACAACCACCTTCTTGCTGGGGGCCTGGGGCTGGACATTTAGGGTGAGCCAGAGCGGGGTCCCCGTTCCTCCAGCTCCTGAGTTCTAGCTGAGGGTCAAGCTCTGCATGCAAGGACACCCTGTTTGCTGCTCCCTGCCCTGGGGGGAGCCCTCGCTTTGCAGAAGGGCCGGGCTGGAGACAGGCAGCACAGTACAGGAGCTAAGGCACTGCTTTGGGAAAGGGAGGGGCAGGCTTGGCCTCAGGGTTCTTAGGGGTCTTGGTGAAGGCCAAGGGGGTGCAGCCTTGGCTCAACGTAAGGAAGCAATTTCTCACACCCCAGCTGTGCAGAGAGGGAGGGCGTGGCTTGGGGGGCAGCAATGCTCCTGGTAGCACATGCAAGCAGAAACTGGATGGCCAGGGTTGAGGGCCAGACGCCAGGCTCCAAGATCATGGGGCGGGCCCTGCCCCAGGGGGAAATCTTACTGACAACACTCGTGTTCTCCCGGAGCCGGAGTCCCTTGGCTCGCAGCACGACCACGGTGAGGCGGTTCGGACGGTCATTGTAGCTGAGGCAGAACTGGAGGTCACCAAATTCGGAGGGAGGCTGGAGAAGCCAAGAGGAAAGCACCCCAGGTAGGTACTGGAGGCCCCATGCCCTCCTCCTTCCTCCTGGCAGGCAGGCCCGGGCTACTCATGACATAGCCACACTCCCTCCTTGAAGTCCACCCACCATTTTACAGATGGGGAAAATGAGGTCTGGAAAGTTGAAGGGGCCTGCTGAAGATCACATAGTAAGGGCCAGAGCTGAGGGTTCAAAGCCAGGAATGGGGAATTCCAAGGCCTATTCCGAGTCATCCTCGGGGTGGGGGGGGTGTTGGGGGAAGAGTGGGTAATTTCCTTGGCAGGTCCACTTGAGGTGTCAACTTTCGTAGCTAACTGATCTGGATGGGAATCCAAATGTGGTTTTCCGGGACGCTCCAGGTAATCTCCAGGGCAAAGGAGCCTCAGGCGCACCTCCACCGTCCCGTGCAGCTCTGGCCTGGGCCCGCCACCGCGAGTCACACTTGTAGGGGTAGTGGACAGTATTCTGCCGGCCACACCTGCTGGCTGTCTACGGTAGTCAGACTCGTGGTCGTCTGGCATGTGTCTGGTGACCCTAGCCTTTACCTCCAGGCTCTCTGCTTCCAGGTCTCTCCAGAGGATGCGCCGGCAGTTGCCCGCCAGTGTCTCCTTCTTCAGAGGGAACAGCACTTGGCCTAGGAGCTGGTGCTTCCTTTGCCTGTCCACGTGGTACACTGAGAACCTCAGCACCCTCTGGTTGACGCTCTTGCTGGATACCTTGGAGAGACGAGGGCCGAGCTGGAGTCAGGTAGGGTCAGGGGATGGGATGATGTGATATGTTGTTCTGGAAACAGAATCTTTCCATGAGGGGTGTCTCAACCAGGGACCTGCACACCCCAAACCCAGGCATCCTCAGGGGACCCTTTGGGGCCAGTGTCCCCAGGTGGGGACACTGGAGGTGGGAGGCTGTGCCAGAGCCTTGCCACACAGAGTGTGGTCCCAGAGCCAGCAGCACCCACCACCCCCGGGGCCTTGTTAGAAATGCGGGACCTTGGGCTCCACCCAGACCCACGAAGCAGAGTCTACCATTTAACCGGCATCCACGTGAGTTGCCTACACTAAAAGTGTGAGAGGCTCCCACACTGGAGCCCAGGCTCTGCTCTCTGAATTTGGCACCTGAACAGTCCTCTCCCTGAGACTCAGTCTCCTCACCTGTAAGATGGGATAATCGTTCTTACTCTCTGGGTTATAAAACCCCAATTAAAGGGCCTGGCTTAAGGCAGATGGTTAATTAAATTTGATTTTCTTCTCTTTCTCTTCCCTAGAGAGGGAAGCACAGAGGCCAGGGTAAGGTTGGTACACAGGGCAGGGAATGATTCAAAGCTCCCCACCTTGGATTTTGAGGTTCCAACAGGAGCAGGTTCACCTGTGAATTCTCACAGCCTGAGCCCAGCAGGACGGCCTCGGGCTGGGCCCCATGCCTCCCCTCTTCCCAGGGCTCAGCCCCGGAAGAAGGTAGAAATCACACTCTCCCCAGTTGCAGACAAGTCTCTCCTTACCTTGCCAGTCAGCTTCCTGCCCTGCTCTTAAAAATGTTTGTCCAAGGCCTCTCGGGAGCTCTTGACTGCTGGCTTCCCATAAGGGCCCCAGTCACCTGCTGAGGCTCCCGAGGCCGCTGTGCGCCTGGCTCAGTGCCTCATCACCCCAGCACTTCAGGACCCTGAGCTCACCTGCCCACCATGCTGCAGAGGTACCACCTGTCGCGAGATGGCTCTCGGGTCCTGCTCTGGCCTCTGACAGGACGGGTGAGTTCTGGTCCCCACCCCAAGAGGCCTGGGTGGCGGGGGGGGTCTCACCCTCCACCTTCCATGGATAACCATGTCAGAAAGCTCATCGTGTTCCAGGGTCTTGGCTGCCTTCCTGAGTCCCATAAGCCAGGGCCTGGCATTCAGTGGGTGCTCCAAGAATATGTTTCTCTTTCTCCCCTCCAGGCAGCCTGTACAGGAGGAGCCCAGCCCTCCGCCCCCTCATCCTTCCAGTCTCTCATCTGCCCCCACCATCAAGGGTCAGGGCTCTCGTACACCCTGGCCTGGCAGGCGCGGTAGGGTAGAGCCTGTGGTGTGGGGCCCCTGGGGGCTGCAGGGCCCTGGTAAGCACCGGAGGCTGGGCTCTCCTGCAAAATGTCTGTCCTTCCCAGGAGGCAAAGGGCCCCAGATCCTGCCTGCTCAGAGGTCATACCTGAAAGACGAAGTGTTCGTCGAACCGTGGACTGGTGGTTCTGTGTTTGGTCTTAGACTGGAGGAAGCGCCGCTCATCAGGCAGCAGGTGGAGCTTCACCAGGGGACTACAGTTCTCTGAGGGGGCGTGCAGCCGCTGTGCCTTGATCAGGCCCACCAGCAGCCGCTCGGTCTCCTGCTGGTATTCCACAGAGAACCACAGCCGGCCCAGGCAGCCCTCAGGGAAGTCAGCCTCACTTTTGTCCTCTGGGATCTTGTAGAGCTCGGGGTTGATGGTCCCCACCACGCATGCGTCTCCTACAACACAGGGACTGGAAAGACTGGCAGGCCAGGGGAAGGCAGGGGCATGGGGACCGCAAGCTCTGGCTCTCCCGCCCCCTCCCTGCCCAGCCCTTCTTGGCTGAGTCTTGACAAGGTCGTTCACCGGCTTCTCCTGACCACGTTCGCCCCAGTCTCTTCTCCAGACTAAACACAGCCCCTCTCTCTATTGCAGCTGGGCAGGACGCATTCTCAGCACTAAGGCATTCTACATCCAGGCCTGCTCCTCCTGGGCCCCCTAGCAGAGGACATAGTATCCATTCAACCCTTGCCCCCATGACTGACTCCCACCCCTAGAGGTCAGGGCCGGCAATGTGGGTACAGTGCCCAGCATCTGGCCTGGCTCCTTTCTGTGGTGTCCCAGAGGATGTCACAGTGATAAAATGTTGCCTCTTGTCTTCCTCTTTAAATTATAAGGGCTTAGCTAATTACTGGGTGGTTCTTAGCCAGGTCTTCAGAGCAAGGAGGTGGGCAGAAAGCTGTGTGCCCAGCTTCCACTATTCTGCTCTCTGGACTGGCCAACCCATCATCTGGAGGAGGACCCCACACAGGTGCTGCACCTGGGAACACTGGGTTTCCAATCCCAGCTTCGTTGCTTCCTGCCTCTGTGAGCTGGCACGGCCCTGTTACCCTCCCGAGTTTATTAATGTGTAAAATGGGGCGATTCCCACAGCCATGGTCTAACTCCAAAATGGTACATGAAGCCATACCTGGCCCAGACTGGGACGCAGCAGGCATTGGTAAACTGAAATACCTGGAAAGAGTGGTCACTGGGCAACTCTGGCATCCTGGGCCCCATCTGGACTCTTTTCAGGAGCCAGGCCCAGGAAAGCAGATAGGTCTGTCCTGGCCTGGGCATACCATAACCCCTGGGCAGGCCCTGGTGGGCACACTCACCAAGATTGCTGCCAGTGGTGTGGGGCAGGAGCTCCGGGGCTGGGTAGGGGTCCTGTGGGACCTGGGCCCACTCTCTGCTGCTCAGGGGTACCCAGTCTTGGCTTTGGAGGGAAGGGGGCACCACAAATGGTACACCAGCTGGCCTGTCCAGAGGCAGGGAGATGACAAATAGGTAGCAAGTGAATGGTATGGCTTCAGAGTGCTCAGCCCAGAGAGTGTAAGTGTCAGGAACCAGAAGAGAAAAAGCCAGCAGGAGCCGGGGGAGGCAAGAGCACCGTCTTCCGGGCCCACACCAGGGGGCACGCACAGCCACCTCCTCCGTGTACCCACGGCCGTGGTGAGCTGGAGTAGGAGCGTAGCTCCTGGAGTCAGCCTGCCTGAGTTTGAATGCCTGTTCTGCCACTTTCTATCTGTACTATCTGGACTTATGTCCATTGAGCCTCAGTTTCCCCGGCTGGAAAATGGGCTTCATAACACCTGCCTCATAGCTGTGGCTCAGATTCTGGGGTTTCTTTGTGATTGCTCCTGGCCTGCTAACAGCATAGAGGAGGCGCTCCATAAACAAACAGACCTTTCCTTCTCCACCCCACTCCAAGGGAAACTCCACAGGGAAGCAAGGCCAGGAGCTCCCTTAGCCCCACATCCTGCCTCACCTGCTTGCCTGGGTCCTGGCATCTGGAGGGCAGAGCGTGTCTCCCTGTGTGCTGGAAGCAGCCGTGGTCCCTGACAGCTCCTCATAGGTGAATGTGGCACAGAGTCTCTTCCAGAGATAGTAGCTCACCCCAATCAACAGCAGCAGCAGCAGCAGCCCCCCAAGGATGCCCCCAATCACGAGGGCCACCTGCTCTGGGGGCAGACACCACCAGTACTGTGATGCCTGGGGAAAGTCACTCCCCTTCACACCACTGGCATTCTGGAGACAGCATTTGGGTAGCAACCCCACCTCCCTGGGTTGGATTCCAGGAAAAACAGAGAAGCAGGGCTCAAGTATCTGCTGGGGAAGGGTGCTACTGGCTCGGCTCTGCTGGGTCTCAGGGGAAACGCCATTGCCCTAGAGGTCCTAATGCCCTGTACAGAGCTGTCTGGTTCTGGACTTGGCATTTTGGGTTAAATGAACCATTTTTCCTTGTGCTTCTGTGTAGAAACTAAGCCTTCTCTTATCAGAAGCTCCATCTCCCCTGGACTCCTGTTCAGGCTTGAGGGTGGTGGGCCTCATGGACTTAGGAAAGCCAGGGAAGGGATGACGCCCTGGGTGGCACTCAGAGCCCTATTCTTTGGGTCCTGGAATCTGCTGAGAGGTTGGGCTCTTGCTTTAGTTCTGTGACTTTCTCTAAAAACCTCTCCTTCCCCTCAGCCTTCTATCACAGCAAGCCCACATATAGGGGAGTCGGTGGGAGCCGGTGGGAGCCGGTGGAGGCGGCTGTGGATGAGGACGGGAGCAGCGAGTGTGAGAAACCAAGGTATACTGGCACTCTGCTGCCAATAGCTGTCCCCAGCCTTGCCCAGACCCGGGAGGCTTCACTCTGAGCTGAGAGCGCTCTGCCCCTCCATCCCGCACTAGACGAGGAATGTCCCTCCTTTGGGTCACGCTTGAGGCGAGGGCTCCCGCGACCCGGGGATCTGGACTGGGTTTGGTGGTAAGAAGGAAAGACACCCACACCTCCTGACCCGCAGCTGTCTACGAGGGGGCCTCAACTCTAACCCCACACCTTGCTAGGAGCGGGAAGCAGGGCAGAGGCAGCGCCCCAGAGGGTGGCAAAGGGGCGCCGCGCGGCGCCGGAGGCGTGGGAGGGGAGGCGAGGACACTTACCTTCCATGCGGCTGCTCTACCGGCCGTCGGGGGCGCGGGCCCGGAGCTTGATCTCGCGGGTGTCTGTGCCTTCAGCCGCTGCCAGGCGGTTGTAAAGCGCTGAGCGGGAAGGAGGGGCGGGGGTGGCGGTAGAGGGCGGTGCCTTGTGGCGCTCGGGTTAGCGGCGGTCGGCGCGAGGCACAGACCCGGCCCCCAGAGGCCGCACTCTGCGCGGCCCGGCCCAGATAGCGGCTCAGGAGGCGCGCGGAGTCCACCAGGCGCTGCCGGAACCCCCGGGCTCCGCTCAGGGCTGGGGGCCTGGGGCTCCGCGCGGTTAAGGCGCCAGGGCCAGGCCTCCCCGGGCAGAGCTAAAACCTCCTCTGCGGGCTTTTCGCCCCTGACGACCTTGTCTTGCGCTGTGCCCGTCTAAGAATGCCCTCGGCCAGCGGGCACCCGTTCCCCACCCCGTCAAGGATGCGCATTCACAACCTCCCTGCAGGGAGCTGTTGTGCGGGAGTCTTAGACCTCAAAGAACCTGTAAGTGGAGAAGGAAAGGAAGTTATTTGTGGGGGACGGAGGTGGGTCTTGTTATTTTGGGGCTTTGAAGGTTGTGTCCAAAGACAGAGCCTGAGCCTGGACCTTGCTCTCACGTGGCACCGACTGTGTAGGAGGGTTCCCTTTCCTCCACGCCCTCTCAGCACCTGTTTGCAGACTTTTTGATGACGGCCACTCTGACCGGTGTAAGGTGATACCTCGTTTGATTCGACTTGCATTTCTCTGCTAGTTAGTAATGTCGAGCATCTTTTCATGTGCTTTTATATGTTAGTTATATGTCACCTTTGGAGAAATGTCTATTTAGATCTACCCATTTTTTGATTGGGTTGTTTGACTTTTTCACACAGAGCTGCATGAGCTATTTGTACATTTTGGAGATTAATCCTTTCTCAGTCGCTTTTTTTGCCAATATTTTCTCTCATTCTGTGGGTTGTCTATTTTTTGTTTATGGTTTCCTTTGCTATGCAGAAATTTCTGAGTTTAGTTAGGTCCCATTTATTTATTTTTGTTTTTATTCTCATTACTCTAGGAAGTAGATCCAAAAAGATATTGTTGTGATTAATGTCAGAGTGTTCTGCCTATGTTTTCCTCTAAGAGTTTTATAGTGTCCAGCCTTACACTTAGAACTTTGATCCATTGTGAGTTTACTTTTCTGTAAGGTGCTAGAGAATGTTCTAATTTCATTCTTTTACATGCAGCTGTCCAGTGTTCCCAGCACCACTTAGAGACTGTTTTCTCTACTGTATTTTCTTGCCTCTTTTGTCACAGATTAATTAACCATAGGTTCTGCCTCCCTCTTTCTTATAAGAACCTTTGTGATTTCGTGGGGCCCACACAGATAATCCTTGATAATCTCTGCATCTCCAGGTCCTTAACTTAATCATATTTACGATGTCCCTTTTCCAGGTAAAGTAACCTGGTTCCAGGAACTAAGGAGTGGAGATTTTGGAGCCATTATTACGCTGAGCAGTGTCTGGGCAGCTCTCAGGGAGAGATGGTTTATATTCTCCTACCTCTTGCTGTCTGGAGCTCTCGACACTCCCAGGCTGGGACCAGACAGCTAGTGAGGCCCTCGTGCCCCCAGATGGTAACTCTCCAGCCACCTTAACACCACAGCGCACCGGCTCCCCCTGGACCTGTGACTGTCCTGCTTGTCTGACCATCCCTCCCTGGTGGGCATGTCACAAACTCAGGTTGGCCACCTGCACAGTTGGGCCTCGGCTTCCTGGGGATCTTCTGAATGTGGGGTGGGGAAGTAGCTGCTTCTGGCAAAGGCTATGCCTGTGGCTAGTCTATGCCAGGCTTAGAGCTGCCCATCCTCTCCCAGCCCTGTGCTATGCCGTCCCAGAGCCCATCACCCTCCTTGGCCTCCTTGTCTCACCAGTCACACCCAAGCAGTCACCATGTCCCGCCAGCTCTTCCTCCTCCATCCATCTTCATCTCCATCAAGAACTTTGCCCAGGTCTCCATTATGCCTCACCTTCTCAACTTCCTCTCTGCAGTTTAGACTTGACCTTATACTCCTGCCTTCAGCTTATGTCTTCCAGGCTCCTCTCTCCATTTCTCACCCACATGGACACCCCATATCCCCCCATTTTTCTGCCGTGCTCAAGGTCCAGACTGATGGAACTATTTCTGGCAGCGCTGCTACTGAACTGGATGTGTGCATGTGTGCGTGCGTGCTAAGTTGCTTCAGTCATGTCCAACTCTCTGTGACCCTATGGGCCATGGCTCACCAGGCTTCTCTGTCCCTGGGGATTCTCCAGGCAAGAAGGTTGGAGTGAGTGGGTTGCCCTGCCCTCCTCCAGGGGATCTTCTGGACCCAGGGATCAAACCTGCATCTTCTGTCTCCTGCATTGGCAGTCTGGCACTGGATACCTTCTCATTATACTGCCCTCTCCTGGTGGCTCG
This sequence comes from Oryx dammah, assembly GCF_014754425.2. Classification (NCBI taxonomy): domain Eukaryota; kingdom Metazoa; phylum Chordata; class Mammalia; order Artiodactyla; family Bovidae; genus Oryx; species Oryx dammah. The sequence goes on along the minus strand of NW_024070190.1, from coordinate 18,490,575 downwards.
TACCATGAAGAATCTGCAACGTAGGAGACCCAGGTTTGACCTCCGGGTTGGGAAGATCCCCTGGAGAAGAGAATGGCTACCCACTCCAGTAATCTTGCCTGGAGAATTCCATGGACAGAGGAGCCTGACAGGCTACAGTCCATGAGATGACAAAGAGTCGGACACCACTGAGCAACTAACACTTTTGCTTTCACTTCCTGCCGGAGATATTTGGGCCCACTATCCTTCCCCACTGCTTATCTTTCAGAATGAAGTACTATGAGTCTCCTTCCTTCTCCATGAAGCTCCTTCCTTATCTTCACTGTATCTGTAGCTACCATGTTGCTTTCTAGGACTCTGTGTCTGTGACTGTCACTCCAGCTCACTCTCCCAGGCAGACCAGGACTTCTGTGAAGGCAGGGGACCATGTCTTATTTATTTTAGCATTCCCAATATCCACCTCCAGGCCAAGGCAGTGCTGAACAGTGGATGAAGAACTTGTGCCCTCAGATGAGCTGCTTCTCTGCTTCCCCCACTTTTGTCCATGTATCACACGTCTTGGGTCCACCCTTCAGGGTCTGACATGAGCTCCTTGGCCTAGCTCTGGAGACCAGCTGCTGGGTCTTACACTCACTTTGCTATCACTATCTGCAAGCACCTTACACCTTAGCAGCCAGCTCACTGAGTTTTGAGTCTTTCTTCTTTCACTGGAAGATGAGAGCAGATGGCAGGAGGTAATTCACCTTTCCTGTTGCTCCTTATGTCCTGGGTATCGGGATGAAAGCTTGATATTCCTGATTCCACTCAACTCTGCCTTGTGTCAGCCAGCCCTGCAGGGACCACCCCTTTAGATGAAACCAAATCAAAGAGTTTCCATTGCCCACCCAATAAGTGGTGGAGCTGGACCCGACACCTGGCCCTCCTCATTCCTTTCTCGTCACTGACTGCTGAAGGCCCAGGCAAGGCCCCAGGGGACCATTTCCTGTGGCGGTGACCTTGAACAGCACCAACATGCACTGTGGTAAGTCTCCCTCAGTCCACTGCCCTGTGGAGGTTCTAAGACCAGGCTGGCCTGGAGCCAGCTCCATAGAACAGAACGGCCTCTGGTTCTGGCTGCTGTCCTGGCCCTGCTTCCTGTTTTCAGATCTTGCTTAGGATTCTCTGGGAGCTAGGAAATCTGAAAACAGCAGCAGACAATGTTTGTCTTTTCCATGGCCAAAAGGAAGTCATATTTCCACTGGAAAAAGCATTTCCAAGGAGGTTTGCAGGAAGTCCAAGTGTTTAAAGGCCTGAAAATGACTGTAGGTGATTAATAATTCAGTGTAATGGATGATTCACGAGAAAGGCCACTTTTAATTAACCTTAAGAATCAGCCCTGTCTAAGGAAGTTTCATCTCTCATCACTTAGGAACAGAAAGGCCAGAGCAGAGTAAAGGCCATGCGGAGAAACATGCGGAACACTGTGTTTCTGACATTTATGTCAATTCCAGCCCGGTCACCCCACGTCCCTCTTTGTGAGGTGGGGGAGGGTTCCCCCATCTGCATCATCTCTATTCTCTGGTGTTATTAAGGTGGCCTTAGCATGAATTTCCGGTAACCTCTTCTTCTGAGGACTTTAGAGAGAGTATCTGTCCTTGTCATATCCGAAGGCCCCTCCTTCTCTCGTACTCCACTGGGCTGGCTCCAGATGTGTGCCATCCTAAGGACAACCACCCAGGGTCCCAGGATGGAGACCAGAGCCCATGGCTTACTGCTGCTTCCCAGGAATGTTCTTGGCTTCTCGGCTCAGTTCTCCCTGCTTCCCGTCCCCTGCCTGGCAGCCTTTTTCCTCTCCTGGCAACAGCGTCCTGCCTTTTCTTTCTTAGGAACTAGAATTTTCTCTCCTCCTTGTTCACGTAGTAACTGATGGAAGTGGATCTCTTCCCTTTCCCCACATCACCAGATCACCTCTGTTCTGGAGCTTTGCATATGACCCAGGCCACAGGGGTAGATTCAGGGGTGAGTCATGACCTAATCAGAATCAATCCTGGAATTTTTGTGGGATCACTCCCTTTTCCAGTGAGTGTTGTTGAGCTGAAGGAGCTAAGTCTAGGGCCATTGGGAGCACCTGTGGAGGAAGGTATGTGAGACAGGAGCTCAGAGCAGTGCAGGCCGCCTGATGAGGCTGTCTGGCCCCTGGTCCTGCTGTTCAGGCAGCCATCTATCCTTAGGTGGTCCAATAAATTAAACCTTTTCTTTCTCTTGAACCAGTATGAGTTGATTTCTGATATTTGAAACTAACACCCTTAATTAATTGTTAGCCATGGCAGGAGATGACTGATGGGGGAGGGGAGGCAAGTTCTGTGAGGCTCTTTTCCCCTTTATACTCAGGTGGGAAGTGAGGGGCACTGAGGTGTTGAGACTGAGAAGTGGCTGGTCAGGTTTGATTAGCAGGTCTAGCTCCAGGTCCCCTGAACACGAAGGCTGGCCCTCAGAGCAGAAGTCAAGCATTAGTGGTTGCGGCTTGCAGGCTCTCAAGTGCAGCTTCAGTAGCTGTGGTCACAGGCTCAGTTGCCCCAAGGCATGTGGTATCTTCCCAGATCAGGGTTTGAACCCATGTCCCCTGCATTGGCAGGCGGATTTTTATCCACTGTACTAAAATGGAAGTCCCCATAATGTCAGTTTTCCAAAGTGGCTGAGAATCAGCTAGACAATTGGCCAATAGTGGGAAAGAAAATTCTGGAAGAGTGGAAGAGAGTAAAGACTTGGGAGATGCCTTTGTTGAGCACTGAGGCTGTGATGTAGGACCCTTTGCAAGAGGGACAGCTGGGTAGCCCAACTCTCCCCTCAAGCCCAGGGAGCTTTGGCTGGGTAGCTATACTCTCCCTCCAGCCCAGGGAGCTCAGGACCACTCTGAGTGCTTGCTTCAGGAGGAAATGGATTGGCCGTTGGTGTGCACAGGCAACTGTGGCTTCTGGCCTGAGATGTCAGAGAGAGAACCAGAGACCAGAGCAATTTGCCGCTGTGTTGGGAAGTAGTTGCACTCCCTCTGTTGGGAGTCAAAGACTTATGGAAATCAGGGACTAGACGTGCCACTTGTGGTGGGAATGCGGTCCTGGGTATGATGCAGAATTACCAGTTACATGTATACTCTTTTTAAGTTTCTTTTCCATTGTAAGTTATTATAAGATATTGAATATGGTTCCCTGTGCTACACAGTAGATCTTTGTTTGTTTTTTTTTTTTTTAAATCTATTTTATATAGTACTGTGTGTCTGTTAACCTCAAACTCTGAATTTATTCCCATCCACCTCTTTCCCCTTTGGTAACCATAAGTTTGTTTTCTATTCTATAGTAGGTTTTTTTTTTTTTTTTTATAAATCAGTTAAGACTTATTTTGGCTTCTTCTTACAGAAAACCTGGTTAAATGTGTCCTAATCCCAGATCACTGCAGATGGTGACTGCAGCCATGAAATTAAAAGACGCTTACTCCTTGGAAGGAAAGTTATGACCAACCTAGATAGCATATTCAAAAGCAGAGACATTACTTTGCCAACAAAGGTCCGTCTAGTCAAGGCTATGATTTTTCCAGTAGTCCATGTATGGATGTGAGAGTTGGACTGTGAAGAAGGCTGAGCGCCGAAGAATTGAGGCGTTTGAACTGTGGTGTTGGAGAAGACTCCTGAGAGTCCCTTGGACTGCAAGGAGATCCAACCAGTCCATTCTGAAGGAGATCAGCCCTGGGTGTTCTTTGGAGGGAATGATGCTAAAGTTGAAGCTCCAGTACTTTGGCCACCTCATGCGAAGAGTTGACTCATTGGAAGACTCTGATGCTGCAAGGGATTGGGGGCAGGAGGAAAAGGGGACGACCGAGGATGAGATGGCTGTATGGCATCACTGACTCGATGGACGTGAGTCTGAGTGAACTCCGGGAGTTGGTGATGGACAGGGAGGCCTGGCATGCTGTGATTCATGGGGTTGCAAGGAGTCGGACACGACTGAGCAACTGAACTGAACTGAACTGAAACCATAAGGAAATTTATTACTGTATTTCATTAACTTGAAGATGCCATTGATTATGAAATGTATCACTATTACACCACTTTGCATAAGCAAAGATGCTATCAAACTATGAAGCAATTCTTTATTATCAAATAGTTGAGACTTGATTTTAAAGGTGTTATGTGTGAAAAATAATATGGCTCTTAGAATTGGTGAAATATGGTATTTCTTAACAAGAAATTGGAGTTAGATGGCCTCAGATTTGGTTTGGCAAAGAATATCATCCAAGACTGAGGCTCCTTGTGTCTTTCTGCTTTGCCATCTCAGCATGCGTCACCTTAAAGTTGCAAGACTTCTACGATAGCACCAAGCTTAGTGTTCTCTAAGACCAAGTTCAAAGGCAGAAAAAGCAGGAAGGGAACAGGGTGGGATAAGTGCTTCTTTCCTCTCTCACTTCTCTCCTTTCATCAGAAAGCCCTTAGCATGTTGACTTTTATGCCTCATGCACAAGACCCACATAGCCATGCTGGTTTCAGGGAAGACCAAGAAAGTGAATATCTGATTTTTCAGTCTTATAGTAGGAGTTGAGCGAGGGCAAGGAACTTCAGAAATGGCTGTTTGTCAAAGGTTGAGACCAGCTGTAGTTCTCACTAGGGTCAAAACTCAAAATGATGTTGTTAGGACCTTGCTTCTCTCAACATCCTGGCTTTGTCACCCACTGGGCTGACTCCAGTATCAGGCTTTGTGTAAGATGATGGCTTCAGTCTCCACATTCCTTTAGCAAAAACTGAGTTTCTTCCTCAAGACTCCCGGAGAAATTCCTTATTGCATGCCATTGGCTCTAAGTGGGACACATACTTATCCTGAGCAACCTCTGAGGCCAGGGTAACGTGAGGCAGTGATTGCCTTAGGCTTGTTGTATGCCCTTCCTCCTGAGACCCACCCAGAGCACATGGGTGTGGAGGAGAGGAGAGGATGAGTAATTTGTAGCATACAGGTTGAACTGTTGGCATAGAAACTTCAAGTGAGATTAGCTTAAGCAACATAGAAGTTTTTCTTTCTTACCTTTCTTAAGCAGCCTGGGAGCCCAGGTGTTTCCCAATCCTGTTGCTTGACTAGCCCTAGGTATTACTTATCTGTGTGGTTTGAGGCCTTTCACCACCTCCATACCCAGCCAGTGGAGAAGGCAATGGCACCCCACTCCAGGACTCTTGCCTGGAAAATCCCATGGACGAACGAGCCCGGAAGGCTGCAGTCTATGGGGTCACTGAGGGTTGGACACAACTGAGGGACTTCACTTTCACTTTTCACTTTCCTGCATTGGAGAAGGAAATGGCAACCCACTCCAGTGTTCTTGCCTGGAGAATCCCAGGGACGGCAGAGCCTGGTGGGCTGCCGTCTATGGGGTCGCATAGAGTTGGGCACTACTGAAGTGACTTAGCAGCAGCATACCCAGCCAGTGGAGAGAGAGAACAGCAGGGCTCACTGCTGCTTACAAGCATCACCTCCCTACACTGCAGTCCTACTGGTCAGTTACCTGGCCAGCTAGCTTCCAGAAAGATAATGAAGTATCATCTTTCCCCCCTGGATTTCCATGTCTACAGATAAAAGGAGATCATGACCACTGGGGCCAATTACCAGTCTCATCCCCAGTCCATCCGTTTGGCCAATCAAATGTCGGTGTTCCTCATTCTCGCAGAGCTTCAGATGTCCTCTCCCAGGGGGCGATGACTCCAAAGTTCCATCCAGTGCCTGCATCCAGCTCCCAGCCTAGGATCTGGGTATGGACAGCCTGCAGTATGGAGTCTGGATGTGGTTCTTCAGGGTTCAGTGCCCTCTAAAGACATACACAAGTTAGCTGCTTCTTCACACCCAATATACAATAGTACACAGGAACAGTATAACATAGTAGGGACCCTCGTCCAGAAGAAGGAAAAAATGGAAGCCCATTGCAGCCACTGGTTGGCCACTGTCATCACATCCTGGTGGGCAGAGACTGCAAAAGATCCCAGGGTGGAGCAACTTCCTTGGATGACAGCCTTCTCTCCAGGATTGTTCCTTTGGGCCCTGGTTGTCCCCACTTTGGTCATTCTCTTCCATCCCCACCACGGAAGTGGGCATCCATGGCACACCCCTCTTGGGGCTGCATAGCTTTTCAGCCCACTTCCTGCTGATGTGGGTTTTGTGGCTTAAGGTTGGTTAGTCTGAGTCAACAATGCAGGCTGGTGTTGACCAGGCTTGTGGTTTTGGGGGAAACATATATCCCTCAAAATAGTAGTTTGGGGCATGTAAGGAAATTTAAAACTCTGGTTTTTTATGTATGAGCTTGTACGCTATACCTGTTCCCTGGAGGAGCATATGACATAGGCTGGCCAATCAAAGAGCTACCCCTCAGCTGGCCACCCTGGCCCAGTTTTACCAAACAGGGTAAGATTTGATTTGTGGATCCAGAGATGTGAGGATGTAGATTTGGGGTTGCCAGCAACCTTGTTTCCCAAGAGAGACTAGGTAAGAATGACTCTAACCCAGAGGCGATCAGAGGGAAGGAGTGTAAGAGACAGAGGCTTTGGATGTTGCAATACTCAAAGCTAGATTCAATAAATTCCCTTCTTTGCCTAAACTACAGAATATTAGCTCTTTTACACAGGGTTCAGTTTTGATCAATGATTGGTTAGGAGGCAAGTCAGTTAGTTAAAAGACAATCGGGGCGGAATCTGATTCAGAATTTGTCTAAATTGTCTAGATTTTCTTCCTATGCTTTTTCAAGTTGCCTTTTCCACACTTAACTGGCAGTTTTGATGACTCACTTTTCAGAGCACTTAAGCCAGTTTTCACAGGAACAAAACTGTCTTTTCATATTCATATCCCATCAGTTCATGTGCAGTTTAATTACCTTGCATAATAACAACGTGTATGGTTGGAGTAAGTAAGTTTGGATACAAACTCACTTGACTCTTAACAAACCCACAACTCAACTGGTAAGAGCAGAGGTGTCCAGTCAGCTAGAGTGTGTCCTCCTGGACACCAGCATCCAGAAGGATTTGTTCATTGTTTTTACTGAAGGAATGGGGACTGTGGCTTATTCTGAAAGTGTAGAGTGGAGTTGTGTCAAAAGCACCGTTTATTTATTTATTTTTGGCAGCATGCAGCTTGCGGGATCTTAGTTCCTCAACCAGGGATCAAACCCGTGCCCCCTCTGGTGGAAGCAAGTAGACCACCAGCGAAGTCCCCAAAGGTACCTTTTAAAGTTCAACTTTCTAATTTTCTCTTGCAACTGTGAGTCCTAACTCAAATTTGCTTTTCTTTGAATAAGATTCTTTCTTCATAATTGCTGGTTCCAAGCTTATGTGGGCCCAGATATTTCTTGGTTACCTTCTGTGGCATTTCTTTGGCTAACAGGCTCTTCCACTTTCTGCAATGACTGTTTCAAACCTCCTCCTCCCTCCTTGCCTCTCCTACCTTTCTATCTTCCCCTTTCTGTCTCAGCACATGATTTTGCCTTTTATTACACACAGAAATCAGAACCATCAGACAAGAAAACAGAAATCAACAAACTTCAATTTCCAGACCTCATTGACCTAACTTGGTATCACTCCATCATTTTTCTTCTCGTCCTCTGGTTACACAGAAACCATTTTGCTCCTGTTTACTATGTTCAGGATCCCAGCGGGGACCTTACACCAGCAGCGATTCCCACTCTTTCCTGTTCTTCCTCTACTCCTTCTATATGAGCTCTTCTCCTTGCTGTCAAATATGCTCAGTCTATTACAACGTGCAGTGGACCTGTGTCTGGCTGCCCAGTCTCCATTCCTCTTTCTGGGGAAACCACCCTGTTTGCAGTCCTGGTGGGTCTTGTGTGATGTTCCTGGAGATGAATTTGACCAGATATTGCTCTCACCATCCCAGGACAGAGAGCACGTGGATATAGCTCAGTCAAATGAGTTCTCTTGCTCCCCTTGGAGAAGGAAATGGCAACCCACTCCAGTGTTCTTGCCTGGAAAATCCCAGGGACAGTGGAGCCTGATGGGTTGCCGTCTATGGGGTCACACACAGTCGGACACGACTGAAGCGACTTAGCAGCAGCAGCAGCAGCTCCCCTGGTTCTTTGAATTTCAAGCTGAGAGGCACAGGAAGGACAATTGGAAGCTTTCCTTCCAGGGTGGTGACAGGGCGAGATGGTGAGGTGCTCCCTGATGCTGAGGTGCTCCCTGATGCTGAGGTGCTCCCTGATGCTGAGGTCTACACTCACCTGGCTACTATCTTGAGGAACGAAGACCAGCTCTCCAGCATTAGCTTTCATCCCAGACTCCTGATATCTCCCAACACATTCCTTTTTTTGCTTAACTTTGCCAGTTGGTTTTTGTTGCTTGAAATCAAGGAAACCCACTACATGATGCATCATATTTTAAAAAGTGAGCCAAAACACAATACCAACACCCCCCAAAATTTTCTTTCTTGATCCTGCACCCCTTTCCCAGTGACGCCTTTCTTACCTCTCCTCTTTACGGCTGCCCATAAGAGCTGACTGCACAAGCGGTCTTCCACCCCCCGCCACACCCCTTCATTCATTCCTCCATCTGCCCTGGTGGCTTCTGCTCCACTGCCTTGTTGAAGCTGTTTGCTCCAAGGGCCCAGGGTCACAGCAATGTCCTGGTTTCCCTCTTTCCTTTCTGGCTGGTCCTTATCAGTCTTTAACCACGTGGTCAGTCACAGATGCCAACTCCAGTGTTCCTGCCTGGAGAATCTCATGGACGGAGAAGTCTGGCAGGTTCACAGGGTCGCAAAGAGTCGGACACGATTGGAGCAACTGAGCATGCGTGTACTCACAGCTGAGTCCTAGGTCCTCCTCTCGGTCCTTCCTAAAAGCCTTATCCATTCATGTGACTTCAGGGTCCCCTGTGCCCATGATGCTCAGACTTCCCTGGGGAATCGCAGTTTCTGTGTCACTCACCTCTCCACCTGCTGCCCCCCATGGAACTCCTGAGACCATTACACCTGCTCCTTTTTGGTTGGGCTCCGAGTCTCAGGAAATGGCGCTTGGCCCATGGGGTCTTAAGCCAACTGCCTCCTCTCTCTACCAAAGTGGTCAACAAACCGCACCCCACTCCCACTTCATGCAGTCCTAGCTTGTATCTCCAGAACCTAATGCAGGAGGAGCTTGTTAAATATTTGATCAAATGACTGATAGCAGCAAGAACATTCTGCAGAACATTTAAACTCTCTTTCCTATCATCCTGTGAGGTAAGAATAATTATTCTGCAGATGAGGAAACCAATATTCAAAGAGAGGGATAGTCTGGCTTGGGTGTGGGATCACAGAACCAGTGAATATGTGGGATGTTGAGGTTGTAATTCCTGTTTGATTCTTCAGGTGTCTGGACTAGATGCCAGACTTGGGGCTACAGAAAGTGAATGGTGCAGGCTCTCGCCTGGGCTTCCCACTTTCCAAGGGCTGGGGAACTTTGTGCAGGTCCCCTCTTGATGTTAGGTGGAGGCACAAGGCTCGGGGAGACCAGAGAAGTGAGGCTGGTGCCTGAGGTCTTCCCAGACTGCAAGAGCAACAGAGATGGCGCTCCCTTTCCAGCTACTGAACCAGAGGGGTGCAGACCCTTCAGTAAAGGGCTGGGCAAGCAAATCAATGGTCCCTGCAGCTGGGTTCAACAGAAAATAATCGATACTGGGACTTGATTCTCAGAGACAAGGGCCCTGGGGATGGGTGATAGAAATCCCTGGAGAGCACAAGGGGTAAGGAGCTGTCTGGGCCTGGGGAGGCATGTTGCGAGCCTGTGCCTAAGGAGCCTGCTGCCTGAACTGGAAACAGTTCTGGGCATGGAATCTATGGGGTTGAGGTTGTGGGGCCGGATGGACGGCCTGGGTCTTGAAGGCGCCATGGACGCAAAGCTCAAAGGACCAGGCTCGGTGGTGGGGTCTGCAAGAGTGAACCTGAGAGGGTGGAACTATGGGGTCCAGAGCTTGGAGAATGGGCGTCTGCAGGGTGGGTCTAAGACGGACCCAACTAGGTGTCCCATGCGCCTGGGTTCTCGAGGGCAGGACTTGAAATCCCTCACTATTGAAGGATGGGGGCCAGGGTGATCAAGAACATGGGGGCCGGGTGGCGAGAAAGAGGGTCTTCTGGGGGACTCTTAGACCTCTGTGCTGGGCGTGGTACGCCAAGACCGAGAGGGCGGGGCTCTTTGGAATTGGGCTGGGGAGCTGGAGGATTGTAGGGAGCCGAGCCTATAAGGTTGGGGACATTGGGGTTGGGTCGAGAAGCGGGGGGTCAGGGGGGAAGTCGTTGGGAGGCCTGTAAAACTGGAGATCATGGTGGGGGCGAAGCCGAAAAGACGGGACGGTGAGACGTGCCGTGAAGAGTGGGTCGGGAAGAGGGACTAGGGGCTCGCGGGGCAGAGTCGAGGGGATGCTCGTGGGGGGCTGTAGGTTG